>NC_089225.1:26915102-27225518 GCF_963924675.1 Phocoena phocoena | reverse complement strand
AGGAGATTACAGCTTAGCCATAAGTGAACTGAACAGAACACAAGAATAGCAGAGGTAGGGAGGAAATACTCCTTCTACAGCTGAGGCTAATACCCATGGAACTAGAAGACTTGGAAGGAGGCCAACACTGACATCCAGGCCCTGTTGGAGACGGTGTGGCTGTGGCCTACTTAATGACAGAGAATTTGCTGAAGTGCCACCAGCCAGGGTTGGCTGGAAACCACCTGTTGGGGCCCTAGTAAAACTAGTTGGGAATCAGCCCTCTGGGATGCTGGTGAAGCTCACTGGGAAGTCAGTGTCTGAGATGCTAGTGAGATTTTGCATGGTGCTGGCAACACTTGTTGGTGCGTGAGTGCACCACACACATGAGTGCAAACTTGTTGTTTGCATGGTGCATACTTTTCCAGCTACTGCCCGAGGGTCAGGCTTCTAATTAGCCTGCATCTGGGAGCTGTCAGGGCACATCATTTGTAGTCCTTAGGAGCTTGAATGGGCATAGGGAACTCCTGTGCCTTCTCCTCCTGGCTTGCCTCAGTGATAAAATCAAGTCTCTAGCTTCTCCCTGAAAGGAGTTTGTTCAGACATCTAGTGCCGCAACTTCAATGGCTACCACTCAAGGGGTTAGCTCCTAAATAACTTAGCTCAGGGAGCTGACTAAGCTCAGTGTTTGCAGTTTCCCTGGGTCCAAAGAGGTGGTTCTATGTGGGTGCACAGGCACTCCCAGCAGCTGTTCACTCTGGCTCAGCATGGAGTATGTAGGCAAAAATACCCATCTCCTATTTTCTACCTGATAAGGGCTAGACTGCATATATCATAGGCCAACTTTTTCATTTGCTGCCCAAAGGTTGGGCTTCCAATTAGCCTGCTGTTGGAGCTGACAGAGCAGGCAATTAGTGGTCCTTCAGAAGCTTGAAGCAGCATGTGGCATTTTCCCCACTTTGGGGCAATGATGGGACTTGGCATACTGTAATCTCCTGGGAGCCACTAAGAACAAAGACAGAAGTTAGGAAAAGAACAAAAGTTTGAGTGGTACCCAGAATCTTGGGCTAGGCTGATTAGCAAGGTTAATTTCCTACATGAGGCCATTCTGTTAAAACTGGGAGAGGTGGCTCTCTTATCAAATTCATAGAAACCAATGCAAAAACTCAAGGAAAATGAAGAGACAGGAGAATCTTTTCAAAAAAAGAAACAAGATAAATCTCCACAAACCAACACAGTGAAGTGGTGACAAATGACTTACCCAACAGAGAATTCAAAATAGTGGTCATAAAGATGCCCACCAAGGTCAGGAGAGCAACATATAAACAAAGATAATTGCAACAGAGATAGAAAATATTTTTAAAGTACCAAACAGAAATCATAGAGCTAAATAATACAATAACTGAATTGAAAAATTCAATAGGGGGGTTCAACAGTCAGACTAAATCAAACAGATGAAAGGAACAGTTGAATCAAAGAATGTCAGGGGACATCATCCAATGAGAGGAGCAAAAAGAAAAATGAATAGAAAAGAGAAGATAGCATTGATAAAGATAAATATATAGTCAAATTCCAAATACTCTAATATTGTAATGGTGGTGTATAAATCACATATAAGTCTATTACAAAGGTTAAAGGATAAACATATTAGAAATGACTATTATTATGAGAATTTGTAATGGATATAGAATATAAAAATATGTACATTGTGACATCAAAAACATAAAATGTAGACAGGGGAGTACAAGTGTAAAGCTTTTGTATATGATCAAAGGTAAGTTGTTATCAGCTTAAGATAACCATTATAGCTATAAAATATTTATGTAAGCCTCATGGTAACTGTAAAGCAAAAACCTGTAATAGATATGCAAAAGAGAAAAAGGATTTAAAACAGAAAACCATCAAATTACAAAAGAAGAAAGGAATAAAGGATCTTGAAAGCACCCAGAAAACAATTAACAAAATGGCAATAGCAAGCCCTTACCTATCAATAATATCTTTAAATGTAAGTACATTAAATTATCCAGTTGAAAGACATAGAGTGGCTGAATGAATAAATACACAAGACCCAACTATATGCTTCATATAGGAGACTCATTTCAGGTTTAAGGACACATATAGATTGAGATTGAAGGGATGGAAAAATATATTCCATGAAAATGGAAAATATATTCCATGAGAAAAGAAAGCAGAGGTAGCTACACTGATACCAGACAAGATAGACTTTAAGTCAAAAAATATATTTTTCCATTGAAGGGATGGAAAAATATATTCCATGAAAATGGAAAATATATTCCATGAAAAAAGAAAGCAGAGGTAGCTACACTGATACCAGACAAGATAGACTTTAAGTCAAAAACTGTAACAAGAGACAAAGACACAAATAAGAGAAGGACATTATTATCAATTCATTAAGAGTACATAACAATTGTAAATATTTATGCATCCAACATCAGAGCACCTAAGTATATAAAGCAAATATTAATTTACCTGAAGGGATAAATAGAAAGCAATACAATAATAGTAGGGGGCTTCAATGCCACATCTTCAACAATGGATAGGTCATCCAGACAGACAATCAATAAAATAACATTGCACTTGAATTATACTTTAGAACAAATGAGCATAACAGACATGTATAAAAGATTTCATCCAACAGCAGCATAATACACATTCTTCTCAAGTGCATATGAATCATCCTCCAGGATAGATCATATGTTAGGTCAAAAGTCAAGTTTTAGAAAACTGAAGAAGATAGAAATCATATCAAGCTTCTTTTTTGACCACAGTGGCATGATACTAGAAATTAATAGTATGAAGAAAATTATAAAATTCACAAATATGTGAAGATTATACAACACACTCCTGAACTACCAATGGTCAAACAAACAAATCAAAAGGGAACTCAAAAATATCTTGACATAAATGAAAATGGAAACACAATATATCAACACTCATGGGATACAGCAAAAACAGTTCTAAAAAGAGCATTTATAGTGATTAATGCCTACATTAAGAAAAACAAAAGATCTCAAGTAAACAAACACTATACTTCAAGGAAGTGGAAAAAGAAGTACAAAGTCTAAAGTCAGTAGAAGGAAGGAAACAACAGAAATCAGAATAAAAATAAATGAAATAGAGATGAGAAATACAATAGAAAAGATTTTAAAATGCTTTTTTGAAATGATAAAATTAACAAACAGCTTAAAAAAGAGAATAATCAAATAAAATCAGAAATGTAAGTGGAGACATGACACCTGATACCACAAAAATACAGAGGGTCATAGGGGACTACAGTCAACAATTGTACACTAGCAAATTGGATAACCTAGAAGAAATGGATAAATTCAAGAAACATACAACCTTCTAAGACTGAATCATGAAGAAATAAAAAATCTGAACAGACAGAAAATGAGTAAGGAGATTGAGTCAGTAATCTGCCATCTCCCAACAAAGAAACATCCGGGACCAGTCAGCTTCATCAAGCATTTAAAGAAGAACGTAACTCTACAAAACATTTAAATAAGAATTAATATCGGGCTTCCCTGGTGGCGCAGTGGTTGAGAGTCTGCCTGTCGATGCAGGAGACATGGGTTTGTGCCCCGGTCCGGGAAGTTCCCACGTGCCGCGGAGCAGCTAGGCCCGTGAGCCATGTCCGCTGAGCCTGCGTGTCCGGAGCCTGTGCTCCGCAACGGGAGAGGCCACAACAGTGAGAGGTCCGCGTACCGGAAAAAAAAATAATAATAAAAATAAATAAATAATTAATATCGATTCAACTCTTCCAGAAAGTTGAAGAGGAGGGAACACTATCTAACTTATTTTATGAGACCAACAGTACCCTGATACCAAAGCTGGACAAGGACACTACAAGAAAAGAAAATCACAGGCCCGTAACCCTGATAAGAATAGATACAAAAGTCCTCTACAAAATATTAGTAATAAATTAAATTAAAAACACTTTAAAAGGATCATACACCATGATCAAGTGAGATTTATCCTTGGACTGGAAGGGTGGTTTAACATGCACAAATTAATAAATGTAATATACCACATTAGCAAAATGAAAATGAAAATTATTTGGTTATCTTAAAATATGCAAAAAAAGTATGTGACAAAATTCCACCTCCTTACGTGATAAAAACTCAGAAAATTTGGTATAGAAGGAATGTACCATCTATATGTATATGTCCATATATGTAACATGTATGACAAACCCACAACTAACATCATACTCAATGGTGAAAAGCTGAAAGTTGTATCCTCTAGGTTAGGAACCAGTCAGGATTGCCTACTCTTGCTAATTCTGTTCAACATAGTATTAGAAGTCCTAGCCAGAGAAATCAGGCAAGACAAGGAAATAATATATCTAAATTAGAAAGAAAAGTGTAAATTTTTTTAAAACTTTGGTAAAATTTTGTAAAAATTATAAAATTGTCTTATTTACACGATATGAACTTATATGTGGAAAACTTTAAAGTCTCCACCAAAAAAACCTGTTAGAACTAATAAACATTTATTTTTTAGGATAAAAATCAGCATACAAAAATCAGTCAAATTTTTATAAACTAATATGAACTATTCAAAAAAGAATTAAGAAAGGAAGCTCGTTTATAATAGCATCAAAAACAATAAAATACTTAGGAATAAATTTAACCAAGGAGGTAAATGAACTGTACAATGAAAACTATAAAACACTGATGAAAGAAATTGAAGAAGGCACAAATAAATAGAAAGTATCTCATCCTCATGAGTTGGAAGAGTTAATATTGTTAAAATATCCATACTACCCAAAGTAAAGTACAGATTCAATGAAACCCCTATCAAAATTCCAATGGCATTTTTTACAGGAAAAAACAGCAACAACAAAACTAAACTAAAATTTGTTTGGAACTACAAAAGATCTTGAATACCTAAAGCAATATTAAGGAGACAAGCAAAGCTGGAGGCATCACCCTGCCTGATTTCAAACTACTTTAAAAACCTATATTTATCAAAACAGTATGGTATTGGAATAAAAACAGACACATAGATAAATAGAACAGAATAGAGAGCCCAGAAATAATCTCATGTATATATGGTCAACAAGGCACCAAGAATACACAATAGAGAAAGGATAATCTCTTCAATAAATGGTGTTGGGAAAACTGGATACCTACATGCAAAAGAATGAAATTGGACCCTTATCTTGCACCATACACAAAAATCAAGCCAAAATAGTTTAAAGACTTAAACATAAGACTTGAAACCATAAAACTCCTAGAAGAAAACATACTGGGAAAGCTCTTTGACATTTGGTCTTGGAAATGATCTTTTGCATATGACACAAAAAAACAGGCAACAAAAGTAGACATAAACAATGGTACTACATCAAGCTAAAAAGTTCTGTACCACAATGGAAACAATCAACAAAATGAAAAGGCAGTCTATGGAATGGGAGAAAATATTTGCCAACCAAATATCTGGTAAGGAGTTAATATTAAAGATAAATAAGGAATCCTTACAAGTCAATAGCAAAAAAATAAATAACCTGATTAAAAAACAGGCAAAGGAACTGAATAGACTTTTTTTCTAAATAAGACATATAAATGACCAGCAGGTATATGAAAGATACTCAACATCATTAATCATCAGGGAAATACAAATCAAAACTACAATGAGCTATCACCTCACACCAGTTAGGATATCTATTATCAAAAATATAAAGGATTTTGGTGAGAATAGGGAAAAAAAGGGAACTCCTGTACACTGTTGTGGGAATATAAATTGATGCAGCCATTATGGAAAACAGTAGGGAGTTTCTCAAAAAATTAAAAATAGAACTGCCATATGGCGCAACAATCCCACTTCTGGGTATATATCGAAGGAAATGGAATCACCCTCTTGGAGAGACATCTGCTTCCTATGTTCATTGCAACATAATTTCCAATAGCCAAGTTATGGAAACAGCATATGAGTCCACTGATGGATGAACGTATAAAGAAATTGTGGTATAAATATACAATGGAATATTACTCAGCCATAAAAAGAAGGAAACCCTGCCATTTACAACAACATGGATGAACCTCGAGGCATTATGCTAAAGAAAATAAGCCGGAGAGACAAAGACAAGTACTATATGGTATTACTTATATGTGGAACCTCCCCCAAGTTTCTTTGAACTCGAAGAGACAGAGGGTAGAAAAATGGTTATCAGGGTTTGGGGTATGAGGGAAATAGATGTTGGTCAAAGTGTACAAACCTTCAGTTAAATGATGAGTAAGTTCTTAGGACCTAATGCACAGAATGATGACTGTAATTAATACTATATAGTGTACTTGAAATTTGCTAAGAGATTACATCTAAAATATTCTCAGCACACACACATACACAAACACACACACACAAAGGTAAGTATATGAGGTGAAAGATGTGTTAACTTGATTGTGGTCATCATTTCACTATGTATAAATCAAATCAGAACATTGTATACTTTAAATATATGACAGTATTATTTGTCACAGTTACATCTCAGTAAACCTGGGAGAAAAATCAAGTTTCTCAGTTGCACTAGCCACATTTGGCTGCTCAATACCTACACATGACTAGTGGCTGCAGGAGATGACAGTGCAGATATACACCATTTCCATCACTTCAAAAAGTTGTATTGAACAGTGTGCTACTATAGAAAATTGGATGAATACCAGTTGTGGTCCAGACACTGAATGATTTTTGTTTCGTCTATATTTGATTAAATCTCCAACCAAACTTAATTTCTTATTTTCTTGCCTCCTTCAAGGGGAGTATAACAAAATCCAATTGATGTTTCCTGTGAATTAAGCTTTGATTGTGTGTTTAATATGTAGTTTTCTCATTTAAAGTTTTTAGGAAGTCTCTTCAATCTCTAAGTAAGAGATTTCTATGCATCAGTGATTACTTCGAAAAATGGGCCTCAAGCTGTTAGTTAGCAAAAGATGCTACTTCTGTTGACATTTTGCTCCTTATAAACACCTAAAGGTGGCTGCTGATTTCATCAATTTTTATACATTTAGCCCTTGAGCATTATCATAATCCTCCATAATTGCTTTAAGAAATGAGAAAAACATACATGGTAAAAATACTCAGTTTGCTTGACTTGACAAATCCAGTTTTAATTTACTGAAATCACATTTCCCCAGTCTTTCATTCAATAACAGAAACAGATCAGGTTAGTATTTTTTCCCCACTACTAGTCTGCTTATCAGCAATATCCATCAGCCCCATCCTTACTCCTTAGCTTTGTGAGTAAATCAAGTTTCTGTTGTCTGTTATTACATTGTACAAAAATGACAGGGTGGATTTTACCAAATTTGGAACAGCTGGAACTGAGGTGCAACAAGAGGCTCAGATGAATACTAATTTTGGAGAGACATGCTGTATGAATTTTGATGCTTTGAACAGAAAAGCAAATAGTAGTTTCAAATTTGAAATTCAAATCAAAAGTCACAAGTGCAGATCGTTCAAATTACAGAAGTGGGATTGTCAATTGGACTGCTTCTTACCTGGGCAGCTCTCTACTAGAGTACATACTCGAGTGATTAGCATTAAAGATTTAGTTATTAAATGATGTTCAGAGATTTCCCGAGCAACTCAGTCCATAGTTACCCAAACTTCTTCCTATGGTCATAAAGTAGATAAAGAAGGAAATGGGATATTTAATTTGTAGCGTTTGGATAAAGACATTTCTATACAGGCATACCTTGTTTTATTGCACTTTGATTTATTGCATTTTACAGATATTACATTTTTTTTAATAAATTGCAAGTTTGTGGCAACCCTGTGTCGAGCAACTCTATGGGCGCCATTTTTCCAACAGCATTTTCTAACATCCTGTCTCATATTTGGTTATTCTTGTAATATTTCAAGCTTTGTCATTATTATTATATTTGTTATGGTGATCTGTGATCAGTGATCTTTGATATTTTTATTGCAGAAAGATTATCACTGGCTGAAGGCTCAGATAGTAATTAGCTTTTTTTAAGCAATGAAGTATTTTTAATTAAGGTATGTACATTTTTAGACATAATACTGTTGCACATGTAATGGACTACAATACAGTGTAAACATAACTTTTATATATACTCGAAAACCTAAAAATTAATGTGACTTACTTTGTTGCAACATTCACTTTATTGCTGTGGTCTGTAACCGAACCCTCAATATGTCCGAAGTATGCCTATAGTACTCCTTAAGGATCTGGCAGTCAGAATAGATGTTGGCAGAAGATGGTTCACAAGACTGGGAAGGACCACATTAAATGACTGCCTACTCAGGGGTGATGGTAAGAAAATATCTGTGGACAAATGTTTCTACTATTTCCCGCATCAGCTGGTATTTATTCCATTGGCAAGACCTGGGATGTCCAAATGAGCCTGACTTTCTTATCCTTCACACAGAGAATTCCATCTCAATTTGTGAGGCTTATCTTGTTTCTCCTCTTTAAATCATCTAACCAAATTTACAGATGCAGACAAGTTATGCCCTGGAATTGAAGCAAATGGAGTATCACATAGTGCCGCTCATGCTTGTCTGAAATGTGAGAAGAGAATTGTACCTAGAAAGAGGCTGTTTTCTATCACGATATTGCTATATCAGTCATATGAAAAAATGACTTAGAGGCAGTGTATTATAAATCTCATTGTAAGGATAACATATAAAAAAGTAAATGCTGACACTTTAAAACTGAATAGTAAATGACTGGGTAATGGCATTTCCCTCTAGTTTCCTCTGATTTGTAAGCTCTCAAAAGTGAGTGATTCTGGCAGATTAAGGAATGTTAAGCTTTATATAAGTTCATAATGTATTTATTCGAAAACATGTACTGTAGTAGAAATAGTCATTTCTATAGATATGATCTTCTTTTCCATAGGAGAAGATATGTTTAGGAAAATTCATTTTGCACCAGTGTAGTCAAAGGTAGATGTTTTAAAACGAAAAGTAAACCTTGAGAGCATCCTATATCTACCTATCATCTCAGAACAGAAAACCAAAATTCAAAGAAGTTGAGTAAATTTCACAGTATATCAGTGAAATTAGAGATCAGTATTGCTAGGACTGGATCCTAAAACTTTATCTTTGCCAAATGCTTTCTATTAGACTTTGTTTCTTCTCTATCTGAAACAGTCTTAAATTATTTCCTTTAAGAATCTTCCATTCCTAAGTTTTATGTAACAGTCCTTCTCAATGACTAGTAGATATGTTAGGGCCACTTATGTCGACCTCAGGGATCCTAAGGGGCGTAATGGAAGTAGGGATCCATGAAAAACTTATTTCCCTCCTTATCCATCCCTCCACAGATACCCCAGGCAAAAACTCTGACTTTGGGTCCTTCCTCCCTCCTCCCCTCGCCTCCCCATCTCTTCTCTTCTCTCCTCTCCTCTCCCTTCCTCTCCTTTTTTATTTCCTCTCCTTCTTCCTTTCCCTCTCTTTTACCTCTTTCCCATCTATTAAATACCAGCTAGCATCGTGTTAGGTCCTAAAATATGAAGAAGTCAAAACATGTTTTCTGTTCCTATGGAATTAGCAGTCTCCTGAAAGTTTTACTGGCAAAATGACTGTGGATCAAATACTACTAATATTGTAGTATTTTATATTAATTTACTTAGTTACTTATTTTTATTATCTTTTTTTTTCGGCTTTACTGAAGTATAATTGACATAAAAAATTGTAAGATAGTTAAGGGGTACATCACGGTGATTTAATACATATAAACATTGTGAGAGGATTCGCCCCATCAGTTAAATAGCACATCCATCACCTCACATATTTATCTTTTTGTTTTTGATGAGAACATTTAAATTCTACTCTCTTAGCAAATTTCAATTATATAATATGGTATTATCAACTGTAGTCACCATGTTTTATATTAGATCCTCAGGTCATGTTCATCTGTAGATGAAAGCTTGTATCCTTTTACAAACCTCTCCCTGTTTTACCCAAACCCCCCAGTCCCTGGCAACTACTTTTCTACCCTCATTTCTATGAGTTTGACTTTTTTTTCAGATTCCACATATAAGTGATACCATGCAGTATTTGTCTTTCTCTGTTCAGCTTATTTCACTTAGCACAGTGCCCTCAAAGTCCAAAGTCCATTCATGTACTAAGGAATGGCCGGATTTCCTTCTTTCTCATGGCTGAATAGTATTCCACTGTGTGTGTGTGTGTGTGTGTGTGTGTGTGTGTGTATCACATCTTTATTCATTCATCCATTGATGGACACTTAGGTTGCTTCCATATTTTAAAGCTCATTTACTGAAATTACTGTCCTGTCATTTTCTAACTTCATTGAACAAATGATGTCTCCTTTATATATATCAATTTTACTCTATGTAAATGAATATGAAGACATGACCTCACATTGCTATTAACTGATATATTTTAGAATCTATGAAATTTGGTAGTTATTTTTACTGCTATAGTTTATTGTTCTTCACAAATAGATTAAAATATTATTTTTCATATCGACCATATTAACTGGAAAATAATCAAGAGGTTATAGATTCTAAGGAGACATTATAACAATGAAGAATTGGGGAAGAAATTTTTTTCTTCTCTCAATTTTGGACTTTTCTTTGCAGAGACTTAAGGAATGGAAGCACAGTATTCTACATATTTGTTGAGAGAAGGGATTTCCATTCATACAGCAAAGTAAACATATTTTGAAAGTCTTTACAGAGCTGTCTCTATGGATAGAAACATGGCCCATGTTTCTACCACTTCCCGGTTGGTCACTAAAATCTTCAGGAACACAACTGTGCACCTGTCCCTGTTCTTCAGCGCTGTTCAGTGGAATTAAATAAAGAATCATTTTTCATTGTCAGAAATGGTGAAGCCAAAATAGGAAAACTTTAAATTTATATCCATGGTTCCATAAGGTTTGAGTTTAGTCAAACCCAGAAGAACACAACACATTTTATTGGAAGACAACTTCGTGTAGAGGTAAAACTGAATTCTGAGATCTGAATTCACATCCCAGATCTACCACATCTTTCCAGTATGACCTCAGATTAACTCATTTAACCTCTCTCAGTGTCAGGATACCATCTGAGAAATGAAAATAATATCTGTCTCATAGGATTAAGTTTGAGATTAAATAGGGGAATTCATATGTAAAATTCTGAGCACAGCACTTAGTAGGCATCTGACAATGCAGTTCCCCATCACTGTCTTCCCCTCTCCTTTTTGGACTAAATTTCTACTTATGATACAGCCTTGTTAAGTCCTCATGAGTCCTTTCATAAATTCCTTGGAAGACATAGTTCACATTGTAATTAATCAAAAATAGAGCAGTAAAGAAGGAGACACATAGTGACAATGCAGAGGAAGAAAAAAAACAAACGAGGCAAAAAAATCTTGGGTATAGAAAGATAATGCCTCTTTTCCTAGGGCTTCTTTAGTCTGGTGGAAAGGTGATGTTTCATATGTAAAATGAAGACATCTGAATTATTTTAATGACCCAGATTTTCATTAGCAAAAAGAAGGTGACCTATAAATACTGCAAATATACAGAAGTAAAGAAGTTATGTTTTGACATGTGCTGTATTAATGGTACACCACCACATTCTTCCCCTTTAATAAGTTTTTTTTTTTCTCTCATGATTTTAACACAAATTAGGTTGGGTAGAAGAAGGAATGCATCCTTGCTTTAATAATGTTTGAACACTGTTGTTGAGAGCATATTGCAGACTCCTTTCTAGCTTATTTGGGCCTTTTCTCAGATCTCTAGGGAATTAAGTGAGACGGCAATATAAATATTGGTGTTGTGATAATTATGAACAGGTTTTATCAAAGCAGACATTTTATAATAAACAAGATACACATTTCTAATCCTAGGAAATTAAAAGTAGTTTCTATTGTTCCATGAACTTGGGTATTTAATTATCAGTTTTAATCTCAAAAGCGTATTTTAAATGAATTAAAATGCTGTTTGGTTCTTCAGCACAAGCAGCCCTGCTAACCTCTTTAATCATTCACAGTAATTACATGACTCATCTTTTATACTTGGAACTGGTCAGACAGATTTTACTTACACTTGATTGCTTACCCCAAACATAACTTTCTCATTGTTGGTATAGTTGCTCTTTAACCAGAACAGTCATGCTTATTATTGGCATTGAAGTTCTCTCTTTGTTGACAGCTGTTTTCATTTGGAAATTCTGAAAGGTACCTAAGCTAAGATTGTATGTTTATATTAAATTGGATCAACTACTTTGGCACTTTAGATTAAGGACATATATCACTTTGGACTCTTTGGATAGCCGTGGTCTTCCTCCTCATAAATTCATTAGTTTTTATGAAGTACCAAAGTGTGTCATCATGCCAAATCTATAGAACTTTCAATATGGTGGAGGGTGGGATAGAGTGGGAAAACAATGAAACCTGAAATCAGATAAGTTTAGTTTTGATTTATAGGTCAACAAGGAACAGCCACTTGTTGATACTTCTGGATATGACTTTGGATACTTCTCTAAGACATAGTTTCATTATCCATTAAATAGGGGCAAGTGGTACCCAGTCACATTGTTTTTATAATGATTTAGTGATATAACAGATTCCTAAATAAAAAGTATTTGATCTCCTATCACAAAATAAACAGTGCAATTTACCTGCACTACAAGAGGTACTAGTCTATGAGAAGACATAATTGACAAATGGATGTTATAAATAAAATTTAAACCTGAAACTACATTTTACTGATCTCAGCTTATATGCCCCCTTCTCAGCCAGGCCTTCCTCAACAACTCTATCTAAAGTAGCTCCTTTGGCTCTTTCCTTACCAGCCTTTCTTTTCGTCTTATAACTTAACCATCATCAGAAAGTATGTCACATTTGCTTTATAATTGTTTCCCCGGCAGAATATAAACTGAGAGAAAAGAGTGTAATTTTTCCAGAACAATGCTCATTGCCTACAGATGCCTGGCATATTGTAGGAGCGCAATAAATGTTTGTTGTGTAAATCAATTCATGGATGAATAACTAACTGATTAAAAAAAAAAAAAACCACTGTATTTGGTGCTGCAGCAGTTTAAATATGAATATTGAATAAGGTAAATATGTAAGTATTTAAACTGGAGCTAAAGTAGTTTCTAATCCAGTAGGCAACATAAGACAGGTGAAACAAATAAAATAGAAAGAAATTAAGCTCACCACCATATTTCAGGTGCTAAGAATGCTAGTGCTTACTAATAAGAGAGAGCACATGAATAGGAAGGTGTATTCAGCCAGTCTCAAACCATCAATTAGTTTTATTATGGTGATGATAACCGATATCAGGGTGCAGGAGTATAGGGTTATATCTCTCCAGTCTCTAAGAGAATGCATCAATGGTATGTTTTTATTTTTGTTGTAATCTCAAAATCAACATAAATTTATTCCAAGTTATTGGTGTGGCCATATTATAACCAACTGTTTCCACATGATTTTGGTGGTTGAAACTTTATTTGCATTTGTGATAATATGAGCATCCAACTCTAGTAAATTAATGTTGTAAGTGAATGAGACAACTATAGCAGTGGGGTTAATGTGTCAATAATGCCTATTAGCCAAATGAAGTTTCAGATAAGTTTCTATAGGGAAATTAGAGGGACAAGAGGTGAGGTAGACTTACAAACTCAAAGAAACATATTATGGCAGTTAATTGATATTCTCATCTCCAGGTGAGGTTTTGTATCAGCAACATATTATTAGTTCACATACTATTTTAGTACCATTTTAAGCGTTATATTTTGCACTTTAGTTTGTATTCATTTCCAAATTTGTTTTGGCTTATGGCCGTATAGCTATCAACATAAGCATTTTATATCTAGGTTTGTACATGTTTCAGTTACAATATGAAAAATAATTTAGTTCAATACTGGAAATCTCTAGTTTTGTTTTTCCATTAAAAGAGTTTAATATGTTTGAAACATTTGAGAAATAATGGTAGACAATTCTATTTTGGCCCTCTTTACCATCTCCTACAACAATTTTTGAGTGTCTACATGTTGATGGTGAAAACTGTTAGTGGCGTTAGAAAAGGGAATGGGGGAAAGAGCTAGTCAGAAAGTGGAGAAGTCTTTGTTGCTTGCTGTGGAGTGGTTTCCAGCTCTGGAGACTGGAAATGGTCAGGCCATCTGCCAAAATATGGAAGTACTATGTTGGGGGAGTTAAACTAATTAGTTCTGTTTGGTGCCTGTTGAGGGTGAGGCTCTAATAGATTTCTAGATAGAATCCCGTAAAACTAAGATTCAAGAAAGAGGAATTATGATTTAAGAAGAGAGGGTTTAAGGGGCATTTGTGAAAAGAAGGCAGTTGAGCTCATGGCAGTAGATGAACTTGTCAAAGCGCGCCAAAGGCAGAACTTTGATGAAAACTGCATTCAGGGGTGTGAATGAGAAAAAGTAAATTAAATTGCCAGACATTTTTATTCAGAATTTTTATCCACTTTAGGAATTTTTACATGTTATTTAAAAAGTTACCATATACAATGTTATTTTTTAGAGCACAATATAAAATCTGTTTACCTAGAGGAAAGCAAGGAGAAAAATTGTGCGGGATGGAAAGTGGCATTTGAAATGGGAAAGGATTAATGTAAGAGAAAGAGAAACAGAGACTATAGCAAGGACATATGTACCGTACAGACTGACCCTAGGTCAGCCTTTACTTACCTGAAGACTTGTTTTTTTCTGTAGAATGTAAATAATATTTATCTTGTCAGGTTGCCATAAAGATCAAATGTGATGATACATATCAAAATGCTCTGGAAAATCATCATTACTGTAGAAACATTTGCTAGAATTTTCTCTGGGCAAGCTTTTTTTTTTTTAATAGATGCAGAAAAAGCTTTTGACAAATTCAACTTCATTTCATGATTCAAACTACTGAGTTCAACATTTGACCCCCTAATGTCAGCCGTGAGGTGTGTGGGAGTCTTTTTGGTGGAGAATACCTCAGAATACTTACGTCTAGCTTTAACACTGGACCACAACATTGATACTTACAGTGATCCACAGAACAGGACCTGCAGCATCAATGTAGACTACGAGCTAGTTAAAGTTCAGAATTTCTGACACCACCCTAGACCTGCCAAATCAGAATCTGCATCTGAACAAGAACCCCAAGCGATTCATATTGACTCTGATGTTGGAGAAATTCTGGTCTAGAATAGTGTTTCTCAGTCTTCCTAGTATCGACGTTTGGATAACTCTTTGTGGCGGGGACATAGTGTGCATTGTAGGATGTGTAGCAGCATCCCTGGCCTCAACCCATTAAGTGGTAGCAGTACTTTCCCAACTGTGACAACCAAAAATTTCTCTGGACAAAAATAGCTAAGTGTTTCTGCAGGCAGAATCACCTCTGGTGTAAACCATTGGTCTAGAGCATGAGAGCTGGAAATAACTTGGAGTTTCAATAAGAAGCCATCCCTTAGTCATAAATTTAGGAAGGTCACTTTACCTCTCTGAGCCCCGTTTCTGCAAATGTAGAATGAGGTTCACAGTAGCACTGACTACATAGAATGTACTTTTGTAGAAATTGAATGAGACAATCCATATAAGAATCTAAGTTTGTCAATGGTGCATAAAAAGATTTAAATATATCTTATAATTAACTAACATTTTTTTCAAATGAAGGAATAAATGACAGGTCTTAATTTGAGTTAAAAGCACAAAATCGTGTTTGATTTGTCAGAAACATCACGAAGCCAGACGTTACAGTATACATGATTTTATAGCAAAGAAACACACCTCTCTCCCTTGTTGAAGAGGAGAATACTAATTTTCTAGAGATATTGGTAGGTATTTCCTGTTACAAGTCAATACTTTGGAGGTTCATGGGACTTAGTCAACAAAGGCTATCAGTCTCAGAATGGAGCAAACATTAACTCAAGGTTGGGATTAGGCATAAGGAGATGAGACCTCTGGAAGGCAGGAGAGTTCGTGGAGAAGGAGAAATAAAGACTGGATTCACCTGACTTCTAATCTGGTCTCTTGGGAGCAGAGAATCAACAAGAATAATTTCCTTTGTGTACAGACCAGTGTCCCACCAGGAGAGCATGTGCTCAGAGGTGGGAGTAACAAGGGAAACAGTGCAGCCTATCGAGCAGCCTAGGGAACTATAAGTACCTCCTCTGCTACAGCCCCACAGTGTGTGCATCCCTGGAGCTGGACAAGACTTGCTTGTCGCTTTTGGAATCCTTATCATAGCTCAGGAACCAGTGTTTTACTCCTCCCTACTGGCATGTGTGGGAACAGAGCTTCAGACTTCATCATCAACCTTCCAGGGAAAAATTCAGATTTCACACTGAGAATTTCCTGTCAAGACGCCATTCAGATAAGTCTGAGAGCTCAGTAGGTACCTGAGGAAAGGTTTAGAGGGAAATGAACCTGAGAACTTTTACCTAAGCTCACCTGAGAGCCAAGCAACCCTAGCCCTGAGATGAGAAATTGTCATGTTTGTTTGCTAGGTATACTAATTAATCTATAATTAATATATATAAGATAAAGAGAGAAGTGTCCTTTGATCTGAGAAATACAAGGATCATTGTTACAACTAAGTGATAAAAAAGACAGTCCAATGCAATGAGAGCGAAGAACAAATGTGTTCCAGTACAATTAGAACATATCTGAAGAGTTTTATAGCTAACAGGAGTGATTAACTAGAGTATTAGGTTTGGAAGTATGAGCGGTAAAGTGAGGGCATTTTTTTTAGTGTTTAAGTTGGAATGTATTTAACCATGTTTTTGTATTTATTGCAAAGACCCAGATCAAGGGAGGTACATAATATGTTTCAAGAGCAATTACTGAGAACACATTTCACAGTGGTCTGACATGTTGGATATTCACATGGGAAAAACATCTACTTAATATTGCAAAAAGGGTAACAACCTTTGCAATTGTTTCATTAGCTAGAGGTGGGGAAGCAATGGAGACGTTTGAAAAGTAGAAGAAAAAATTCAACCACGTCTTATCACCATTGATAACTATTCGTTTACTACAGGAAGGAATTATGCTATGCTTCCTACGTATATTGACTAGATCTGCTAAGCATCTCAAGGCAATGAACACCTCTGTTCTGGGCAAGCTATTTTAACTGATACATTGCCATGCAAACATTTTCCTTAGTGTTTCATTATTTCTATTTCTATTTTCACCATCTAATTATTTTTCAACATTTAATATTCATGAACATCAAGAATATTCTATATCATCTGCTTTTATTATATAGATCGCACAATGTGAATTACACAACATGTTGAAGCCATTAACTCCATTAACTAGAAAAGTGGCTCAGGTTTGAAATATAGATGACTTGTAAGTGGTAGGAGGAAGAACAGTAAAGGTAAATAGCTTCTCCTTGCCATGTTAAAAAAACTCTAACTCAGACATTTTAGGAAGCTTAAAGAATTAAATAATTTAGTTACATTGAATTTTTACAGCCAAGATGACTAATTCTATCAATAAGGTAGAATATATAAGAATTTGACATGTACTGAATATAAAACAGAAATACAGTGAGTATAGCCTTAATGGAGAAATAGCTAACTTTTCAGATAGTGGTGCACAATTACCAGAACATATATCTGATTTTTGAAAGCCCATATAAATTTGTTTTTAAGTTTTAGCAGACATCAGTACACAGGATAAATTGAGGGATGGACGAAAATATGGGAATATAGCATTATTGTAGAGTCAGGGTGCTGGTTTCAAAACATGTATGATATATGTATGGAACATTTTTTTGTTTGTTTTTAAGAAAACAAACATATAAATAAGAAACACAAGCCTACTTGGCATTTAGTTATAAATTCTAACATTTTGGAGCATTATGTTCTTATGCTAAAATGAAAAGGATGGTTAAGTACTGCACATTGTAAGTGAGAGAAATGCAGATAAAAAGAATCTCACACAAAACACCTGCCAACTTCCCTTTTCCACTATCGTGTTTTAGAAGTAATATCCATACTGAAAATACACTTTTAAAATCTTCCCGCTTGTAGCCTCCCCCCCCCACACACAATTTCTGAACTAACTTGGCAAACGATTTGAGGAAGAAATTCTATATTTCCCTTCCTAAGTTATTAATATTTATCATAGTTAAGAAAAAACCCAAAAGATAATTCCATTTCCTGTGATCTTTATCTTAAATATGAATGTATTGACTTTTTTTGTGACCCTAGAATGCTGAGCCACAATGCCTTCAAACAGCTCCCAGAATATTTTCAGGAGGTAGAGATGGGAGAAGGACGAGTGATACTGAGGTTACTAGTTCCCATCTCACCCCAGGAAACAGTGCAACATGTTTCAGACAATTAGAGTGCACAAAAAAAAAAAAAAAAAGGAAGAAAGCACAGCATGATAAATATTAGGAATATGTAAAGGGAAAACAATTATCTGACAGAAAAAAAAATATGTCTCAGGAAGTTTGTTTGGTTTTTTTTTTTTTTTTTTTTTGTCTTTTTAGAGTTAGCTCAAGTTTATGGAAGGGTTTGGAAAGCAAACAAGGAAGGCTTGCTTCATAGCAAGGTGGATTAAATTACCACTAGAGAGGGAGAAAAAGAAGGTAATCTTGAATGACTGACTCTTCTGCAAGAAATTATTCTGGAGGCTTTTTCTGATCTTCTGTCTGTCTATGCCTCCTCTTATTCTGCCTACCGCCTTGTCTACCTCTGATCACGGTCCTTTGTTTGTTTATTCTCTTCCTCTGTCTTACTGTTTTGATAATAATAATTGTCTTCATTTCTTATAGTTATGTCATCTTGAGGAAATTTCTTAATCTCTTAGAGCCCCAGATTCCTCTTTCATAAAGGCTCATGACAAACTGTAGCATAGTCTGTTGGTAGTAGTATACAAAACACATAGTTTGATGCCTGACATATTTACTGGCGCATGATTTATTATGTGTTGGGAAATTGGTGTTCACTTTATTATTATTATTATTGTACAGTGCACCAAGCCAACATCCAAATTAAAAATAATAGCAGTACTTCCAATCAGTAAGCTCTCTCAGAAATAAAAGGAGACTTTTAAATTTATCCTTAAAGTTGTATCTATGGCTGTGTCTGCTTCTGTATTTGCATTTGACTCTATATCTATACTTGGATCTATTTTTATGTATCTGAATTGGTATCAACATGAATTCACTCATTAAAACCACGTATTTAATCACTTGTGTCAGGCAGGATATTAAACATTGAAGATGCAAATGAGAAGTGATTTGTAACTTAAGATATTTACAGTATAGAAAGAAGAAAGAAATAAATAACTATATGCTATAAATTATGGAAGTTTATAAGATGAAAGTCAATAAAAATTACAGTGTGGATACAAACAAACAAAGATGATCTGTTCTACATGAGAGTGAGAGTAAATGCAGCTAGAAAAGCTACCCAAAGGATCTGAGTTACTAAAACTTTACAGTCAAAATATAATGCACATTTTTTCCTGATCATCCTAAATATAAGATACAGTGAAAGGATAAAGGCACAGCCAAAATTAGAAGAAGGGTTTGAATTAGGTTATCTACTTAAGTTATTTCTAACTATATCTCACAATTAGATGTGAAGATATTGCTTTGACCGCAAATTCAACCAGTATTCACTTTTTAACTTATTTCTGTGGGACAGATATTGTGCTAGGGAATAAAAAGATGGGGAAATCTGGATTTTTATTCAAGGATCTTAAGTATAATATGGAAGATATAATTTAGTTTTACATGTAATAATATAGATAGTACAAGATGGGAAATGGTTTATTTTCCTCTGGGACAGGGAATAGGGTTAAGGTACACATAAAGTAGGCTTTGAGTCTACATCTTAATAGGTGAAGAGCATTCTCCTGTGCAAGGGTGCAGAGAGGACCAGTGTCCTTAAGTCTGGAGAAGTGGGCAGTGGCTGTCAAGTTTGTGAGGACTTTGTATGTGTCGAGGAACTTGAATTTCACTTGGTAGAAAATAAGACTTATTTGCAAGGTTGTTTTGTTCTGTTTCATTTTTAAAGGTCAGAAATGATATGCATTTTCTAAAATGGGGAGGGAAGAGAATGGAGGAAAGAAAACTAGTTAGGAATCGACTGCAATATTCCAATTGTGTGATAGTGAAGGCTTGAAATAATATCGTGTGCATGAAAGGGAAAAATAACTGGAAGTGGAAGCTGAGAAAGAAGCAATAATGAAAGTTAACTTTTCTGTTTCTAATAAGAGATCAGGTAGCAACTATTGCAAGAAGAAGCAATTTAGGGCAGAAAAATGACTCTGGTTGAATGGCTCTTACATAACAGGCCCTGTGGTAAATGATTTATGTGTACCTTTGAAGACAGTCACGCAAATAATCTAGAAATGTAGAGAATCATTTTCCTAACTCACAACTGAGGATATTGTAGTCCAGGCCACGTAACTAACAGGGATTCAAACCCCAGCCACTGGCTTCATACTCTTCCTACTTTACACCACACTAAGCAAATTTAAACATCATAAGCAAAGAAACAAATAAATCATCGTAAATCTGAACAAAATGCCAGGCTTAACAAGAACTAACGGGAGATCACTGCAATGGGGAACAAGATCTGATTTTCAGCATGAACCTCAAGATGTACCCAACTTTGCATTTTGGGTACTATTGTGAAAGAAATGAAATCCATTTAGTAATAACATCTACTCTCTATTCTAATGTGCATCACCGTGCCCTATTGGCCATATTTTTGTGCTTTGGGTTTTCACCTTGAAAAAAAATTGTGAAAAATATAAATTCTCCAGATAATAGTAACAAAAATAAAGACTGGATAACTTGGTTCTTTGAGGAGAGGGCTGAAGTTTTTTTGAGTTCAGCTTTGAGAAGTAGTGGCAGAGGAGTGATCTCTTTATTGCTTTCAAACACTTTGATGGTTGCTAGGTGAACTATGTTTAAAGTGGTTCTCCATATCGGAGGAAGCACAAATACAGAAGAATAAATGGGGTTGCTACTGCCTAGAATAGTTTAACAAACTCTTGCCTCAATGCTGGATGATATCATCCCTTTGAGATCCCTTACAGTTATACTTTGAAACTCTTAAACTGTAAAGTTGCTAGAAAAAAAATATTTCATTTCTGAGCAGCAAGTTTTACATTTTATATAAATGGAAGAGTTTTGGACAGGCTATACTTTTGCCAATATCTAAGGAGCTTTGGTATATATTTGTAAACACATGAAAGTGTAATTCAAGAAGGTTGCATAAAATGAAAAACATTTATCACTAGAAGACACTTTTCGTATACAGTATTTGCTTTTACATAGTTTAAACAAATTCTCTTTTGGATGAGAAAGGATAGCACTTAAGGTAATTGTCTTTACATTTACATAGCACCCTCAGTTAAGATACCTTGGTATTTCAGCTGTTGCTCTTGGTGTCTTGTTTGGTTTAAAGTGTTTTAATATATATGATGAAGTATGATTATTAGCAGTAATTTTTACTTTCAAGATGAATTTACTAACATAGGAAGATCTTTTATCTCATCAGTTATCGCAAATTCTTTGTTTTCCTTTTAGTCATTAACTCAACAAATATTATACTTCTGTAGTGGTTATTCTATTCCAAGAACTGATATTTTAAATAAATGTGTTTTTAAAGCCAGACATCAATTGTTTGGGTGCAGGGGGATGGGAGAATTGCCTACTTCTCGATATCTATGTGATTTTTACCTTAAACCCCTCTATACTATGGCCAGGGTAGATCCCCAAACCTCTAACAATCTCTGCCAGTCCCAAGTCGAGGATGGAGGTGGTGGCATAGGTTTGTTCTTAGAATGCTTCAGATCCACATCATAAGTTGTCTGAAATGAAGCCAGTCTCCTTTAAAAATTTTCAACATTGAACATCACTCGCACAACTCATTCGTGAGTTTAGCAGATTTTTATTGGTCATTTTGGGGATCACATTGCCTTGTGCCCTTGGCTTTCTTCCTACTAGCCTCTTTTAGAATCCCACTCCAGGATTATACTTCAGTGTGTCCAGCTCTCCCAATTCTGTTATGCCAGCAGTTCATCAGTCTTCGATTTCATTTTCCAAACTTGGACATGTTGTCCCATTAAGGTGCTTGACAAAAATGATTCACTGTCTTTAGAAGGCAAGTTTGTTTATAAACAGAAATCAAAGAAAATCTTATATACCTCTTTCTATCAAAATTCAAATTCTTAATGAATGGCTATGCTTGAGTGGCCATTGAAGGCTTTGTTCACAAAAACATGCCAAGAAGATGTAGTATTTGGTCAATATTGCCTCTGCAATAAGGAAGACAAAAATTTAGGTTACTTTTTTATTCTTCTACAAAATTTGAATTTATTCTTAATCTCGTATTATTACATTACTCATGTTTTTGTAAATGTATGCATATCCTTCTTGAGGAGCCTGTCTTCCACAGAAGTTACAAAGATTGGGCCCCAATTTTTAGCTCTGTTTTGTCTCTGAGTAAAACAAAAAAAAAAAATGTAGACATATTTGAATAAAGAAGATAATGAGTATGGATAATATATTTTAAAACTGAAAAATAAGTCCACGTTATTAACATTGTTTATATAATTCATTTTATTTACATACAATCCATTTCTAGTTTTTTTCTCATATTTTTCCACTTTTAGGGCTTTTCCCTTCGATTTTCCTACTTATAATATTGTGGCATCCATCATTTTTAAAACTAAAGATAGTATTTCATTTAACATTCCAAAATGATGGACAATGGATTAGTTTATCTTTCCCACAAACTGAACTTCAGCAAATGTGTAAAGCAGGTGTAGACCATCAACACTTTATGATATGCCTGCTTTTAGTTTTCATCTAATGCCTGGATTGCTTATGAGTTAGTCATGTGTGGTGTTAGAAAAATTTTGAACTGCCGCCTAATCAGTTGTTAATTAGGAATAAATTATCACATTTTAAAAAGATGGTAAAATACCCTTTTCTGATGAAATGGCAATTGCTTTTTTTCTCTTTCTTTTGTTATACAAACTCAAGCTTTGAGATTTGGATGATTAGAGATTACCAGCCACAATTATGACGATGTCTCATGTGTTTGTAAGACAGCAGGAACTTATGAGTTTAAAAAATATAAGTGCTTCTTCGATGTTTATATGATGAATATCAATCATGATTGATGTTTAGAAATTAGTTTATGGAAGGGTTTACATGAATGTAACGTAATTGCATTTCTTTTTGTGCCAATTGATTTTATTGCAATGTTTAATGGTTTGTTGCATACTTTGCCGGGTAATGAATTTCATTTCCCTGTATTATCCTATAAATAGCCTGGAAGTTTTCTAATTAGAATAATCATAGTAGCTGTCTTAACTCTGGCAAACATTTACTGCTCGATGCCTTGAGAATTGGAATATATGCCTGTCTCAAGCCATACCAGCTATGACGTATATGCATTTATTTAGGTGTATGTACATATTCAAAATGTTTTCTCAGAAAGGCATACTTTATGCCTGCTAGATAGTGTTCCCTTTTACTTGTGTTCACTATGAAACTTGTGTATTTACATGAGTAGAGATGCCATTTTATGTTAGCTTCCTCATTAATTTTTATCAGTTCATTTGACAAGGGTATAACAGCACATTGATTTTTCAAATAAGGAAGAAACTTCAGCCCACTAACATGAAGCCCACTAACACTCAACTAATGGTGAATACATATAATTTTCATTGATATATAACTTTAAGATGTATATATGCATATATATATATATATATATATTTCTTTTGGCTTTTGTAACTATACTGAGACTTTGCAACATGTATATACACTTTAAATTTTTGACTAAGGGCAAAGAAAGAAGTACTTTTCTTTGTAAAGTACTTGAAAATATACAAACTATTTCATCTGTTCAACTTGACAAAACATTAACATAAACAGAACAGGCACAGCTGAAATTCAGTATTAACAATGAAGGTACGTTTCAATGCATAATCCTTCATAACTATTATATCTTGGTAAGTGGTGATGGCAGTAAGATTTTCAAGAAAATACTGTTTGCAAGGTATTTATAACCCAGACATACCAGGTATTGGAAGGTATGCTCCTCCCTCAACACTACATTTCTTAATACCAAGATTTGAAGAAAGGAAACAGCTTGGTAGAATCTATATATTTTAAATCTTTGAGTTTATCTTTTCATATTATTCTTTAGATGGGTACTAACAATCACCAGATATATTAACATTGATATAATAAAAAAACATATTTTTGATGCATGTTGTTTCTACAGGAAGCAGACTACAATTTTTTTTTCTTATTTTCCTTATTTGTATATTCCATAATAGAATACCTCTATACTACCTAAATTGGAATTAAAAACAAATATACATTGAGCTTCAACTATACGGCAGTGATGTATTTATCATTTAATCTCTACTCAAGTTTTTTTTTCTAAATTATACCTAGAATGTCCTACTCTCCTATAAAATTAATATATATGTATATGTTCCAGTTTTCTATTAATATTTTTAATTTTAATATTTTTATAAAAATATTTGACCCACTTATAATTTTTTTGTTCAGTTCAGCTTTATTCATTCTTTTTAAGTTAATGACTAGCTAGCTAGCTGAACCAGCACTCTGTGGAATAATCTTTATTTTCTCAAATGACCTAAAATATTCCCTTTATTATATACAAGATTTCTATGTATGTATTTGAGCCTCTTCCCACTTCTGTTCTTTTCCATTGACCTATTTGTCTCTTTTGTCAATAAAAATGTTTTATTACTTTTTAATATTTTAGGATAATTAGTATGTCATATTTTAATAACTTAGACTGTTAATAAGCACTATATTACTATTTTTATTGCAAAATTATCTTAACTATTTGATTGGCATATCAACACATTAAAAATTTATTACATATACATATAAATAATTTCTACTATTAAAAACCAATTATAAAACCCCCTTAACTACCAAATAAATGTTGAATGTACATTTGAAGAATATTCATTTCAAAGAATGCCAAGTCAGTAACTACCCAAGCTTCAAGATGTAACGATAGGTGTTTTATCATTAACAAAAGATAAACTTTTTGTGATTATATAGGAATGCATCTAATAAAAATTGCATGGCTTTATTAAATTTTTAAGTTTAATTCAGTGTAAATCAATGCATCTTAGCACACCATTGGTCTCTTGGTTTATCCTACCTACCTTTTCCAGGGACCCAGTTTTAAGAGATTAATTTATTGATTCTTGTCTGGTTGGAGGGAGGTGAAATGAGAAACTTGAGGGGAACCCTACTTTACTTGACAGAATTGTGGCTAATCCTTCAAGTAAGTTGGGCTTGGAAACAAAATGAGTTTTAGGGCCACAGCTTTAAAACTGAACTTTGCACTATTTATCAAATTTAGAAAAATCTACCCAAGATAAAAATCCCACTCTCTTGAAGGGAATTGTTAATCTGGAAAATCTAGCATATTTTAGAGTCCATTTACAGGAGCATGTAGCTTTCCGTATAGGTATGTCTATCTGGCAGTATCTGGACTGACTGAGATGTGGTGAAAGTTCTTAGATGAATACAAATTCTTTATGGCTACTCTTTGGAACTTCACTGGAAAACTAAAACAGTAACACAATCCTGTCCGATTTGGAACTGATTTACTGCCTTTCAAGATATCTTAGTAAGGTACTCAAATGCCCATCTGATGTTTTCATTGCTTTATTTGGTATGCCCATTTCCTGGGAGATCTAATTTTATTTGTGCATGGTGAATGCATTGCATTTGAAGCTGAGTTTTGATTCCTCAAACTGGCAGATTTTCACACAGCTCTCTAAATTTCTTATTTAGAGGAAAAACTATGCAATAAAGCCTAATATGAATATTCCTGAGCCCACCTCATTTCAGTATGTAGCAGAATAGGAAACAGCACTTATGAAAGATCCACAAACTGTGTTTGGGCAAAGCGGGGGGTGGATGTTGTACACACAGCTGGGGGAAATGTGATCATCAGGGTGACCAAATTCTTGACTTTGCCAGGAGTTACTGGAACAGATACTTCTCCACGTCCTCCATTCCTGCCAAATGTAATGTTGCCAAATTATTATTCATATATTCATTTGAGAAGAAGGCTTTCACATTTTTAAATCTTTCAAACATTTACCAAATGAATATATGCTAGGGACTTCCGTGCTTTTTTATCCACCTATGTGAAGCCTGAAAATAACTAGAAGTAAGGAATTAAAGTCAACCTGTTAATTGAAATTCATTGTTGAGGGCTTCCAGATTCTTCCTCCTAACCTCTCACTTTTTGTGAAGAAATTTTATTGTGAGTAGTTAATATTTTACAGAAATGCTGTTGGCTTCTTACAGAGCCCAAAGGAGTTATATATTTTTCTGACATATGATTATAATTCCCATCAGTATGCTTATTGCCAGTGTCTAGAATTCCTTTGATTTTTAAGGAGAAAAAAAAAATTTCCAGACTCGTCAAATAAGGAGAACTGTGCATGCTTCAGGAAATTCTTGTTACTGTGGATGAGTGCTTGGGGACCAGAGGGACAGATATGCCAGAGGATGCCTCTTAGTGGTTTTCTGGTTAACATATTTTTCCTCTGCTTATTAAACTCTTCCTGGAATGAGAATTTTGAGGACTGGTTTTGCACACCTACACATAAAATAATTTATGCTAGGGCAAAGCACACACATCCATATCAATGTGTGTGTGTGTGTGTGTGTGTGTGTATGTTACAGTATAAGATAGTATATTATCTGAAAACTGATCATGTATTAAAATTGAAATAAGAGTTTTAGTTAAAAAACAAAGTGAGGCAAATCCAAAATGTTTGACATCATGCATGATGGGTATTTCTATATTTATTCTATTAAGAATAAAATAAATACTCCCCATGTCACGAAGCACAAGACCATGGAAGAAGTTTGGAATGTGTTCTTTACTCTCTGACAGGCTTTAGATCGACCAGGATCTGATCAGTTTGTTTTGCTTAGTATCATTCCTTTTTTAATTATTTTTACTCAGAACCATGAAAAGAAGCATAAAAATGACCTCTACTGACAAAGGGGCAGTTGGGCTGATAATTAATCCTTGCAAAAGACAGCAACTCGTTTAATAGTGAAAAATTATTCAGTTAACTAATTTGACCTTTTAACTAAATTGAATGAATCATCCAGTTTTGGCATAAAATAAACTCAGGAGCTAAGCATATAGTAGTTACTTGATCTATTGATGGCTTTGCTATTGAAAATGCATGTTCTGCCCAATTCAGTGTTGGGGAAAATACTAGCAAATGTTTTCTTCTAAAAAGCATGTGAAACCTTCACTTATTCTAACTTTATTTACTCTGTCAACAGCTGGATTCTTGGCCATCATTTAGCTGTGATTTCCTAGAATCAGAGATTTAAAGAGAAGTCTTATAGTTGGTATGTGTTTCCCATATATAATTTTGAACTACTAAGCTATGGCTATGAAGTTTTGCTGTGGCTATGGAATCATTAATTTAGACTTTCTTTGGTTTTATTTCTTTCATTTAAAGTGTTTAAGGGTCATATTTAGCATAAGCCATAAATTTAGTCGAGGAAACTTTTTATTTTTCTGTGTAAAATCCTCATTTCCTTTTTGTCATTTGATAATATGTTCCATATTGATTATTATGAGATATTTTATATTATCAACATGTATTTCCTCAGCAAGGTACTATGAGGCAGTAGGGGTGAAATTGAAACAAAACAAAACAGAACAACCTGGAACTAGTTTATAATTTTTAAAATAATTCTAAGAATTTGAGAATAGTATACTTCGTTGGCATGTTTTTAAGATCTATGTTAAGTCAAAGCTAACAGCACAATTAAGAGGTAAAAAACTAGTGATAATTTGATCATGAACAACCAAAAAACACCCCTGCAATCATAATTAACATTCCAGTAAAGCAACAAGACATGATAGATTGAGACAGATTTTTCATTATTTGTAGACAATGTGATTATACACCAAAAACCCCAAGAGAATCCACTGAAAAAACTTTTAGAATTAATGAAAAAATTTAGTTAAGCATTACATACAAACTATCAGAAGCCTGAGTAATTAAAGCAATTGATATTAACATGAAAACCAAAAAATATATTTTAATTATCTTTTCGCGGGATCTTTGGCACACAAAATGTATTTTATTATAATCCTCGTGAAATTACATTTATTGAGTACCTATTATGTGCCAGGCACTCCTTTAAGCATCTAGATGACATCAGTAAAAGTGATTGGCAGAAGACCATATCCTTGTAGATTTTGCCATCTGCTCCCGCAAAGCCCTTCTGATGTTTAAATGTGTTCTGTAATTTCCTTTTGTTTTCCTATCTAAAACACATTGCACTCCCAGCATGGGTATCCATTCTAATTTCTATACTATTTATTCTTTTCATACCACAAGCTGTTAATCTATTTGTATGTATATTCTTGAAATTATGCATAGTGTTCATGTGGGTATGTTTATTTTTAATGCACCCAAATGGTATTGTTATAAATTTCATCCTCTTTCTTAACATGGTTTTAATTCTACATTTTATTTTTAAGATCTATACTTTTGGCTGTATTTCTCCTGGATAATATCCCATTGTATGCCTATGCATATATCACATATCATTTACAGATTCCCCTAGTGATAAACACCTAAGTTGAATCCAACATTCTAGCATAAACACTGTTATCAAAAATATCTTTCTGTATATGATATACCTGGTGATCTCTTTGCTTGCTTAAGACATATCTGGTTTATGTCTGTGTCCCAGAATATTTAATCTCCTCCCTTTACTCTCTTCCGATGCCTCTCTACAAGAGACTTCTCTGGGATGTATACTCAGTGTTGGATTTGATTAATATGGGATATATGCAAAAATATTCAGAATAGCTTTACCAGTTTATATTCCATCCAGTTTATCGTGGGTTTCTGTTATCCCAGTCCTCACAAACAATTGATATTTGTCTGTCATTTACATTTTCATAGTCAGAAATATTTCATTGGTATTATGTCACAATTTTTTTTTCTGACTAGTGAGGTAGATTATGTCTCTATCTTTGTCATACACATTTTAGTTTCTGTTTTCATGAATTGGTTATTCATATATTTTGTTCATTCCATACTGACATAAAGGCTTTATTTTTCTAATTTGAAAGATTCCTTATATATTATAAATATAAATCATCTCCTTTTTAGATTTAAAATGTTGTAAATAGCTTTCCCAGTTTGTCCCTGGCATCATCACATTAAAATCCATAATTGTGCTCAGATATATCAATTATTTCCCCTTAGAGTCACAAAGGATTCTTTCTTCTCATGTTTTAAACTTTATTACCTTCACACTTAGATAGGATTTGGAGCTTCTTCTTATACATGGTGTTAGATAGAGAATTTCCTCCATGTAGTGAGTCATTTTTTACCTAACCTCTTTTACTAATTTAAAATTTACAAAATAACCCATTCTGATTTTTAATAATGTCTTTATATCAAGTTGACTTATATATACAAATAAATGATATAATTTTTCCTGATAGGGAAAAATTACCAATTTTTATCACTTTCAAAATTGGTTTTAACCATCTCTTGACCTATTTGCATCCATAAAAATTTTTTTTTTCATTAAATCAGTTGTTAAGTTTCAAAAAACTCTGCTGGGATTTTGAATGAAGTTGAATTGGTTTTATAAATTGCTTTGTTGAGAATTTATGTTTTCATGGTATTTGGACATACCACTCATGAACAGGTATATATCTTTCCACTTATTCAGCACTGTTTAAAAGTTTATTCATGATGGCCTTGTGCATTTATTGTTAGATTAATTACTGGGTACTCTATATTTTGTTGTTACAGTAAATAGAATCTTTTCAATTAGCTGTTGTAATTCATTTTGGTTGTGATTTTATTTTATAAACTCACAAACTTGCTGAGTCCTCTTATTAATTCTAGTAGTTTTTAAAATGTACTTCCTTAGGTTTTCTATGTAAGTGATCACGTAATTTGCAAAAGTGAAACAAAACAAAAGCAAACCAGTCAAACCTCTTTCAGTTTCATATTTATGCGTCTTTTTTTCCTTTTCTCATCTTGTTAAGTTAGCTAGAACCTTGGGTAACACATCATCAAAATCAGTCTCATCTTATTCTGAAAACTTCAAAGAAATATAACAAAAATTTATTTTCTAACTATAACATTTACTATAGAATTTTATAAATAACATTTTTCTACTTAAGAAAAATGCTATTTTTAATGTTATTTTTAGGCTTCAAAAATTGTATTTTTGTAATTAAAATCTATTTTACATTCTTAACTACATTTTGCGGCACTGCAAGTGATAACGTAATTGTGTTATACTTGAGTTCATTAATATACATAATTTTATTGATGGATTTTTCTGACATTAAATAACTTGTAGTAAACTCTACATAATCATACTTGTATTTTAACACACTATTGGATTAATTTAATTGTTGTTATCTTTAGGATCGTTATAACTTCATATATACCTATAGTTTATTTTTCTTATACTATCTGTGGTTTGGATTCAAGGAAAGACAGCGCCCCCTCTTTTTTTCTAGAATAATTTATTTAATCTAGGGATAACATGTTTCAAAAATACTGGTAAAATATATCTATAAAATTGTGGAGCCTTTGTGAGGAATCTCAGGTTGAGTCTTGATTGTCATTTCAAATTATTTTATGATTAATGGTTTATTTGCATTATGTATTTCTCCTTTTATAATTTATCATATATTTTCCTAGAAAGTTATCAATTTTAGCTAGGTTTTTAAATATGATAGAGCATAATTTTTTTTATTATTTCATAAAATAAAATTTTTGCAGTATCTTCAGCTATTTCCTATTTTTCTTTCTGTATTTTTTGGCCTACTTATCTCTCTTTTTTAGTTCAGATTTGCCAGAATTTTGTTTTTGCAAAGCTTGTGGTTTTGTTGATTCTTTTAATTTTTGCTGTTTATTTAATTAAATTGTAACTTTTTTCCCCCCTATTCTTTACATTGTTAATTATTTTCTCTCTTATTTTTAATCTCCTTTCAGTATCTTTTAGGAAAAATCCGTGAGTTGTTGTTTCAACTCATTATTTTTTCCTTCAGATTAATCTTTCCTGCTGTTCAACTTATATATTAAATTCTTTATTTTATTAATTATATTTATAATTATACTCTCTACTTTTAAAAAAATAATAGCTTGCTTTTGTTTTATATTTTCCAACTGTCCTATTCTTACAGAGTATATTTATAATGTTTGTTTTAGATTCTTGTTCGTTTTGCTGCCTTAGTTCTGCTTTTGATAAGTTATTACATTTATTCTTTCTTTTACGATATTTGCATTTCTCTGATATCACCTACTTTTTTGCTTATAGAGTCTCAGCCTCGGCTAGAAATATCTACCTTCAATGAGGCAAAAAAGACTAGGGTCTATTCTCTCCATGTGACTTTAGGTGGGAGTTGGTGGCCTAATGGAAGAATTTACAATCCATTATGACAATCTGGCCTCTGACACTCTCTATTACCATCTCCCTAATTGGCTCTACAATTTTTTTCTAGTATTGTGATAGATACTAATCCACCTGAAGACAAAAATAATTACTATGTTATAGAAAAATACATAATTTAATGCATTTGTTTAAATAAACTGCAAACTTCTTTGACATTTCCAAAGACCATCATATTTCCTTTTTCTATGAATTCTTTCAATCTAACCTCCACAGAGTGTTGCATTCTTATTTAATCCTAATCCTATTTGCCTTTAGTTTTTAAGATAATATAATTGGCTTATTATAATTTTTGAGTGTATTTATAAGAAAAAAGAGAATGCCATACTATATTGATAAATTCAGTCATGTCTATCAAAACACATACACACACACACAAAACTCTGGACATGAAAGATTACTAAAATACTATTAGTGGATTTTATCACTTTCCTAGAAATGATGACCATAACAGTGATAAATCATTTACAGGGAATTTTTGCCATAACTTATTTAAGATTACCTAATTGTGAAACTGATGAAAGACAAAATATTTAAATAGAGTAAGACAGATTAAGTTCTTGATAAGAGAAAAGTTCAAGATGTTGAGAAAGTACCAACTAGTTGTGAGGCAAACATGAATAAATTCTGGAAATTCCAACTCATTGGAATCAGAATCCAGTCTTGTACATCATCATAGAACCTAAGTGTTTTTAGAATATGGTATCTTTGGTGTATGATTAAAGTGGTCTAACAAGCAAATCATTATATTATAGTCATCATTTAACACCCTGCAAAACCATGGCATTTCCAACTAGTGTTAAGTTACATCTTAATCATATAACTTTATAACAGTTTAACACAATGAGACTTTTCTCCCGTAACATCTGAACTGATGAAGTTGGACAAAAATGTTCTAAGACAAAGGTTTCAGTGTTTGAGTCTTCTATATTTTTATCACATCCATTGTAATTTGGTAGGCAAAATCAATACTGCCTTTAAATTGGACATAAATTAGTTTACTCATTCACCTATTTATCTGAAAAAATGTTCGTTGCACACCTACCATACACATATCAGACACTGTTGTAAATCCTGCGTTATTATCAGTGAAACAACAGAAACTGTCACTGCTGTCATGGGGCTTGTAGGTTAGTGAGAGAGATAATAGTTCAACAATTAATTACAAATGGGTTTATTTAATTTCAGTTTTTAGCAAAAATGGAAAGGTTTAGAACCCTATGAAAGCATATAGAGGTGGGAGAGAATTAACTCTAGATGAGCAGGGAATAATGCTTCTCTGAAAGAGTGAAATTTAAACCTGGACCTGAATCAAGAGTGGGAACTGGCCAAGAGTGAGGGTAGGGTGCAGGGGGAAAGAGAATTTTTAGTCTCCTAGCCCATACCCCTAATGGATTCTTAGAGTGAGGTCAAAATTTAATGGAGGCTATTAGCTTTTCTTCGTGGTTCCAGTTTTTCATTGCTGCTAAGTGAATGGGAAGGGAGAATGTGATTAAATAGGATCTGAGGCAATCCGCAACGGAGTGAGTGAAAGCCTAAGGATCCCCATTTGTATTGGTAGGTTTAAATTGTCATCCCTGCTGGCTGGTGGTATTGTTCCCTGGATAAAACATTTGCTGAGTAAATGAGGTGAAGACCATACAATCTTGCTTGTGGCCTCACCACTCATACTGACTGCCTCAGCGTGGAGGCCAGTGATTAAAAAGATACGGAAATTTGCTGCTTCCAGCCCTGAGAAGGCTCAGTGCAATAGCGTGCAGCATGATGGAATATATATCAATACCTTGTCTTCTTCTTAAACTGTTAAATTGGGTAATAATATCTGGGTTAGGCTGTCTTCATATTATATCTGCAATGCTTCTAATTTACTAATTATAAAAAGGGTATAGAGAGAATATTTTTCCATTGTATTATTGAGATTGGCATAGGTTTTTAATCTATGTAGGTTATTTTTAGGCCCTCAAACAAAAGTTTTGTAATCAGGTAGAACATAGGTGAGCTGTGCCCTCATGATGTTATGTTATATTCTTACTCAGGGCACAACTTAGTTTGTGATCATGCATTTAATTAAAAGACAGTCATTAGCCTTGGCATTTTCTTGTGTACAGTCTGGTTAAACAATTTCTAAAAGGCTCATTGGAATTACAGGGTGACCTCTTTAAATGAATGAAATTCAGGACAGCACCATTCTGTAATAATGATTGATTATATATAACCAACTCCTATTTTACCAATGTATTAAATGCTTGCTTCATTTTGGAACATTGTACTGTCTGCAAATTATTGCTAAAGCTTTGCCGCAAAGGTCAGTATCAAAGATATTTCAAGCACATTCCTAAATATAGTCAAAATATCATGTGCAAAATATTCATTAAGGCAAAAAAAAGAACAGAAGAGCCAATTGATTAAGTAGCTAAGCTTTTTTATGAGATTTCTAGCTATATATTCAAATAGGCCAAAAACATTAAGAGCTGTATGTCTAATTAATCTTCTTATGTTAATAATGATGAAATATTTTAATAGTCATTGCTATATAAATATTTTTAATAATTGTTGCTGTTAAGTCATGATGTTAGTTTTCAAATGGTTTGCCTTTGTTATGAAATATTTCTGGGATTTTACTTGAAGTATTTATTGTAACCCACTAGCAAAATTAGGTCTATATAATTGATCAGAATTAGTTGTGTACCAACTTTTCCAAATACATTTGGAAGATCTTTAAAATAAGATACTTATTGAATTAAATGGACAGCATTTCTTGGTGAAATATTTGAACTTCAATAATAAGTACTACTCTTTCACATTATTTTCATCTATCCATTTATCCATCCTTCCAGGTGTTAATTCCAAAATATTAACTAACCACTTACTATGTGACACACATTGTATTATGAGATAAATAATATAGCTAATAATAAGATATAACATTAATTGAATACTTAGTTTGTGTCTAGAATGCATCAAAATATTTTATTTGCAATAAAGCATCCAATCCAAAAACTACAAATCCTATTATTAATCCCATTATGGGTAAGGAAATCAAAAGAGACATGAAATGATTTGCCAATGTTCACATAGCTGAAAAGTGGTAAAATTCATATCTAGCAAAACTTTAGGTAAGAATGCTTTTAATCATTAAGCTCTTCTATCTCCATGAGAGAGAAATCCCTCAAGTTTTGCATAAATTATAGCATGAACTTTTAAGTTAATATAGGAAGAAATACAAACACATGAGTAGATAATTTCAGTTCACTGTGATAAAGCTATTATAAGCTGGTTCTAGGGGTTTAGGCAGGGTAAAAAGCGTCAGGGGTGAATTTCAGAGAGTATGATCTCAATCAGAGAGTTTTCTCCCATAAAAAAATGAGAGTCATCCAGGTAGCAACCAACTCTTATGATACTAAATAGAAATTAATGGAAGGCTATTCACAATCTGTAGATCTCTTATTTAAGAGAAACAAATTCCTTACTTTTAGGGTTTTTTCCCATGGCTTTTACTTTTTGATGCTTGCTCTAGCTGGTCTGTCAAAAATGAATATATATTAATATTCAAACTCAAATCATTAATTATACTTAGATTGGTTATTGCACAGACATATATTTATTATTGTGTTATCATGCCTCGATTCATTTTAGTTATTACATGATGTAATATTCTCAGCAGGTAATATTCTTGCTCCTATTATATGAGGAAATTAAATATGCCAATAATCCATCTTGTTCTGCAAGGGCATGATTACTTCTAGATTTCACCAACTAGTTGAATCAGTTTTGTTGTCACTCACTGGCTTCCATTTATGGCTCATGAAGTCTTGGTTGTTGTCTAGCTATGTAGAATATTGTGTCATGTAAAATGTTTATTCATCCTATCTCAAGCAAAAGAAAAAACAAACAGTATTATCTGGAAAGGCATTAACAGCAGGGAAGCTGTGATTAAACACAGAAGTTAAAAGACTAAAGAGAGACCATTTACCCAGAAAATTCAGGCAAAGAACTCTTCCAATATGCATACCTAAGGAAAATATATTTTTGTATATTGTTTCCAATTTAACACTCAATTTTGCAAATATAGATATATACTTCTATTATATAAAAAATGGGAAGCTGCTGATATTTGAATTATTTTTGTATCATTTAGAAATTTATGTCATTTTAAAATAAGGCAGTCATTTTCTTTATATCCAAGATTAAATAAATTAATATCATTTCATAATTGAAATTTAAGTTAATTTGTACTCATAAAAGTATCATTCAATACTTCTCCAATTTTTAATTGTTATGCAGTTACATCATTACTTACCATTGGTCTAACTAGAACTATATTTAAGGCTTCTTTTTTTAAAAAATATTTATTGGGGTATCGTTGATTTACAATGTTGTGTTAGTTTCAGGCGTACAGCAAAGTGAATCAGTTATACATACACATATATCTACTATTTTTGTAGATTGTTTTCCCATACAGGCCATTATAGAGTATTGAGTAGAGTTCCCTGTGCTATACGGTAGGTTCTTATTAGTTGTCTATTTTATATATAGTAGTGTGTATATGTCAATCCCAATCTCCCAGTTTATCCCTCCCCCCTTATCTCCTGGTAACCATAAGTTTGTTTTCTACATCTGTGACTCTACTTCTGTTTTGTAAATAAGTTCATTTGTGCCCTTTTTTTAGATTCCACATATAAGCGATATCATATGATATTTGTCTTTCTCTGTCCGACTTACTTCACTCGGTATGACAATCTCTGGGTCCATCCATGTTGCTGCAAATGGCATTATTTTGTTCTTTTTTATGGCTGAGTAATATTCCATTGTATATATGCACCACATCTTCCTCATCCATTCATCCATCAATGGACATTTAGGTTGCTTCCATGTCCTGGCTATTGTAAATAGTGCTGCAATGAACATTGGGGTGCATGCATCTTTTCAAATTATGGTTTTATCCAGGTATATGCCTAGGAGTGGGATTGCTGGGTCATATGGTAATTAGATTTTTATTTTTTTAAGGAACCTCCATACTGTTCTTCATAGTGGCTGTGCCAATTTACATTCCTACCAACAGTGTAGGAGGGTTCCCTAAGGCTTCTTTAAAGAAAATGCTCATGTGAAACAAAACTATTGATACATTAACCTGGATTCTACTGAAAGACAACTAACTAGTTTGTTCTAGAGATGTATTAACTCTAAGGCTATATACTCCATAACCAGTAGAAATATTTTACTTTTGGTTGGAAAACCAGTTTATCTCTGAAAGAGAAAAAAAAAACCCTTCCCCCCGCCCCAGAAGCATTAGGATCAGCATTTCCTTAAAAATAAGGAATTGAAGGTACTTGTCATTACGAAATATGATTCTGTGGAGACAGCACATACCTAGACTGTAATAGTGACCATGTACAAAAATCATTCTGAGGAATTTCATTACCTCTCCTGAGCGGTATGCATACATTAAGTCATTGGTCATCTTTCATTTGAAGCCATATATTCAACTATTTCACAGTCAAGCCAGACACAATTCTGCTTTGGGGCCTTTGCTCTAGCAATCCCTCTGCTTAGGACATTCTTTTCCCAAATATCCCTTTGGCTAAGTAAGTCACCTCCTTCAGTCCTTACCAGTTTTTACTTTATCTGCCCACTACCCACCCCACCCCAGCAAACCCTGCCCCACCTTACCCCAAGCTGCAGTCCAGTTCCCTTTTTATTCTTACACTTCTTTTTCTTTTTTATAGCATCTACCTTAACGTTGCTAAATTTAGCAAATAAAAATACAGGATTCCCAGTTAAATTGAATTTCAGGTAAACGACAAATGCATTTTTAGTATATGTATGTCCCATGAAATACGCAATAAAGGACATACATATACCAAACTTATTTCTCATTTATCTGAAAAACATATTTACTTTTATAAATTTGGTAATCCTGTGTTTTATCCAAAAATTCTAACTTGCAACCATTGAACATACTATTGAGTTTATTATGTTAATTTCATATTTCTTGTCTCCCATGAGACCTGAGATCTCTGACTTTTCTGTCACTTTTCAAGTGGCTAAAAAAGACTGGACTCGAAGCAGATGCTCAATAAATACTTGGAGGATAACATTTGTTTTAATAAAGATAACTCAGGGGCTTCCCTGGTGGCGTAGTGGTTGAGAGTCCGCCTGCCGATGCAGGGGACACGGGTTTGTGCCCCGGTCCAGGAAGATCCCACATGCCATGGAGCAGCTGGGCCCGTGAGCCATGGCCGCTGAGCCTGCGTGTCCAGAGCCTGTGCTCCGCAACGGGAGAGGCCACAACAGTGAGAGGCCCGTGTACCGAAAAAATAAATAAATAAAGATAACTCAAAGTTTTGGTTTTTTGTTTTCAAATATAATCTCAGTATATAGTTGATTCAATTTTTTATTTCACTTTAATAGTTAATTCTTATTTTTATATGATTAATTAATGGGTATGAAAATTATTATTTTAAAATCCATTACTTAAAAATGCAATTTTTAATGAAATTTAATGAAAATTATTCATTAATTAAATACAAATCTTTGACCGACTATTTCTGAGATGACTAAACTAAATCATGAGTGCAATCCAAGAATGAAGAGTTCTTTCTGGAAGGCACAAAACTCATTTCAGTGCTGTTAATTTTTTTTTCTATAACCAATGCTGGGAAGGCACATGTGTGAGGATTATTATAATACTAAATTATTAATGTCTTTCATTTAGATACATTTCATTAGTTGAGGATGGCAAGTAAACAACTGATCTGTGCTTTATGTTAGGGTAAATCCGTGGTGACTTCTTTTTCAGCAAATTAGGCCTACTGTCAAATAGGACTAAACAAGGTACTTATTTTTTCCTTAGTTAATATCTATAGGGTCTCATTAAGGTTCATTTCCCTTCCAGCAGAATGTAAAATAGATTTTCCTTACGTTCATAGGTCTTGCTAAAATTGAAATACAATCTTTGGTACTTCAGGTGTCTAAGAATAGTTAGGAAAAGAAGCCAGTGCCTAAGGCTGGTACAGACTGACAGAGTGGGTGGATGTATGACTTAGTTTAGTTTTTTTTTTTTTTTTTTGTGGCCAGAGCAAAAGAAGATTTCCATACGAATCTAAATTTGGGGGTATTTTTTTGTTTATGATCTAAATGAATTTGGAATGTCCTCTGACATAAATCCTCTTGTCTCAGCATTTGGGCTGCATTTACAATATTTAAATATGCTCAGTGCTACATGTATGTATGTATACATATGAAAAGTAAGCTACATGTGTTGGAGGACTTGTAATTCTGGACGGACATAAGCTTAATATACTTTCCCTATTGTTTGGTGTTCCCATTATGAAAAGGTACATTGGTAGCAGTAATGTCTCACCATTTCTTTCTCTTACAGTATCTTCTCTTACATAAAAAATGGTTCAGACTGAGGAAATACAATTTGGGCCTCTCTTAAATTCAGTAAGAACAGCATGAAGTTTTCTTCAAGACTTAAAACATCTTTGTTGCAGTATAATTCAGGTTGTACCTACCAATATAAGTATAAAAATAGAAAGCCAAACAAACAAAAACAGTTAATGTTCTTTCTTTGTCCACACTCAGAAACTCCAGATCTTCTGGCTCAGTAGTTCCCTGGAAGTACACTGCTGCTCAAATTATTCATCTTTCACTTTTTTGAAGCTGCGTCCTGATAGTCCTAACAGAGAATGGAAAGCACAAATGCTAGTCTGAATTTCAAGTTTCACAAAGAATTTTTCCACCACTCCAATGAAAAATCCTGTTCTGTATGTTTTAGAAGAGTTTGCAGTCCGACTCAACTGTGAAACGTTTTGTGTCTTAGAAAAGCAATGGATTTCTGGACTGGATAAATTCAGCCTTCCTTAAGAAATACTTTCTCCAGTGAGAGACCAAATAAGTGAATTTCTTCCTGAAAGTTTACAACTTGTGTGTTAGTGCTCAATTATCAAGTCATTGAGGCATGCTGAAGCATTCAACCAAAATATAGAGAAATGTCCCCCCCACAAGGATCATTGAGTATGTACATGAGAAGTCAAATGTCCAAATATGCTGACTATAAAGGAGAGATATATTTAATGGTGTGTTTATCACTTGTTCCTTAATTTTATCTTCTCAAAGTCCAAAAGAAATCCAGGCTTATCATACTTTAGCAGAGTGATGAGAAGGAAGAATCAAACAATCACTAAACTAATAGCTGAGAGATGGAAAAAAATGGGACAGAGAGTTTAGGAAATACATCAACATCAATCACAACTTCTATCAATTCTTCAAATTAAATGCAGTGGCCCTGTAGACCAGGTGTTGTTTGTTGTCAGTTTGGTACTCCTTTGTTGACACTGCATTTGTTCGTACCTCCAATGGTAATTATTTGATTTGTTGGTTGTCCTGTCTAGGTATCCACCAGACTCTGAGATAGCTTAGGCTATAGATTATGCTAACTTTACATTTCTATATCCCTCACTTCTAGCCTAAGATCTGCTATATAATCAGTGCCCAATAAATATGTTTAGTGAATCAATGTAATATGAGATGGTTTGTTATGGGTCAACAAACAATTCTCTTTGCTTTCTTAAATCCATGGGAATCTAATTGGGTCAATAAATACTCCTATTTGCTCCATTGTACTCCCTGCTTCAGCTTTCCTTGACTGTTTTTAACTACATGTCATATATTTTTACTCATATCAATTACATAAACATTGCAAACACTTCTCTGGGAGTTTGATGTAAGAGAATTAAATTCTTGGTTGAATTTTGATTGGAAAACATTCAGATTTAATATGTTGGTGAGGATTAATATTCTAATACTACCAGAAAAGAAAACATTCTTGGTTCATCCATCTAGTCCTTTATTTTTGATTCATTGATTCATTCATTCATTCATTCAAACAGCATTCAATGACTTCCACTTGTGTACAAAACATGATACTGGATACTTGGGCAGATATACAGATGAAGAAGAAAAATGCTGTTTCTTTTAAGAACTTTCAGTCTAGCAGGCTTATTTGGTCTATGTTTGCAAAAGCCACATTATTACGGAACATATGGTGGAAATGTAAAGATAATCAACCATTGCTTCTAGCCTTTTTAAGATCAGGGTGCCTTTAAGATTATGATGAAAGCTAAGAATTTCCTCAGCATAACTGAATATTCCACACGTATTAAAAATTTGTGTATTATTTCAGAAGATTTACAGAAAAATGGAAGTTTACCCAGGGGTTGAAGATGAAGAAAAATCTTTTAATTTAGTGTAAAACATTTATTTTAAAGATAAAAAAGGGCAATTAGAAAAGAAAAAGTATTTTTTCACAGTCCTTCACTGTTAATTTTAATGTCTTTCCCTTTAATGGCAACTTTTATCAATTCATCTTTTTTTTTTAATATTTATTTAATCTATTTATTTTGGCTGCTTTTGTTCTTTGTTGTGGTGCGCGGGCTTCTCATTGCAGTGGCTACTCTTGTTGCGGAGCATGGGCTGTAGGCACGCGGGTTTCAGTAGTTGTGGCTCACAGGGTTGGTTGCCCCGCGGCATGTGGGATCTTCCCGGACCAGGGCTTGAACCCGTGTCCCCTTCATTGGCAGGCAGATTCTTAACCACTGCGCCACCAGGGAAGCCCTATCAATTCATCTTTAAAGAGTTTCTCCTCCCTCTTTCTCATTACCCTTAGAACAAACATCACCTCTACTATCTTTCCCTGACAGCCTATTTCCTTATGATAGTCTCCAAACATTCTAACGTTGGTTGTCTTTTCCAACCCTGCATTAACTGCTAGTCTGAATAATATTAACCTCAAGTAAAATCACATTTCTCTAGGTCCTCGACCATTGCTACCATCCTAAAATAATGAGTTATTGAAAACCTAGAAACTACTTGATTCCCATTACTGTATTGAATTTACACAGGTAACTTAATTATTTCATAGAAAATCACTAAGCACAAACATTTTTAAATGTCCAAATTAGACAAAAATTACTTTATGTAATATAAGTAACAAATCTGCATTAATTCTGAAGGTTATTTAAAAATAATATAAAAATCTTTCTACCATTATAGATTTCTAATAAATTTCACCAAACAACTGAGATATTTTTTAATAGGGCATATTTCGATCTTGAGATATTCATGTTAAGCATACATACATCACAATTAAGATAGCAGCATGAAGAAATATTGTTAGCTGTTAGTGTCATGTGTGACAGTAATATAAAGTTAACTGATATATGAATTACAAAATTATACTGCAGGTATACTGCTTGAAGGTATAATGGTGAACCCCAGCTTCCATCAGGTGACAGTTTTAATATCTGCTGGTGATGCTCATTTTATCTGTAGCAGCTACGTGATTCTTCCTGGTTAGAGGAAAGATTTCAGAAAATAAAGCACTATGAGGTCTTTGGGAAAAAGGAGAAAAAAATAGAACAGAGGAAATATATTTTATTTATGGTCATGTATTTATCATAGATGTATCATATCCATTTCACATTTTCTCATGTTTATCTGATAGAAAAGCTAAATACTTTTAATATGAAAATTAACAATGAATCTATATAAGCATTTCCAAATAGTTATAAACATGAATTTTTAATGCTATTTTTAATTATCCTAATAATTGGTAAATTACATCAATATAATTTTGTAGAATAATGGCTGTAATATTTTGACTTACCCCTTTATAATCATCTCAATTCAAGATGCCTCAGAATTAAAGCATTCTAGTTTCCCAACAGGTAAATTAATACAGAGGGTTCTTTTCCCAAATACATAGACGTTCATTAGGCAAATAACTCAGCATATACATAGGATTTGTTCATTTTATTATATTTATACTGAAGAACACCATGTCAAACCAATTATCCTTTTTTTCTTTCTTTTTTTTTTTTTTTGCGGTACATGGGCCTCTCACTGCTGTATCCTCTCCCGCTGCGGAGCACAGGTTCCAGACGCGCAGGCTCAGCGGCCATGGCTCACGGGCCCAGCCGCTCCGCGGCATGTGGGATCTTCCCGGACTGGGGAACGAACCCGCGTCCCCTGCATCGGCAGGCGGACTCTCAACCACTGCGCCACCAGGGAAGCCCTATCCATTATTTTGATTTCTCTATTACATAGTCAACACTTGCATCAGTTATTAAAATATATTCATAATTGCCTACTCTAAATGGAATCACATGTTCATATATATCATATATATGTTGTTATTGTCAAATTTGTTTTAAATATGCACTCATACACATATACAACACTACCTACAAGTTTGTAGCCATATAATAGATCTTGTTTTTTAATATAATAATTTTTGGTTTTGTCTTTTAGTACATCTCAATATCTCTTTAATACTATGCTAAATTTGCTTATAATAATCAGTTTAAGTATAATATGACAGTGAATGAAAAGAAATAAAATGGTTATTTGTAGAACTGAAGAAAGAAACTTTCATCCCCATTTAATAAGTCTTCTGTTATACTGCTTCACCTGTCCAAGCACTTTACTTACTTGTATCTTTTATTGTGGTTGATTTAGAGGGAAATATTTTTTTTCCAATTGTATATTAAATGCCACTCTCCCTCCCCTTCACAAAACCTTTCATATGGTGAAGTGTCTTTCATTTGGGTGAACAATTTCTATGAAAATCCATGGGAATTTTATGGATAGATATATGAGAAAGTCTTTTTTTTTTTTTTTTTTGGATTGGAGTTGAGAGGCAGATAGAGGAATTAATTTAGACTAATTTATAGGATTTACCAATGACGATACAGCTCTATGTTTATGCCAGAGCTGACTTTCATACAAGTATTTCCATTAAGAACTTAGAAAAAGATGATGATAGGTTAATAGAGGCCATCTAACTTAGGGAAATTAGTAATTTTGTTTCTCACCCGTTCAGTTTATGTATAAATGTTGTGCTAACATTTGTGAGTGTTCGTTTTACTGCCCCCATTTAATGTGTACACTGCTTAGATCTATCATGTAGACAATCAGATAAAGAATATTTTTATGACCTGATTGGAGCAGTAGTATGACAGTATGGTGTCCTAGTGTTTCATTCAAAGGAATAGCCAGACTAATTTTTTTTTAAAGTATTGAAAAATAAATTTCATCTGTACTGGAATCCTTTGCAGAGGAGTTGAAGAGAATTCATTACACAAAACAGAACAAATGGTACTAAATATCTCATCCTTTTCTCCAGCAATTTCCACAGAGTGGCAGTTACTCAAAACTCTTTCCTATTCCTCTTCCCCATTCTCCTACTACCAAACTTTTCATTTTTGCCCTCCTTCTTCCTTCACCTTCTGAATCTATTCTGACCTTCATCTAGTAGCTTTCCTAAAGTAAATCAATTTTGCTATTTTTGGTTTCTTCAATTCAAATCTAGCCATTTCCATGTTGAACAAAAAAGACAGGAAAGAGCATGACAGACAGATACCTCTGGGACAGATGGCAAGGGTGAGGCATCAATGAACACTGAAGAGTGGTATAATAGTACTTTTGTCCTAATGGAATGTAACATTGTCAAAAAACATCCGCAAAGGGTTTATAACTATTCTTTATGCATCAGCTTCTATATGTAGATACACTCTTTAGCTCAGTTGATCCTTCCAATAGATATTATTCCTATAATTCCTAAAAATGAGAAAACAACTTAAGGTAACTAGAAGATGCAGAACAAGTAAATGTAGGGACCAAATCTAAATACAGACCCTCTGATGCCATAAGGTCTGTGCCAAGCAGAGTCAACCAATGATAACAACATTCTCCTAGGAATAATATGAATAATAATTTATTTACTATTAGAATAATGTGTTCTATGATAGGCAAAGCTTAATAATTCTCAGAACCATATAAAAGGAGGAGGAAACGATGAGAAGGAAACAAATATTTTAGTAGGAGTCAGCCCAGTAGGGCAATAATATAGTTCAAAACATAGGTCAGAGTTGTTAGAGTATAGTGAACTCTACCTGAGAAATATTAATTCAACTGGGTGAACAAATGCTATCAATGAATCAAAAAGAAGGATCTCTAATGCCATTTCATGGCTGTCGCTTTCCAGAAATACTTTGAACAAGAGCTGTTTCAAATTTATACCACTCTTTTCAAACCCTGCCACCCCCATTTCACCTTTAGCCTACAGAGAAGATAATTCATCAAACAAGAATTTTTTCAATTTTCTCCCACTTTATCATCATGTTTAATCATACTTTAAATTCTTATCTAGATATCCTTTTGTCTTTGAAAAAGTATCTCTTCTAAATTATCTTCTCAATGTTTTTCTCTGTGATCTTGTTTTTCTCTATTAACTTCATCATGATCTTCCCTTTAAACTATTAATCTTTACATACCCTTGGGTTTATTTCCTCAGTTTACAGTTCTTTCCCATGTTTATCTTCATTGAAAAACAGCAAACATGACAAATAATCACTTATACCCCACTCCAAGCTCAGCTCTTACTTTCTCATTCACCTGCAGTTTTTTCCTTTACTTTGGAAATATCACTCTGCAGTTGTTTTGTCATCTTAACCTCCTCAGGCTACTGTAAATAAGACTTTTCTTTTGTTCTTTGTCAAAATCATTTCGGTTTTCCAGTTACTTCCTTTCTAACAGTGCAGCCTCCTCTAATTCCAGTCCTCCATGAAATTGGACACTATGAACAAACATGGTGGCCCCATACTCCCACCTTTATCTTAGAATCACATTTCTAACAGTTTTTGGACATTTCCCCCTAAATCTCACATTATTCCCTTCAATCCCATATTCTCAAAACAGCACTTATCTTTCCCACTGAACTTACTTTTTTTTTCCTATCTATTTCATTTAATGGTGCATCCACTCAGGAGAACACTTGCACCAGGTACACTGCCATTTCCTGCAGTGTTTTCACACTGATCCATTCGGTGCCATCCATTTCACCTCTGAAATGGCTATTTTATTTCTATCTCTCCTTTCTTTTTTCATTATCCAAGTTTAGGCCCTCTTTGTTACATGGCTGAGAAGGTGTTGTAACACTTTGTTAATTAGTTTGCCTACTTTCTTCAAGATTTTCTATCTCTGAGTCATTCACCAAACTGCTGACAAAGTTCTCCTTTTGTCACATTATGAGATGCTTCTTTAAAACAATGTTTAAAACCTTCTTTAAACTATTCAGTGTCATCCCTCTACTGATGAAGTAAAGTCCAAAACTTTTGAGCACGTTATGGTCAACAATATGCCTTTTATTTAAATTATTTCTTCTTCCTGAAATGTCCTTACTTTCCTAAACCTCTTCAAGTGGTAAACTTTACCTCTTTCATTATCCCCTTCTATGCCTGAGAAATCCATCATCCATTATCTTTCAAGCCCAGATCAAAGATTTTCTCTTTTTAGCCTTTCCTTATTTTATTCTGCTTTTCTCTACTCTTGAAAAAAAGAGAAGGGTACCCTCCTTTCCATCCCCTTAGCCCTTTGTACACACATCTGTTTAACAAAAACATTTCTTTCTTCAACTAATATTAATTGAATGCTTGTTATGTACTAGGTGTTAGAGATATGACAGTGTCATTTTCTGGTCTAATGACTTGCTCTTGGAAATGTGCATTTCCATTTTTAATTTATGATTAATCTTATTGCTAAACTGTTATTGTCTTGAAGTTTTTCAGGTTTGTGTAAAACTAGGACAGAGCTTGACTCCAAGACAGCTATACAAATGTTTATTAATTGATAAATATAGTATTCTTTTCACTCTGTCACTATTATACTCTGAAATATTTTGGATGAGTCTTTTCCCTATAATATTCATATTGCATTGAAATTACTTCCTCTTGAGGTCCCAAAATACATTCATAGTACCCTCATTTCCTGCATTAGTGGTGAAAGTACTATAATAAAAACTAGACACAAAGCTAATAACATTCACTAAGTCAGACAAAATTTTTTTTCCTCCTGAATTTGAGTGGTAGGGACAGTGTTCAATCCAATAACATTTATAATTTATCAAAAATTTAGAGACTTTTGTAGAGGAAAAAATTATATACTTGATGTTGCAGGATTGAATATAGGGGAAGAAATTGCATATTTCTTTGATTATTATTATTTAATTTACTTAGTAGAACTACTTTATTTGACTTCACTGGAATTGCATAAGAATTAATAATCAATCAACTTAATTTGTGAACCTATAGTTTTAGGTATCTTAGTGTGTGCATCTTGCTTTTTCTTCAAAATGCCCTGTTTTCCTTTTAGGGAAAGAGGTACTGCCTATATTCAAAAACATAATTTAAATAAAAATAGTATTTGTAATAAAATTAAATACATAGAATTTGTGGGAGAACTTTGAGATAATGTGAAAAAGAGTAGTATTTTTTCACAGAGTTGTGAAATGAAAGGTAAACCTTTTTTTAACAAATACCTAGTTCAATTCATTTTTATAAGACAGGTGGAAAAGGCTAAGTTGAGTGAATGGTTGGAACTTCGTTTACACATATACTATGTACCATATATGCGTTTGATTTGGTTTCATAGAAATTGAACAAGAAAACAAGTCTTGCTAGTTGAAATATAACTTACACGTCTATTATTATTTACAGCCAGTAGGTTTTTGGAAATTACACTGAGAATTATTTTTCACAGCATTAGATGTCCCTGTGGCTGTGATTCTGCCAGGGAGGCTAATGGTCACAGAATGATTGAACTGTTTGATTGCATTGTCAAAATAGTCAACACAGTAATTTCAATTTAACAAAACAGAATAACCTTTTCAAGCTCACAGAAAGACAATTTGGGCAAGAGAAAATAGGTATTTTTGTGAAAGATTATATTGCAGTCCACTTACCTCAGTTCATATACTACTGTTTTTATTTGCCTACTCTCTCCTTTTCTATGTCATTTGTTTTGTTCATTCAAATTGTGTGTGTGTTTGTGTAATTGAATAGTGATTGCCCACCAGTGTGCAATTTTCTGTGTCAATTTCAGCTGGCAGAATTTTATTAAAAAAATATAATTGTGAAAATGGATTTTTTCTTTAGGAAAAAGAAATGAACCAGAGAAAAAGGATTTTTTTTTTTTTTAATTTGAGCAGTAGTCATTCTAATAGCACCCTCACCAAAGTCTGTTGTTTCTTGTAAAAATAATATAGACAAGAAAATGCTGGTCAAGAACAGAAAAGCATGTAAGAATGAGAAAACAACATCACAGTGTAATGTACAATGACACTTTCCTACTGGTCAAGAAGCTATTCCCACCAAAGTGTCCACTGACCAATATTTACAGCATAGAAAGTCATTGAACCAGGAGAAAAAATGACAAGGGTTAGGATTCCTTGACCAGTGGTTTGACCAATGAAACAATTGATGGTGTTTTCAGCTAGCCAAAGTGAATATACTAAAAAACAAAATTTGAAGTCAATATGAAGAAATAAAAATCTAATTAATGGTAGTATACTTCATTGTTGAGCGCTCCCAGTGTGCATGCCACAGACTGTTAATATTCATATATATTATTCATAATTTTCACAACACACCCATGGAGTGTATACTATTATTTCTGTTTTATACATCAGAAAACTGATTTATGATCCATTTAAATAACTTTACTGAAGCCATAAAAATGCCCCAATATGTTTGATTGCAAATATTTTTCAGTTATTTAGTTATTTATTCCAATAAATACTTATTGAGTTTATATATTTGGCAGAGAATGATGAGCAAGACATTGTTCCTACTCTCACTTAGGCTTATGATCTAGGGGGAAAGGCAGATAATTGAACAAGGTATGCGAGTCAACTATGATTAGTATCATGAGAACAGAAATACAAAGTTCCATTGAAAAGCAGAGGAGTCAGATTTCTCATAATATCTGACTTTTAAATTGAGACATAAGGTAGATCTGGTATAAGAAGTGGGTAAAACAATGTTCATTGCAGCTCTATTTACAATAGACAGGATATGGAAGCAACCTAAGTGTCCAGTGACAAATGAATGGATAAAGAAGATGTGGCACATATATACAATGGAATATTACTCAGCCATAAAAAGAAATGAAATTGAGTTATTTGTAGTAAGGTGAATGGACCTAGAGTCTGTCATACAGGGTGAAGTAAGTCAGAAAGAGAAAAACAAATACAGTATGCTAACACATATATATGGAATCTAAAAAAAAGGTTCTGAAGAACCTAAGGGCAGGACAGGAATAAAGACGAAGATATAGAGAATGGATGGACTTGAGGACAAGGGGAGGGGGAAGGGTAAGCTGGGGCGAAGTGAGAGAGCGGCATGGACTTATATATACTACCAAATGTAAAATAGATAGCTAGTGGGAAGCAGCCACATAGCACAGGGAGATCAGCTCAGTGCTTTGTGACCACCTAGAGAGGTGGGTTAGGAAAACTGGGAGGGAGATGCAAGAGGGAGGTGATATGGGGATATATGTATATGTAAAGCTGATTCACTTTATCAGAAACTAACACACCACTGTAAAGCAATTTTACCCCAATAAAGATGTTTAAAAAAAAAAAAAAGAAGTGGGTGAAAAGAGAAGAGTGGTCTAAGCAGAAGGTTCAGAAACTATCAAGGCACTGAGGCAAGAAAATACATGTTGTAGTGAAAGACCAAAGTCAGTCAGGTTGGGCTAGATCGCTGAGTTTTCAGGAGAAAGGCGGAAATTGTGGACAAGGGTTCAATCCTAAAGATCCTTTGCACTGTGTTTACTGACGTAGGACAAAAACTTAATTCTAAATTTTTGAAGAATTTAAGCAGGGATTTTAAATGACCAAATGCACATTCTAAAAATGGCGTATACTCCAGAGAATGAATTGAAGGGCAACAAAACTTAATGCAGGAGGAGGCCATTGTGGGGCTCTAGGCAGGAGATGCTCCTGACTTAGACTGTGGAAGTGCCAGTTGGCATGGAAGAAGAGATGAGATTCTAGTGCTAAGTAGGATGTAGGAAATAAAATTACCATAATTCAGTGACTCATTGGATATGTGAGTTGTTTGCGAAGCAGAGGTTTAGAAATAGTCCCAGGTCTCTGCCTGCAAATAATAATAGAATTTTAAGTTAAATTTTAACTGTGAAGAATTCTTTTTTCTTGTTCTGTCTCCATGAAATCAAACCAAGTGGACATAGTTAAAACTGGGAAAACAAAATTCCCCAGTTTCGCAGATGGGTGAACTGTAGTGCTTATTACTGAGAAAGGTGAAAATAGAGATGAGAATAAACATTGGAGTGACTGTGGGTATTTTTGGAGTCTGATTTGAGGGAATTGAGTAGATAATATATTTAATTTGTGTTTAGTAAGGTAATTTATATGATTCAATCACTTTTATGTGTAGTTATTTATAACCACTCTAGTGTATCATTGGCTTTCACTCACTGTAATGACATACTCAACATCATGATCCACAGGTGCAGGACCAGTGGTCATGTCACAATATGAATGTGCTTAATGACATCAGAAGTATTCTAGGTGGATAGTGAACAAAAAGCAAGAAACTACAGAAAATTATTCTCAATCTTACAGCTCATATATAAGAAAAAGCTATAGAGAGATTTCCCCCAAATTGACAACCATGCACTTTCCATGGCACTTTCAGTAAGAAGTTATGAAATTTAAATAAACTTTTCTAAGCTAATAATGATAATGAAAATTTGATCAAGTACTCAAGAGGAAAGACTGGATTAACTTTTTACTCTCTCTGTAGAAAATATAATTAAAAAGATGATTCATGTATCTGTAGTTAAAAAAATGTAGAGGAAAAGGTATTATGGAGCTATGCCAGTCAATTAATAAAAACATCATGTTAGTTTTGAACTAATTGATGTTTTATGTATTTGTCAGCTTTTTAAAATTTGTAATGTGTTGTAATTTCTTTCACATTTTAAATAAATGCCCATTTTCTTAATAAGGAGAAGAAGAATCAATGGCGAGAGGCTGACACTTTTCTCAGGAGCACAGCTGGGCATATGAGACCATGTTAGAATCTCACATTAACAAGAGATGCACTTGTTCCAAACTGAGGATCTAGTATTCACTGTAAAACACATGGTATGTTGCTTAGATTATAATGAAGACGAGAAACCCTTTAAATTATAAGCCTAACTTATATAAAGATATGATTCAGAATTAACAAAGAAGCATAACACTCTGGGTTAGAGGTTCTCAAACCTTAATAAGCCTAAAGATTACCTGAGGAGCTTTATAAAATTCTGATTTGGGGACCCTACCTCCAGAGATCCTAACAAGAAACGAGGAATTGCTTTTGCTAACCCACATTCCAGATAATTCTAATGCAGATGATCCCCCAAACAACTTTGTTAACTATTGATTTTAGGGCAGTATGGATTTCCATGATGCAAATGGATTGGTGTATCTCTTCTCAAAAATTGCTCTTGCCACCTTTGAGGAGCTGAAATAGGTTTAGATTGCTAATTAGAAAATATTCTCTGAAAAGAAAACCTCTCTCTATATAATAAAATATTATAATATAAAGCAATTTATAATAATGGGGACATAACAAGGTTGTATTTGTAAAAACAAGTGGATTCATTACAAAACCTCAGAAATTAGTTATGGTGCTGAAAAAGGAATAAAATGAATCACATACAAATAATTGCCCAGTTTAAATGACTTAATATATATATTAGATGTATATTGTATGCTTTGAAGAAGTCACAACAAGATGTATCTCCTTATTCCAAAAACTAATTTTTTCAAAATATGTCTACAACAAATATATTAGCATTGAGGTAAGAACCATTATCATGTTTTTTCTAAATCAACTTTATTGAGGTATAATTTATATTGTCAGATTATTCTGAATAAAAAAAATGGTGACTATTTTTCAGTCTTTGTACAAATGACTCTTTAGAAATTCACAAAAATAACTTCAAGCAAAGTTGCAAAATAAAAAGAAATCGGTTGCTCAAAAACAAGATAAGGATATTAAATAATGAAGTTAATGTATTTAAATGAAGCAAATCTAGTAAGTTTTCACTAGGAGGAATTTCAAAGTAAAAGAGTCAAACCTTTAATATTCATTTATCCAGCGTATATGTGTCTGCATAGCACAGTATTCAAATACAAGATCACTAGGACAATTTTAAAGATGCTGTCAGCAATATTTGGTTTTCTAAAGGAGGAAAATCATGACCAAAGCCCTGGTATCATTTGCCCAGGAGAAAGCATCAAGAGGAGTTTGGAGCCCAGTGTCTGACCTCTACTTTCCTTTTTGCTTTTCAGTTACACCAAACTTTTGTGGAATGGGATGTATCCAACTCTTGATTTTAACTTTATATCAATGTAAAAATCCACTGAGTTCACATTTTAATCTTTATTTAAGCTAATGAATCACTTGTGCAGGTATTATCTACACTCAGGTTATAGATTGTCCCACCAAAGGAGCTATTTCAAACACTGGTAGGAGTAAGGTAAGAGAAACACAGCTAGCTTTATTTGTCATTGCAAGTAGCTGAAATGGATAAATATTTTTAAGGAGAAGATAAAATACTTTATGTACTGTGTGTATTTATAAGAATCTTATCATGTGGTCTGAGTTGGGTGATATGCTGAGAAAAGGAATGTTATTTGGTCTGTTCCAGGGTATAGATATTATTTAGTAGATTCAATTTACTTTTAAATCTCTCAAATAATAAATATTGTTTCATGATAGTAAATAGGAAAGGTGGGAGGTGGCTAGATTAGAAATTGCAGAAATGAGGCAAGGAAAAGAACTCAGACTACCAGATATTTAAATGTCTACTAGGAGTGACTCCTGTTACTAAAATCAGTTTTTTTATTGTGTTTTCTTCTATGAGTACTCAGGTTAGGTATGGAGAAATTTCCAAGGCTGCACAATTTTCATCAGATAAGGAGCACTTACAGTTTATCAATGAAGCATGTAATATAATAATGTTAAATAGATGAGATAGGAGTGAAGTAAAATGCAGATTTTGGCTTAGAATTTTGACTTTTAGTCTTTCTTGCACACGATTACTCAGTATTTTCCTTCCATTGTCAGTAGCGTCATTTTCATTGTTTGTGATGGGTCATTTAAACACATTCCCAAACATTTGTCACAAACCCCGAATTTTTTGAAGTTATGCACTCTCTTTTCCTTGCTCTCTTATTCTAAGTCTTTGGAGCTATAGAAAGTATTTGAAATCAAATTGTGTACAATTCTTGAATATTTACTTTAAACATAATAAAGGATATTATGTATGCATTGAAAGTAATTTTATCAAAATATTTAAGACTTTGTTGAAAATAGTATCAACTAAGCAAAAAAGAAGATGATTCAAAACTGAGCATGGGTATGACCCAAATCTCTTTGGGGGAGGTGGAGAACATATGACATATAAAACAACTGAAAGAAAGTACCAGGTGTTCAGAAACTTTCCCCACTAATTTACATTTCTTCCTGTTTTAGAGTCCACAAATTTCCAACTTGTAACTCATCCATTACAATACTAAAACATTCAACACAATAATTTACTATAATTTGTCTACTTCAAATATCAGCATGTTAAGAAAAACTTTAAATATTCACAAATCGACTTTCATCTTCAAGTTAGAAGCAGAAGAACAAAAATTGCTGCTAGACATTATTTTTTCCCTTGTCAGAGAAACAGAATAGGGGTAGTGGAATTTTTCTTTTTTTTTTTTTTGGTAAATCTCATCCTTAAATGTTTTTCCCTATTATTCATATTTGCCATATACACTTTTTAGAACGAGAAAGAGCTTTGCTTACTTGAGTTAACTCAAGTACATATGGAAAGAAGAGTAATCAAAATCACATTTTTGCAGCTAGCCCATATAGGTATCCAAGAGCAATTATAAAGCAGAAGGTAGAAACTTCTTCAAAGGATGTCATGATTTTGGCAGGCATAAGGAGTCTCGATCCCTTGGGAATATTAATTACTCAATCTTTTCTCCAATCTTTAGAGACATATCCATTTCCCTAACAGTTGTTTTCTACCACTTTAGTTTCTCCCTGTATTTTTTTATATTGGGTAAAATTTTGCAATTAGGTTGGGCTCTCTAGTAGTTACTATAATCTAGCTGACCATAAAGAAATTAAAATTGCTTTTAATTAAATTTTTAAAAATTTTGGATTTTTAAACTGAATTACAACACTGCTACCACTTAAATAATGAGAAAGAAATGTTTTTCCTCAGTAAAGTTTTTTAAAATAAATCTTTCACCATAATTAATTAAAGCATTTATTGAATAATGTGTAAGACACATAATGATATTTACATAACTGTGTTTATAGTTCCAGGTGAAAGAAAGGATAAGTATCCTTGGGAAACAAGAGCATAAATGTATATAATGAATAATAATTAAGAAGGTTGATAAAAACATAATGAGATATTGTGTTAATATACTAATATTTGCAAGAGTTGAAATTAATTTAGTCTTCTTTAAATATACAACATAGTTTGGGAAATTGAAAAATCTAACAGAAATATGTGATGGCAGGTACTGATATATATTTTTCTTGAGTGTTTATTCTCTAAATGTTAACTTTTTCTTGTGTCTAATTACTTTTTCTAAATATATTTTAAAATAGCTTAAACATTTAGAGTCCTTCAAAGAGGTTATTTAATCATAGTGGAAGATATCCACTTTAATCTTTTAGAAATCAGGACTTATTCATAGGTAATATCAATCAAAGCACAGAATCCCTAAAATTTTATTTTTTCTCATGTTTGCTTACACTTTTACCTCCCCAATCATCTGCTAATAATCTCTCAAAAGATGTACATTATGGGCATAACATATTTGAATTTTGTTTTATGAACACATCCATAATGCTCGTTATCCTTTTTTCTATAGAACACAGATTTCTATTATTCATCTATTGATCTTTGTCCACTAGCCAATAGGCTTTGAAAATATAGTTATCCATTCCTCAAACAAATAGAAGGTAATTCAATTCACAAGTAATATCCAGATTTGACATATTTTAATGGGGAAAAAAACATTAATTTCTGTTATGATCTTAAGATTTTAGGAATGATTTTCATGACTTACCAAGCTCTGAGGGGAAAGAAATATAAATATGCAAATTAGAAGAGTGACGATCCAAATCCTACAAATTAAAAGGTTGAAATAGCTAGATTTTTTGGCACACTGAGTTATGTGTAACTAAAGAAGAAAATAGGACTCCTTTCTTCTGATTAGAAGATGACATAACCTTTATGTTACTTTTGTACATAAAAATATATATATGTATACTTTTATAGTGTATCTTTTAAAGTTATATAAAGACATGTATCACGATTAAACATAAATATACATACATTACATATGTAAAAATATATTTTTAACCAGTACCTACAGAGTGCGCATATGTATGTGAATTTTTAAAGACAGTATGATGAATATTAAAGTGAATTCTAGCTTTAGGATATGTCAGAATTTTCTGTGCTTCCCTTCTCTGAATTAGATTACAATTTAAATATATTAATTTTGGTACGGTAGAAACCTAGTATCAGAATTGATACCCCAATGATACCTGAATGTTGGCTATATAATGTTCCATCCTCTGTTGAAGGTGGTGGTCTTCCATTATCAACTCTCTTAGATTCCTCAGGTAGTGTTTTTCCTGTGTGACTGTAGGCACATGATAATAAAGATATTACCTAGGGCTTTTCAGTGGCCTTATGGTAGAGGCTGGACAGGAAGATCAGGGACTCCAAATACTTCCTCTGTTTTTGAGCTTTCCCAAAACAGAGGTAGTATTTTGAGTCCCTTTCCCACTTTCTTTAAAACACAGGACAGAGAATGTTATTCGTTGCAAAATTTATTTTGAAACTTTTTTGGAAAATCCTATTGGAGTTTTCATTGGAAAGTAAAGTGACAAGGCTTTTCCTTAAAATTGGCCAGCCGTACCTATCAAAAGAGCAAGTGAGGAGGATTATTCAACAAAGGAACTTTAACTACAAAATTGCATGTGTAGTTAATTCTCCCTCAAGCCTGCTCCAGAGGTATCTTCTGGGAAGGCTACCGCATCCTAAGAATACACCTTCAGAATGAGGTCACACTTAACTTAAAACCTAAATTTCCTCAGACACATAGATTATTTATGTGGCAGGCACCAGGATGTTCAGGCCTCATGAAGTTTTTCCAAGTTATGTCATCACTGGGTCTCTGAAAATTAACGTGTTCCTGAAACTGGTCAGAAAATGTGAAGAAAATGTTTGAGGGTCATAGAAACACAAATATTTAAAATGATATAATCTCTTAGACTGACAGATAAAAAACTACTAACAAGTTAGTGTAGGTTAAGATGTGGGATAAAAATAAGTTTGGGGTTTAAATTTTGACATTATATTGGAGGGCAACTTGTCTAAGTGCATCAAAAGCTCTAAAAATCAATTCTTTTGCAGAATCTCACTTTTATTTGTTAGGTTGTATTTTTTTTTTTTAAAGTAAAACAGGTAACCAGTGATTACCTACAGAGTTGTTTATTGCAACTTTTAGTTTTACCTAATATCTATTTTTGAACATCAAAGTAGTTCCCAATTTTTAAAACTTAAAAAAATATGGAAAATTCATATGTAGCGTGTCATGTCCTTATTCTACTTATTAAACAGAATTAGAATTACCAAGATGAAGCTTTACCACAAAATATTTTTGTGTAAAAAAGGGCAATGCACAGAGCAATATATTAAGTGCTCTAAGAAATTCCAACAATTTATATGTATTTTTTCTATATACAGAAGTCTACAGAAATGTTTAAAAATGCAATAGTGTTTATCATCTATAAGTGTTAAATTTCAGAAGATTTAATTTTTTCCTTTTTTATTATCCTCCATTTTCTTATATTTTAATTAAATATGACTTATGCAGCTAAAATATCACCAAAACTTGGGAATGTAAATTGATACAGAACAGTATGGAGGTTCCTTAAAAGACTAAAAATAGAACTACCATATGACCCAGCAATCCCACTACTGGGCATATACTCTGAGAAAACCATAATTCAAAAAGAGTCATGTACCACAATGGTCACTACAGCACTATTTACAGTAGCCAGGACATGGAAGCAACCTAAGTGTCCATCAACAGATGAATGGATAAAGAAGATGTGGCACATATATACAATGGAATATTACTCAGCCATAAAAAGAAATGAAATTGCGTTATTTGTAGTGGGGTGGATGGACCTAGAGTCTATCATACAGAGTGAAGTAAGTCAGAAAGAGAAAAACAAATACTGTATGGTAGCTCATATATATGGAATCTAAAAAAAAACAAAATAGGGCATGAAGAACCTAGGGGCAGGATGGGAATAAAGACACAGACCTACTAGAGAATGGACTTGAGGACACGGGGAGGGGGAAGGGTAAGCTGGGACAAAGTGAGAGAGTGGCATGGACATATATACACTACCAAATGTAAAATAGATAGCTAGTGGGAAGCAGCTGCATAGCACAGGGAGATCAACTTGGTGCTTTGTGACCACCTAGAGGGGTGAGATAGGGAGGGTGGGAGGGAGGGAGATGCAAGAGGAAAGAGATATGCGGACATATGTATATGTATAGCTGAATCACTTTGTTATAAAGTAGAAACTAACACACCATTGTAAAGCAATTATACTCCAATAAAGATGTTAAAAAAAAAGATCACCAAAACTTAAACTACAGAAAATAACAACACTCTGTTAGTCTCATAACATGACTTAATATGTGTTTTGTTAGATTCAAGTATACTGTTTCTCAATAATTTCTTAATTGTGGAAAGAAAGAACAAGCACTAGTATAGTGTGAGAAAGTGAGTGCATTTACATTTCTGAAAACATTATGAGGCTTAATTTATATTCGTTTAGGCCCCCATGGCTACCTTTTCTAATTCCCTATTAACATTAAAATGTGACATTAGACCTTTTCTTTGATAGAGTAATAATTACTTTCACGAGGATTCATGTTCTCATGACGTGTGTCTTCTGTACTTAATTATCTGTGTTACTTATAGTTGTGTTTAGGAAACCCATTGAACTTTTATTGATATTTCACAATTACCCAAATAACACAAGCCCGCCTAGCTAGGACCTCTGTCCTCTATCACACTAACTAATAACGATACTCTTCTCACTTGATAGTTTGGGGTTTAGATATATGTCCACAAAAGAATACCATAGTATGAAAACCACTATTTCACCATCCTTTTTGTTTTTCCCCCAGAGGACTTTCATACATTTTAAATATTTGTTTGATCATGGAGATAAAATAAAAGGAGTTGGAAAGTTCATTTACTCCATGCCTTTGATTGTGGAGAATTCTAGGGAACAAGTTCTTGACAGTGTCATAAAGGGTGTGTGCCTATGGTGCTTCCAACCTCCTTTGTTAATATTCAGTCTTTTCATCTGCAGTATATCTTCATGATTGCTCCCATTTCCATAAATACCTTCCTTTTATCTTTTATTCACAATGTTGTAAATAAATGATGAGCAAAGTTTCACTTCTTACAGGGACAGTTGCTACCTTTACAGATCTGAGACCCAAACACATAGAATTTTAGGTAACATCCAATAGGTGGGAAAGATTTGAGAAGAAAGCCTTGAGACCTATTTTGGAAGTATGAGGTTGATGCAAAGTCTCAGTAACTTAAAGTAGGGTGAATAATATCTGTTTATAGGATTTCCAAGTAGGTTTCTTTAGTCCAGCATCTGTGTTAAATGCACATTAATACGTGGGATGTCGCGGTGAGTTGTCACAATGATGGAGGCACTGTTGGCATTTAATGCCTAGAGGTCAGTAGTGATAAATATACTCCCAGTGAAATAATTGTTGTTTTCAAAATGACAAATTGAAACAAAAACAAATGCAAAACAAAACCTCCTCTAGTAGTTACGAGAGCAGGCTTTGTGTCAGTTAGATTAGTATTTGTGTCTTGACCGTGCCACTTGCTAGTTGGGTGACATCAGTCACTTAACTTTCCAAACAATCTCATATCTGATTTGCAAGATGCCAATAACAGATTTTTGTGAGTATTAAATGAAATACGCAAAGTGTTTAATTTAGCATGTGGTACATAGTGAACACTCAATAACTATTACCATTTATAGTATTATTTTATTACCTCCCATAAAAGGAGTCTTTTCAAAATCTAGTAACTTAAAATAACACAGTAAGAAGTCTTACTAAATGGTTATGAAGAGCATATTAAAATATTGACTATATTTAAGCCAAACAATATAAATATTCAATCTATTTTCCAGCCTATCTTTGACACATAAACTGAACTTCAGCTATATTAATCACTTGGTGTTCCATTAATATTCAGTGTTTTCCCTATGTGATCTTCCTTTTGTTTGGAATGCCATCCCCCATCTTCTCAGCTTGGCAATCTCATATACATTTATTAAAATGATTAAAAATTACCTTTTTCTGGGAAGCTGCCCTCATACCTGTATCAGTTACTTCTGATTGGTAGTGAAATTACCCAGCAAACCATGGCTAAGTAATTAAGGGTATTGATTGCATAATGTAACAAAATGTCTAGAGATTAGCAGGATGGGATGCAGGGGCGCCTCAGGGTAGCCCAATGATATGATTGGAATTAATCATTAATCAACAGTGGGGTCCATGTCCATGTCGTAGGTTCAAGAAGGACTGGGAAAGCAAGCATATGGTCTTCCCTGTCTCTATAGTGGGAAGTGGGATTTTCAAAAGTGGTAAAAGTAGCTGTCGGGTAGGCAACTAAAAATATCTTCTGCATGCTCTCTTCTCATCTCAGCCCCTGACCCCGGTTGCCTACAGCAGGAGTTGCTCCATTTTCAGTGCTCCTTCAACATACTAGATACACCTGTATTAGCACCGACTACACATTACTGTAAATATTTATTTTTGTCTACCCCTCAGCAATTTCTGGGTAGAAATCCTGTTGTCTCCGTCATTATGTCCTCAGTGCTTATTTTGGTTCATAGTAAGTGAACATTAGTTAAATTAATAAGTTTAAAGTCTTTTTAAATAGAGAATAAGAAATTGTGATTGAAAAATATATGTAAAAGTCAAAATAGGGACTTGAGATAAGTAAAATTGTAGTCTTTGAAGAGCCCTTAATAGTTAAAAAACAGCAAAAGGAATAGGAGATATTGCATCATCCCTGAAACAGCCAAAGCCTAACCATCTGCTTCATATCTCACTAAGCTTAGAGATGAGAAAAAAGATGTGGAATTTGGTACCCCCTGGGAGATTGGATGAGAATCATACAGGATTTAGAGAATAGAACGTTCAGGGAAATGTCAATAATTTAGGCTATTTCTTTAACATTTAAGAAGGAAACCTGTCAAAATTGTTTCTTTCCTTAAAAATGTTGTATATGAAATAACTCTGTAGAATCATTTCAGTGGGCTTTGGAGAAAGGGAAGGTAAAAAGGAAATAGAGCATTGCTATTGAAATTTCAGAAAAGAAAACAGAATTGCAAAGCATTAGTCTAGTGATAATAAAAACTTGAGTCAACTATGTTGAACGTACCAGTTTTATTCCACTGAAAAAATATATCCTCTGTCTCTTGCTAAATAAAGAACCAGGTTTTCACTATGGGTACTTTTTACCTTTTCTTGGTAAAGAAGCAGTTCCAAACAAGTCTATGCTGAGTGCTTTACAATTTTCCATATCACTGCCTGAGAAAAACAAGGAGCCAGTGTTAAATGATCAAGAAAAAAAAAACGAAAACAACTTTCTCCTTGAAAATTAAATGTCAAATTGAATTTGAAATGTTTACAGAGATACTTTTCATTTGTTCATTATGATAGAAATGATAAATGAGCAAAGCTTCTTCCTAGGGATAATGTACTTCTTAAAATTTTCAATTTTGTCTTGGTTTTATATAAGGTTCTTGTAAGTAAGAATTGCCATTTGCAGCACCAAAAACACTTGGTGCTTAATAAGACATAGGATGATTGCAAATTGTGTAGCCAATAGAAAGCATACAAATATACAATTAAGTACAATTTTTTCATAATAGAAAGATATCACATTTTTGTACTTTCTCATCTAATGAGAATAAAAACATGTACACACATCCATGTACACCCACACATGCCCACAGTTCCAAATTCATATATTTCCCAGTCAGGGGTGTCATTTATTTGAGCATTTATAGTGATTTTTATAAAATCCTATCATGTGATTCTAGTCATTATTACTAGGCTTAGTCCTGTGCAGATTTATTTTGACTGTCATTCGACATCAAGAAGAAAGGTGTTGGGCTTCCCTGGTGGCGCAGTGGTTGAGAGTCCGCCTGCCGATGCAGGGGACACAGGTTCGTGCCCCGGTCCGGGAAGATCCCACATGCCGCGGAGCGGCTGGGCCTGTGAGCCATGGCCGCTGAGCCTGTGCGTCCGGAGCCTGTGCTTCGCAACGGGAGAGGCCACAACAGTGAGAGGCCCGCGTACTGCAAAAAAAAAAAAAAAAGAAGAAAGGTGTTTTATTTAAGTAGATAGTGTTGAAACAAACAGAAAGCAACATAGGAGAAAAAAGACCTTTAAATTAATGGTAAAACAGCTGGTAGTTTGCTTGTTTCCTACTAATTTAATCAGACTTACATAAGTGATATCTGGACTGTGAGATGAACTGGGGTCTGATGTTAGTTTCCTATTGGTATTGTAACAGATTGCCACAAACTTGGTTTTACAGCACCACAAGTTTATTATCTTACAGTTCTGGAGGTCAGAAGCTCTAAGTAGTGTGCACAGGACTGAGTTCTTTTGGAGGCTCTAGGTGAGAATCCACTTCCTTGCCTTTTCCAGCTTCTTGAGACTGCCCACATTCCTTGGCCCATGTCTGCTTCCTCAGATCACTCCAGCTTCTGCTTCTGTGCTCACATCTTCTCTCCTCTCTGACTTGCCCTTATAAGTACACTTATTTTTTTTTTTAAATTAATTTTCATTGGAGTATAGTTGATTTACACTGTTGTGTTAGTTTCTGCTGTACAGCAAAGTGAATCAGTTATACATATATCCACTCATTTTTAGATTCTTTTCCATATAGGTCATTACAGAGTATTGAGTAGAGCTCCCTGTGCTATAAAGTAGGTTCTTATTAGTTATCTATTTTATATATACTAGTGTGTAAATGTCAATCCCAATCTCCCAATTTATCCCTCCCCCTGTTCCCCCTTGATAACCATAAGTTTGTTTTCTACATCTGTGACTCTATTTCTGTTTTGTAAATAAGTTCATTTATACGATTTTTTTAGATCCCACATATAAGTGATAGCATATGATATTTGTCTTTCTCTGACTGACTTCACTTAGTGTGACAACCTTTTGGTCCATCCATGTTGCTCCAAATGGCATTATTTCATTCTTTTTATGGCTGAGTAATATTCCATTGCATATATGTACCACATCTTGCTGTTTCATTGAGTTCACTTTATAATCTAGGATAGTCTCTCCACCTCAAGATTCTTAATCACAGTTGTCATATAGTAAGGTGACACATTCAGAGGCTCTGGAAATTAGGATGTGAACATCCTTGGAGTACCTTTATTCAGCCTACCACTGGGCTCTTATTCAGGAATTTGATTAGCCTCTCTTAATGAGTCTCAGCTTCAGGGATAACAGAGTTCCTGGTGGAGCTGTATGCTAAGTTTATACAAAGAACATGTGTACACATTGTGTGAATGTGTGTGCACATATATATTTAGTAAGAGTAATTATGTTTCTAAATTATCAGTAGCGACTCAGCATGACAATGGGAATTATTAGTTAAAAACCATGTTATCATTGAAATATGGATACTCTTCATTATTAACTGACTCTCTGATATAGGCCTGGGAAGATTTTTAAGGATGGACTTAGCATAAATAAATGATACCATGAATTATAATCTTATTGTATATAATAAGGTTTATTTTTCAATCAACCACAAATTTTGTGAAGGAGATATATTTTCTTGCCAAAATGAAACTACCAGGTGTGACCCTTTTTGACCTACCTTCCCTCTACCAATCTCTCCAAATGTGTATAATCCAAATCTATTTTTGTATTTTTATTAAGCACGGACTTAACATGGTGAGTTTCACTTTATCTTACACTTAAAATAATGATATTCCTAAAGGAATTCTCATTTAAAAAAACTATTGTTAACATATTTGTCTAAGTTACCTTTGTACAACCAGCTATTGTAAAAAGTGTAATTTTCAGTATAGTCTTTAAGAGACTCTGGAGGATAACATAGAATCTCTCTCAAGTTTGATTTTTAGTTTTCATGGATGCTTTAACTTTATATGGTATAATCTTTGCTGTTCAGGGTATTTTATTTTAAGCATGGGGAAACTTAGCTTTATTTTTGTGGTTAAGTAAATAAAGCTATTTATCATTTTGGTAATAAAACAAAAACCACTAGTATTGCTTTGGTTTTTCTTTCCCCTCTCTCTTTCTAAAAGTGATGTATAGTTCTTTATAGAAAATTTGATTTTGATTTTTTTCCATTAAAATCACCTTGTTATGGAAAATGTGAAGTCTAAGACAGAACCCTCTGCCTTCCAGGAGCTCATTACCCAGTAGCTACAATACTAAAGCAAAACATAATAGGATCTTTTTGGTGGTTTGAGTGGAGTGTTGTGGAATCGGTCATGAAGGAAGAAAAAGTTCGTTATGAAAGTTTTCATTAAAGAAGGTAAAACATCTTTGGACTCTAGAGCAGGACTAGAATTTTGTTACATGGAAAAGGGCATTCCAATCAATGGAATAAACACATAAAATAAATACAAATATACAGAAACTGATGTATTTAGGGAAAGTGAATAGAACAGTATGGAGAGCTAAAAATGTATGTTGAATGGTGAAAGGAGAGTAGAAAAAACATTGGAGAGGAGAAGTCCTTTAAACATATTGTAAAGAACAAGTTAAATGGAATTCTGAGAATTTATTATTAATTTACATTTGCATATTTTTCTGGAGTAGGTGAATATAAAGGAAAAAAAATTAAGGTGCTTCCTGATTCTTGATAACTAATATAATTTATTTAATTTTACATGAGCTTTATCAAAATTTGAAGTTGAACAAGTAATACATTCTATAGGTCTCTACAAGAATTCTGTTCTCCTGGTAATTCATTGCCTGTTACATGAAAAATATATATAACTATATTTCTCTCTTAATAATTATGAATGGTATATTATTAACCATCCTATGTTTAAGTTAGCAATGAGATATAGATATAATAAATAAATATTTTTCATATTAACAAAGTTCTGAAAACCTAACTCAGAGCATTTCCCTCATACTTAGCTTGTGCAAGAGGTTGTACCTATTTATTATTTAACTTAACTAGAAGAATAAGACTTCTCAGTAATTCAGCAGTTGAGTGGGTATTACCCTTCTTTTATCTTTAATTTTTAATTAGCTACCGTAGTTCATCATGTATATGTCCTTTAAATGTTCCCATATGGTGCCCTGTTATGCATTCAGTACACAATTTGTTGGTAAACTAATGTTCTCATTAGTATTTAAATAGCAAGTCAACTTTTAAGGGAAGTGACATAATAATATTATAAAATAATTATGATGAAATACTCAAGGAACTAGAGGCTACAGAGTTGTTCAGTAGACCCCTATTGATAAATAATAGTTTTAGTATTTGACTTTGATAGTTCTTGTTTTTTAGAAAGATTGAAATTAGCAGTTCATCATGATGTTAAAATGAGAAAACATAAATTAGCTAATATGTGGCATCTCATGTATATAAAATCTTTCAGCTAAGGCCATTTACATCCAAACTCCAAAAATATTATTATACATCTTTATTAAGATAAGTAATTAGATGTTTTCATTTATGTGTAGCAGGATTATTATACTAAGCTTTTCTCATGCCAGGATGAATCCAAACTCAGTAAACTCTATAGGTTATGGTTGTCCTAATCTTTTTATGTCTTTTGGTTGCAAGAGTCTATTATTATAAAGAGATAGACACAGTACTAGCTTTCTTTTTTTAAGACAAAAAGATAATTATTTTATTTGATAGAGTTACAATTTGCCGATAAGATTTAACAACCATTACCATGAACAACATATCAGTATATCATAGTGATATATCATATAACAATATATCTTATATCAATATATTAATGTATCATAACTTAACAATATATCTTTGAGATATACAGGAAGCAAGTGTCCAAAAGACAAGTAGAAATGGACTATTCCACTTTCATGGTAGAGATTTAAACAGACTTAGTAGTCAAGAGATTAAATAGACAAAAAATATTTAAGGGTATTGAATATGTGATTATATAATGATAACATATAGACTTATATGTTATCATTATATAAGTTATATAAACATATAGACTTTGTACCTAACAAAGGGCAAATATAATTTTACTTCAGTCATGGCATATTCACAAAAAAATGGCCATTATGTTTTATTTTGTTTTTTAACATCTTAATTGAAGTAAAATTGCTTTACAATGGTGTGTTAGTTTCTGCTTTATAAAAAAGTGAATCAGCTATACATATATCACCATATCTCCTCCCTCTTGCATCTCCCTCCCACTCTCCCTATTCCACCCCTCTAGATGGTCACAAAGCACTGAGCTGATCTCCCTGTGGTATGCGGTTGCTTCCCACTAGCTATCTGTTTTACATTTGGTAGTGTATGTATGTTTATGTCACTCTCTCACTTTGTTCTATCTTACCCTTCCCCATCCCTGTGTCCTCAAGTCCATTCTCTACGTCTGTATCTTTATTCCTATCCTACCCCTAGGTTCTTCATAACAATTTTTTTTTTTTTAGATTCCATATATATGTGTTAGCATATGGTATTTGTATTTCTCTTTCTTACTTACTTAACTGTATGACAGACTTTAGGTCCATCCACCTCACTACAAATGACTCAATTTCGTTTCTTTTTTATGTCTGAGTATTATTCCATTGCATATATATGTCACAGCTTCTTTATCCATTCATCTGTCGATGGACACTTAGGTGGCTTCCATGTCCTGGCTATTGTAAATAGAGATGCAATGCATTGTGGTATGTGGCTCTTTTGGAATTATGGTTTTCTCAGGGTATATGCCCAGTAGTGGGATTGCTGGGTCCTATGGTAGTTCTATTTTTAGTTTTTTAATGAAACTCCATACTGTTCTCCATAGTGGCTGTACCAATTCACATTCCCACCAACAGCGCAAGAGGGTTCCCTTTACTGCACACCCTCTCCAGCATTTGCTGTTTGTAGCTTTCTTTGATAATGGCCATTCTGACTGGTGTGAGGTGATACCTCATTGTAGTTTTGATTTGCATTTTTCTAATGATTAGTGATGTTGAGCATCCTTTTATGTGTTTGTTGGCAATCTGTATATCTTCTTTGGAGAAATGTCTATTTAAGTCTTCTGCCCATTTTTGGATTGGGTTGTTTGCTTTTTTGATATTGAGCTGCTTGTAAATTTTGGAGATTAATCCTTGGTCAGTTGCTTCATTTGCAAATATTTTCTCCCGTTCTGAGGGTTGTCTTTTCGTCTGGTTTATGGTTTCCTTTGCTGTGCAAAAGCTTTTAAGTTTCATTAGGTCCCATTTGTTTATTTTTGTTTTTATTTCCATTTCTCTAAGAGGTGAGTCAAAAAGGATCTTGCTGTGATTTATGTCATAGAGTGTTCTGCCTATGTTTTCCTCTAAGAGTTTTATAGTGTCTGGCATTACATTTAGGTCTTGAACCCAATTGGAGTTTATTTTTATGTATGGTGTTAGGGAGTGTTCTAATTTCATTCTTTTACAGGTAGCTGTCCAGTTTTCCCAGCACCACTTATTGAAGAGTCTGTCCTTTCTCCACTGTACATTCCTGCTTCCTTTATCAAAGATAAGGTGACCATAAGTGCATGGGTTTATCTCTGGGCTTTCTATTCTGTTCCATTGATCTATATTTCTTTTTCTGTGCCAGTACCATACAGTCTTGATTACTGTAGCTTTGTAGTATAGTCTGAAGTCCAGGAGCCTGATTCCTCAATCTCCATTTTCGTTTCTCAAGATTGCTTTGGCTATTCGGGGTCTTTTGTGTTTCCATACACATTTTGAAATTTTTTGTTCTAGTTCTTTGAAAAATGCCATTGGTAGTTTGATAGGGATTACATTGAATCTGTAGATTGCTTTGGGTGGTATAATCATTTTCACAATGTTGATTCTTCCAATCCAAGAACATGGTATATCTCTCCATCTGTTGGTATCATCTTTAAATTCTTTCATCAGTGTCTTAGAGTTTTCTGCATACAGGTCCTTTGTCTCCCTTGGTAGGTTTATTCCTAGGTATTTTATTCTTTTTGTTGCAATGGTAAATGGGAGTGTTTCCTTAATTTCTCTTTCAGATTTTTCATCATTAGTGTATAGGAATGCAAGAGATTTCTGTGCATTAGTTTTGTATCTTGCTACTTTACCAAATTCATTCATTAGCTCTAGTAGTTTTCTGGTAGCATCTTTAGAATTTTCTTTGTATAGTATCATGTCATGTGCAAACAGTGACAGCTTTACTTCTTCTTTTCCATTTGGATTCCTTGTATTTCTTTTTCTTCTCTGATTGCTGTGGCTAAAACTTCAAAAACTATGTTGAATAATAGTCGTGAAAATGGACATCCTTGTCTTGTTCTTGATCTTAGTGGAAATTGTTTCAGTTTTTCACCATTGAGAACGATGTTGGCTGTGGGTTTGTCATATATGGCCTTTATTATGTTGAGGTAAGTTCCCTCTATGCCTACTTTCTGGAGGGTTTTTATCATAAATGGGTGTTGAATTTTGTCAAAAGCTTTCTCTGCATCTATTGAGATGATCATATGTTTTTTTCTCCTTCAATTTGTTAATATAGTTTATCACATTGATTGATTTGCGTAAAGTGATGAATGCTTGCATTCCTGGGACAAACCCCATTTGATCATGGTGTATGATCCTTTTAATGTGCTGTTGGATTCTCTTTGCTAGTATTTTGTTGAGGATTTTTGCATCTATGTTCATCAGTGATATTGGCCTGTAATTTTCTTTCTTTGTGACATCTTTGGTTTTGGTATCAGGGTGATGGTGGCCTCATAGAATCAGTTTGGGAGTTTTCCTTCCTCTGCTATATTTTGGAAGACTTTGAGAAGGATAGGTGTTAGCTCTTCTCTAAATGTTTGATAGAATTCGCCTGTGAAGCCATCTGGTCCTGGGCTTTTGTTTGTTGGAAGATTTTTAATCACAGTCTTAATTTCAGTGCTTGTGATTGGTCTGTTTATATTTTCTCTTTATTCTGGTTCAGTCTTGGAAGGTTGTGCTTTTCTAAGGATTTGTTCATTTTTCCCAAGTTTTCCATTTTATTGGCATGTAGTTGCTTGTAGTAATCTCTCATGATCCTTTGTATTTCTACAGTGTCACTTGTTACTTCTCCTTTTTCATTTCTAATTCTATTGATTTGAGTCTTCTCCCTTTTTTTCTTAGTGAGTCTGGTTAATGGTTTTTCAATTTTGTTTATGTTTTCAAAGAACCAGCTTATAGCTTTAATGATCTTTGATATTGTGTTATTCATTTATTTTTCATTTCTTTTTGATCTGATCTCTTTCCTTCTGCTAACTTTGGAGTTTTTTGTTCTTCCTTCTCTAATTGCTTTAGGTGTAAGCTTAGGTATTTTATTTGAGATGTTTCTTGTTTCTTGAGGTAGGATTGTATTGCTATAAACTTCCCTCTTAAAACTGCTTTTGCTGCATCCCATAGGTATGGGGTTGTCGAGTTTTCATTGTCATTTTTTTTCTAGGTATTTTTAAATTTTCTCTTTGATTTCCTTTGTGATCTCTTCATTATTTTGTAGCATATTGTTTAGCCTCCATGTGTTTGTACTTTTTACAGATTTTTTCCTGTAATTGATATCTAGTCTCATAGCGCTGTGGTCAGAAAAGATACTTGATATGATTTCAATATTATTAAATTTAGCAAGGCCTGATTTGTGACCCAAGATATGTTCTATCCTGGAGATTGTTCCATGAGCACTTGAGAAGAAAGTGTATTCTGTTGTTTTTGGATGGAATATCCTATAAATATCAATTAAGTGCATTTTGTTCAATGTATCATTTAAAGCTTGTGCTTCCTTATTTATTTTCATTTTGGATGTTCTGTCCATTGGTGAGAGTGGGGTGTTAAAGTCTTGTACTATAATTGTGTTACTGTCGACTTCCTCTTTTATGGTTGTTAGCATTTGCCTTATATATTGCAGTGCTCCTATGTTGGGTGCATAAATATTTACAATTGTTATATCTTCTTCTTGGATTGATCTCTTGATCATTATGTAGTATCCTTCTTTGTCTCTTGTAATAGTCTTTATTTTAAAGTCTATTTTGTCTGATATGAGAATTGCTACTCCAGCTTTCTTTGGATTTCCATTTGTATGGAATATCTTTTTCCATCCCCTCACTTTCAGTCTGTATGTGTCCCTACGTCTGAAGTAGACAGCATATATACGGGTCTTCTTTTTGTATCCATTTAGCCAGTCTATGTCTTTTGGTTGGGCATTTAATTCATTTACATTTAAGGTAGTTATCGATATGTATGTCCCTATTACCATTTTCTTAATTGTTTTTGGTTTGTTATTGTAGCTCTTTTCCTTCTCTTGTGTTTCATTCCTAGAGAAGTTCCTTTAGCATTTTTTGTAAAGCTGGTTTTGTAAAGCTGGTTAAGAATTCTCTTAGCTTTTTCTTGTCTGTAAAGGTTTTAATTTCTCCATCAAATCTGAAAGAGATCCTTGCTGGGTAGAGTAATCCAGGTTGTAGTATTTTCCCTTTCATCACTTTAAATATGTCCTGCCACTACCTTCTGGCTTGCAGAGTTTCTGCTGAAATATCAGCTGTTAACCTTATGGGGATTCCTTTGTATGTTTTATTTTTTTTTTTTCTTGCTGCTTTTAATATTTTCCTTTTTATTTAATTTTTGATAGTTTGATTACTATGTGTCTGGTGTGTTTCTCCTTGGATTCATCCTGTATGGGACTCTCTGTGATTCCTGGACTTGTTGGACTATATCCTTTCCCATATTAGGGAAGTTTTCAAATAAAATGTCTTCAAATATTTTCTCAGTCCCTTTCTTTTGCTCTTCTTTTTCTGCAACCCCTATAATTCGAATGTTGGTGCATTCAGTGTTGTCCCAGAGGTCTGTGAGACTGTCCTCAATTCTTTTCATTCTTTTTTCTTTATTCTGCTCTGCAGTAGTTATTTCCACTATTTTATCATCCAGGTCACTTATCCGTTTTTCTGCCTCAGTTATTCTGCTATTGATTCCTTCTAGAGAATTTTTAATTTCATTTATTGTGTTGTTCGTCATTGTTTGTTTGTTCTTTAGTTCTTCTAGGTCCTTGTTAAACTTTTTTTTCTCTCCATTGTATTTCCAGGTTTTTGGATCATCTTTACTATCATTACTCTGAATTCTTTTTCAGTTAGACTGTGTATTTCCTCTTTATTTGTTTGGTCTGCTGGGTCTTTACCTTGCTCCTTCATCTGCAGTGTGTTTCTCTGTCTTCTCATTTCACTTCACTTACTGTATTTGGTATTTCCTTTTCGCAGGCTGCAGGTTCATAGTTCCCATTGCTTTTGGTGTCTGCCTCCAGTGGCTAAGGGTGTTTCAGTGGGTTGTGTAGGCTTCCTGGTGGAGTGGACTGGTACCTGTGTTCTGGTGGATGAGGCTGAATCTTGTCTTTCTGGTGGGCAGGACTGTGCCTGGTGGTGTGTTTTGGGGTTTCTGTGACCTTATTATGATTTTAGGCAGGCTGTATGCTATGGGTGGGGTTGTGTTCCTGTCTTTCTAGTTGTTTGGCATAGAGTGTCCAGCACTGTAGCTTGCTGGTCATTGAGTGGATCTGAGTCTTAGCATTGAGATGCAGATCTCTGGGACAGCTTTTGCTGTTTGATATTATGTGGAGCCGGGAGGTCTCTGGTGGATCCATGTCCTGACCTTGGCTCTCCCACCTCAGAGACACAGGTGTGACACCTGCCTGGAGCACGAAGACCCTGTTCAGCTGCATGGCTCAAAAGAAAAGGGAGAAAAAAGAAAGAAAAAAAGAAAGAAAGAAAAGAAAGTTATTAAAATAAAAATAAATAAACTTATTGAAAATTTTAAAAATTAAGTAATAAAAAAAAAGAAAGAAAGAAGAGAGCAACCGAACCAAAAAACAAATCCACCAATGATAGCAAGCGCTAAAAACTATACTAAAAACAAAAAACAAAAATACAGACAGAACCCGAGGACAAATGGTAAAAGCAAAGCTATACAGACAAAATCACACAAAGAAGCATACACATACACACTCACAAAAAGAGAAAAAGGAAAAAAATATATATGTATATATTAAAAGAAAAGGAAGAGAGCAACCAAATCAATAAACAAATTTACCAATAATCATAAAGTCTAAATACTAAACTAAGATAAACATAAAACCAGAAACAAATTAGATGAAGAAAGCAAACCCCATGTCTACTGTTGCTCCCAAAGTCCAGTGCCTCAATTTTGGGATGATTCGTTGTCTATTCAGGTATTCCAGAGATGCAGGCAGGGTACATCAAGTTGATTATGGAGATTTAATCCTCTGCACCTGAGGCTGCTGGCAGAGATTTCGCTTCTTTGTTCATGCAGCTCCTGGGCTTCAGCTTTGGATTTGTCCCCGCCTCTGCGTGTAGGTTGCCTGAGGGCGTCTGTTCTTCGCTCAGACAGGACGGGTTAAAGGAGCAGCTGATTCGGAGGCTCTGGCTCACTCAGGCTGGGGGAGGGAGGGGTACGGATGCAGGGCGAGCCTGCAGCGGCAGAGGCCAGCATGACATAGCACCAGCCTGAGGCGCGCCACGCGTTCTCCTGGGGAAGTTGTCTCTGGATCATGGGACCCTGGCAGTGGTGGGCTGCACAGGGTCCTGGGAGTGGAGGTGTGGATAGTGACCTGTGCTTGCACACAGGCTTCTTGGTGGCTGCAGTAGCAGCCTGAGCGTCTCATGCCTGTCTCTGTGGTCCACGCTGATAGCCGCGGCTCATGCCGGACTCTGAAGCTCCTTTAAGAGGTGCCCTTAATCCCCTCGCCTCGTGCACCGGGAAACAAAGAGGGAAGAAAAAGTCTCTTGCCTCTTCGGCTGCTCCAGACCTTTTCCTGGACACACTTCCCGCTAGCTGTGGCACACTAGTCCCCTTCAGGCTGTGTTCACGCTGCCCACCCCAGTCCTCTCCCTGCGCTCCAACTGAAGCCCGAGCCTCAACTCCCAGCCCCGCCCATCCCGGCGGGTGAGCAGACAAGCCTCTCGGGTTGGTGAGTGCTGGTCGGCACTGATCTTCTGTGCAGGAATCTCTCCGCTTTGCCCTCCACACCCCTGTTGCTGTGCTCTCCTCCGTGGCTCCACAGCTTCCCCCCCCACCACCCCCAGTCTCCACCAGTGAAGGGGTTTCCTAGTGTGTGGAAACCTTTCCTCCTTCACAGCTCCCTCCCACTGGTGCAGGTCCCGTCCTTAGTCTTTTGTCTCTGTTTTTTCTTTTGCTCTACCCAGGTACATGGGGAGTTTCTTGCCTTTTGGGAGGTCTGAGGTGTTCTGCCAGCATTCAGTAGGTGTTCTGTAGGAGTTGTTCCACATGTAGATGTATTTCTGATGTATTTGTGGGGAAGAAGGTGATCTCCACATTTTAGTCTTCTGCCATCCTGAAGGTCTCTCAGTGCTAGCTTTGATCTTCTTCCTTAGGGATATAAGCGAAACTTCCTGCACATTCTCATAAGCTTCTTGTTTTAATTACAGTGTATAATATTGTGTTTCATACAATAGGAAGACGTTTAAAATAAGATTAGTTTGGCTATCTCAGAAGTGTAGCTTGAAGCATTAAATAGGATAAATGGAAAATACACATAGACATAACATATTTAGCTTCTGATTCAAGGAACTCAACCCAGTGTATGTATTTTAAAATAATCACCTTGAAATACTGAAAATTCATTAATTTTAATCCTATAATCAATGCTTTTAGAAACAGACCCTGAAATGGAGTATCAAGGTGAAAAATAAATAGGTGGTTTGTAGCAAGCTATTTTTAACTGCTATTTCCTAGAGGGATAATATAAAACTGTCCTCAAAATTGCAACTATGCAAACTCCCTTTAAAGGTTGGAGCTTGCTTAGTAAGCTGATAACATAGGCTCATTAGGTAAATCCCCTTAAGTATGTCTCACTCCTGAAAAAAGAAAAGTTGTTTTGAATCATGATGGTTTTGTGTATGTGTCTATATACATATGCATATATGTTGAGGATGGGTGGTTTGCATGTTTTCCCAAGGGACTTTCTTCTGGGATTTTCTCAAGGAATTATTCTATATCTATGGCTCAATGCAGGTGAACATTTGGGCATTCATAGAAAAGAAATCAACTGTCAAATATATAGTTTTCAACCTTAATTGTATTCTCATTGCTGTTAGAAAGAAATCCTTTCACAGATTTCTAGTTGACTTCCTTTTCAATTTTCTACTCATTCTAAATCTTTACTACTCTTTCCAAGTCTACCTTCTTCAAATTACGAAAACTAATCTTGCTTTTCAGTTCTTTGAGGAATCACAACCAGGTAAGGATACTTTAACCTTCTTCCCTACCAGCTAATGATTTATCTGTCTCATTCTTCTATCCTTTCTTCCTCAGGGCAAGTGCTCCTACTGTTGTTTAGGTTTTACTTCCAGCCCTGTGAGTTCTTGGGAAACTGCTGCACTTTCCTATCCTTTTGGAGCCTCCAGTCTCTCTTCCTTCAGTGGCACCTTTCCCTTAGCCTACAAGTCTACCCTATCTTATTAGAATTTATCATACTTGAACTTGGTCACTGGTGATCCCCTTCCTCAATCCATTCTTAAAATTTTTCGTGATTTTAGTGCATCCTCTTTCCCCTTGACCTTATTCTCTTGTATCTCTGGCTAAACTTTCTGTCTCCGCTGTCTCCTTGCCTGACCTACTCTTACTTTGCTGCCTTTCTCTCCCTGTCTCTGTCTCTGTCTTTCCCTCTTCCCCCACCTCACTTTAATTTCATCTAAATCTATTCCTATGCTTTTCACTGTCTTCTTTTTTTTTTTTTTCCAGTACGCGGACCTCTCACTGTTGTGGCCTCTCCCATTGCAGAGCACAGGCTCTGGACATGCAGGCTCAGTGGCCATGGCTCACGGGCCCAGCCACTCCGCGGCATGTGGGATCTTCCCGGACCGGGGCACGAACCCGTGTCCCCTGCATCGGCAGGCGGACTCTCAACCACTGTGCCGCGAGGGAAGCCCCTTTTCACTGTCTTCTTACAGCTCCAGTTCTTTCCTGTGTTTTCAGTTTTGATGTTTCTCCTGAATTTCAGACTTCAATGTGTTACTGTCTATTGCATATTTATTCTTGGAAGTCTCCCAAGCATCTCATAGTCAGTATATTTCAAAAAAACTGTTGCAAAGTCATACTTTTGAGGTCAGAGATCTGAGTGTAAGATCCGGACGTTTAATGAGATGGTAGAAAGATATCTGACTTGTTTCCTTATCAAATAGTCTTGAAACTCCACCTCACCAACACATGTATTCACACAACTACTCCCTTTCACCCGCATTATTGCAATTACATCCTCGTTGACCTCCCTACTTCTACCTTCACTTCACTGCACTCTATTTTCCACACAGTACCTGGAGTGATCCTTTAAAAAAGAAAGTCAGTTAAATTGTGTGTCTCTACTCAGAACATTCCAGTGGTTTCCCATCTTGATTTTTAGTAAAACTAGAATCTTCATCCGCCAACCTCTACACCATATTCCTTGATTCCCTGACCTCAATTCTTCCACTTTCATGTTTTTTTCCAGCCACTCAGACTTCCTTAGTGTTCCTTAAATTTGCTGGGCTCCCTCTTGCCACAGGTTCTTTCTTTTTTAATTAATTTTTATTGGAGTATAGTTGATTTACAATGTTGTGTTAGTTTCAGGCGTACAGCAAAGTGAATCAGTTATACATATACATATATCTGCTATTTTTGTAGATTCTTTTCCCATATAGGTCATTAGAGTACTGAGTAGAGTTCTCTGCACTATACAGTAGGTCCTTTTAGTTATCTATTTTATATATACTAGTGTATATATGTCAATCCCCATCTCCCAATTTATCCCCCCCCCACTTTCCCCCTTGGTAGCCATAAGTTTGTTTTCTACATCTGTGACTCTGTTTCTGTTTTGTAAGTAAATTCACTTGTACCATTTTTTTAGATTCCACATATGTGATATCATATGATATTTGTTTTTCTCTGTCTGACTGACTTCACTCAATCTCTAGGTCCCTCCATGTTGTTGCAAATGGCATTATTTCAGTCCTTTTTGTTGCCGAGTAATATTCCATTGTATAAATGATGGAGGGGGTGTGGAGAAAAGGGAACCCTCCTACATTGGTGGGAATGTAAATTGGTGCAGCCACTATTGGAGAACAGTATGGCGTTTCCTTAAAAAACTAAAAATAGAGCTACCATATGATCCAGCAATCCTACTCCTGGGCATATATCCAGAGAAAACCATAATTTGAAAAGATACATGCACCCCAATGTTCATTGCAGCACCAGTTAAAATAGCCTGGACATGGAAGCAACCTAAATGGATTGACAGATAAATGGTAAAGAAGACGTGGTGCATATATAAAATGGAATATTGCCAGAGGTTCTTAGCACATGACCTTTTATTCAAATGGATGTCACTCTCACCTTCTGTAAGCCTTTATTAAATGTCACATTCTCTGTGACACGTTCTCTGACCACCTTATTTAAAATTGTATGTCCACCCCGTGACCCTGGTCTCCAACCCTTAATCCCCATCTCTCCATAGTGTTTATCTTCTAATATACTTTGCAGTTAACTCGTGTTTATTTTGTTTCTGTTTCTATCCTCCACTGTAACGTAAGCTCTATGATGGCAGGGGATTCTGCTTTGTTTTCCTCACTATTGTATCCTCAGTCCCTAGAACATAGTAGAAGCTCAGTGATATTTGTTGAATAAATAAATGAATGAACAAATTAAGATACCAGGGGTGGAACTGCGTTTTGAACTGCAGAGCACTATAAAAATACTAATTATTCCTACTATTATTATTCCACTGCCCCCATGACAAGGGTCACATACACATTTACACTCACATGTACAATATCTTCTCTTTTTTTTTCCCCATCTCTATGTCCTGTCTTGGTTTTGAGACACCATCTAATCAATATTTGAGGCTATTTACTTGGAGGCATATTTGAGTCTTTCAACTATTTAGTCACTAATTCCTAACTCTTATATTAGATCATTTGGAGCACAGTCTCCATTTTAGTCCCCACTACTTTACCCCAATCATCTTAAACTTTTCTCTAGACAATTGCAGTAGTCTCCTCACAGGTGACTTTGAAGTTTATTTTAACATGAATACCATTTCTTAAGTAATTGTCCATGGCTTCAAATTATCTACAAAATGCTTCCTGTGGTACTCGAGGTTCTTCATTACTAACCCTGACCTATTTTTTTTTTTTTCTTTTGGCTGCATTGGGTCTTTGTTGCTGCACTCGGGCTTTCTCTAGATGCAGAGAGCAGGGGCTACTCTTTGTTGCCATGCGTGGGCTTCTCATTGCAGCGGCTTCTCTTGTTGTGGAGCATGGGGTCTAGGTGTGCGGTCTTCAGTAGTTGTGGCTCGCAGACTTTAGAGTGCAGGTTCAGTAGTTGTGGCACACGGGCTTAGTTGCTCCATGGCATGTGGGATCTTCCTGGACCAGGGCTCTAAACCGTGTCCTTTGCATTGGGAGGCGGATTCTTAACCACTGCGCCACTAGGGAAGTCCCTGACCTATGTTTTTGAGACACTATTTTTCAGCACTATAAATTGTTCTGTTGGCCCTTTTTATTTCTTTATACTTCAACAAATACTTGTTGATTATTTACTGAGACAGACACTATACAGTGGCATTTAGCAAGGCACCATCTCTTTTCCCCTTTTCTTATAGCAATTGGTTATAGTTTGGGAGGAATGAAGGAAGAGAAAACCTAGCATCTCAAAATCATAGATCAAATGCAGACTAGCTATAGGTACAATGAGCAGTCATTCTGATTTTTTGGAATAGACTTGGTTTATACTTGTTGCCCCAGTGTAATTATTAATGTCTTCCTTCACCCTCAGAACTCTCCCTGTTTGGTAATAAATCATATAGTCTCTGTCTATAAGCAAAAATAATTTGAATTTTCTCATGTGCTCTTTCCCTACATTAACTACAAAGGTTACATGACTGTCTAAAGCAGAATTTAAGTCCCTTTCCTCTAACACCAGGACATACTTATAAATATCACACATAATGTTCGGTGGAGAAAAACCTAGATGGTTCTTGGAACCTGAATGTCATTTCAACTTTAGTATAAAACATTTGTCTCAAATGCATTTCAATAATTACTTCCTTAACAATTCTTATTACTCTACCTCTTGTCTGAAATGTCCTATATTTACTCTCCATTTATCCATAGCCTACCCACGTTTAAAATCATGCTTATATCCCCAGACTTTTCTTTATATTGGTATCCATCTATCTCTACCTGTGATCTCTCCTTTTAGCAGTTATTTTCTAAATCACTTATTTGGCAACTTTTGGTATACGATGTACTTTTTTTTTTCTTTGGGATCTGTTGGTTTAAGTAGTCTGACTGAATCTTTCAAGACAAAGACTGAGACTTATACATCTTTGATTCTATAGCACCAACTCTAAGGCCAAATTCAAAGTATGCACAAACAACCTAATGTGAAAAAAAACAACAATAATTATGATAGCGGTGGTAATGAGTGTGGTATTGACAGTGTATAATAAGGTAAAATATATGAATTTTCAGAAAATATCATAGTGTGAGAGTAGGAAGAGTTAATTATAGATTAAAGATGTGTGTTTGTGTGTGTCTGGATGTGTTTGTGTGTTTGTAAAGTATATTTGTTTTAAGTTATTTTGGGGTCAGGGGAAGAGGTTGAGGGAGAGAAAGGAAAGACATACTATATCTTATCAAATGATTAAGTGGAAGATGTGCCATCATTTTGTAGATTGCTAGGCGAAAAAGGCCAATTAAGCTATGGTGTAATGCTTTTGTATCACTTAGAATATGCATTTGGTATATACTGAAAGACATATTTACTGATGGATTTCTTTGATGTTGGATCATTCCTGTATATACATAACAAAGAATGAGTGATATCAAATGTCTAACACTCCTAACACTCTTTCACACTCTGAGGTCATCAATTGTAAGAAACATTTCTATTTCAGACATGTTTTTAAATACTTTTAAAAAAGAAATATTTTGTTGAATGGACTTATAGGGCATAAGTAAGAATATTGCAAAAAACAACATCTGATGAGTTTACTAGGACCTGAGGAAAGGCAACAGATCCTAAATATTCTGAAACAATGGAAGGAAAATAATGGACTTTTTGAATACAATCAAATGTAGAAACCTGAGTTAGAACAAAGCTCTATGGGATTTTACTATCACCCTCACTGTCCAGTAGCAGAAATTGTCAATTGGAAAGTTGTAGTGAAAAATATATTACGATATTGGGTATCTAACAGATGTAAAGGCATGAAGCTCTAGCATAAGGTTGGATAGTTAAGAACCAAATACTAAGAGATGGAGTTTACGTACAAGGTTTAATTTTTATTGCTGATTTTTCATTGTCTTGGAGCAGAGGAGGAAACTAAAATTTTTCTGCTCAAGAGCTTCTGCTTTGGATCAACATCTTCTATAAAACCTGCTTGCTGGGATAGCTATATGCCTTATCTGATATGAGGAAGCCTCTAGTCCTAAACACAAATAGAATTCTTAACTATTTTCAGGATAGATTGTGTGAGACCACAACAAAGTTAAGTCTATCAGAATTGAGTGCTTGAGCTGAGTGGATAAAAATAAGAAAAATAATCGGTTTAGCTTTGTTGCCGAACAGAAAATGTGGACCACATTCATAGACCTTTTATGCATTGCCTTCTCACATTTCATCTTTGTACTGCTCTTGTGTTCATGTTCGGATCATTCATATTTTATTTTGAAACATTTTCATTTTCAGATCAGCAGTTGTGTGATCCTGGTGAATTTCTTTGCCACGATCATGTGACTTGTGTCTCCCAGAGCTGGCTGTGTGATGGGGACCCAGACTGCCCTGATGATTCAGACGAATCTTTAGATACCTGTGAGTAGAAAGGTTCTCATGCCATTCGGATTTACCTTACATGTGAAACTAAATGTCAGCTGTTTTCACAGATGACTGCTGTTTCCGTTTATTCTTTTTTTCCCAAATAGCCTAAAAACTTAAAACCTTTTGTTTGTGTGTCCTTTAAAATGACTACGTGAATGAGAGCGTAAAACGCAGTTTTGTCGTGTGAATTAACTTATGAAGGGAAGAAAATGCAAGGTTATTTCAATGTGATTGTGTTACTCCTAGAAAAAAATTTACTTGAAGAGAAAAAAATCCTTGAAAACACAGCACTGAGAGGGAATAAGGTCCTCTCCAATAATTTATCTCACACGTTTTGAGACAGAGGAGCATATAGAAGGAATAATGAACTAATCAAGCTTTAGCTCCCATATTATTTCTATTACTATCTAGGGCACTACACAAATGATTGAACGTGTTTTCTCTTGCACCTGAAAGATAGAAACTACATTTATCCATCCATGCAGTGAGGATCTTTGACTTTATAATATCAGATTCAGAACTCTGAATACACATGAGTCCTAATTGTAATTGTACCACTGTGTCTAACTTGGGAGTCCATTAAGGGTTTTGCCCGTGTGAAAAATACCACTAAATCAAAATTGTAAATAATAACAGGACGACAGCTAAATCTGCTACACTTTCTTTTAAATACCTACTGTTGTAAGGAGTGTGAAGAGTCCCCTAAATTTTCATATTGATATTTTCTAGCACAGCTAATATCAGTTTTTACTCCCCACGCAAACAGGTATGTCAGCTTCTCAGAATCATCCTCAAAGCAACTACATAGTTCTGTGAAATCAACATGAAAAAAGAAAAATTCACCACTCTTATTGCTTGATATTGTAGAGATAATAATTATTGGTTCCATTTTCCACTTTTATCTACTTGTTTATAAGTATTATAGATGGAACCAATATAAGTTTTGATGAAAATCTTGGTGACAGAAAGCAGAAGCAATGCTTATTCACTTTCTTCATGTTTGCTCGTGTTTTTAAAGTTTCTCAGCATATGGGTACTTGAATATTTGCATTAATTGCCTTTCTTCAATTTGAACAGATCGCTTTTTCGATAGTAAGAGGTTGTAGTTGTTTACTACATTTCTGATTTTCACCAATTTCATCAGTTTAATTCTGAAAACCTTTACGAGACCCCTATAGCATAGCTAAGGTTCTAGGCATGATAAGAGGAAAAAGTATATTAATAGGAAAATACTCCAGTGGATAAATAAAATCTGATAAATCCATACAAAGGAATATTATTTAACAATAAAAAAGGACTGAAGTACTTATACATGCTACATGGATAAATCTTGAAAATATTATGTGAAGGAAAAGGAGCCAGGCACAAGAGACCACATATTTTATGATTCCATTCATATGAAATATCCCAATAGGCAAATCTATAGAGACAGAAAGTAGATAAGTGGTTGCCAGTGGCCAGTGGGGTGGAGGAGAATGAGGAATGTCTGCTAATGAGTATGGGGTCTCTTTGGAGGTGATGAAGTGTTCTAACATTAGATTGCAGTGATGGTTGCACAACTCTGTTAATGTATTTAAATACATTGAACTGTGCATATTAAATGGGTGAATTGTATGGTAGGTGAATTATACCTTAACAAAGTTGTTTAAAAATGGAAAATAAGGAGAAGAATCTCAAAATTCTGCATATGGATGCAGATGGTATAGTAATGTGAAAAGACAACAATAATAAAATACCCCGCCCATGAAATATATAAGTAGTTGGACTACATTTCACCTGTATAAGTAGTGGGACTTAACACTGTTTAAGCCTTCCCCTCTTTAAGTGCCATAGAAGAGTTTTCTTCTCGTTAGATGCAAGGGATGATTGCCATGGCATAATCGGACTAAAAAGTTAAATTTTTGAGTTTTGGAGTCTTGCATTTTTGCCCTAATCCTGCTATCAAATTCCTGTTGGGAAACATGACAGAGACATGAGAGAGATTTGCAGAATCCATACGTAGGAAGGCAGGTTGAAGGAGAAATGCCCTGGAACTTGTACCTGGCACAGTGCAAAAGTGATTGAGAAGAAAAGGCTGTGTGGTCTGTCTAGGCAGGAGTTCCCTTCATGCTTTTGAATAATAGAGAAAAATGATGCTCCCTTTGTACTAAGGAGGGGGATTAGTGGGAGAATCAGGCTGGAGAGGATCTGTGGTACAGAGGAGGCACAAGGACCTTGGTGGTCAAAACTCAAACCCAAAGAGGAAAGAGACCCCAGAGTGAATGCCAAAGTGGGTGGATGACAGTATTCCACTCCCCCTCCCATGCCGGCTCTGTGCTTCTAGGAACGTGGCCGATACCAAGCAGGGCCACACCAGTCAGCTAGACTTGTGTTTGCTGGCCAGCATCTGCCCTGATTGATTGAGCTTCTGTTCTTAATGGTCAGTGTCTCAACCACAATGTTTGAAAATGTTTTGAGTATCCATCTTGCCCAGAAGGTAGACACCACCTCGTGTTCGGGGGAAAAAGGTAGGTCCTTCAATTCACAGAGATTAGGGGCTTTGGTGGACTGAAGCTTCAAATTAGGAATTACACGTGGGTTAATTGAAATAGAGATAGATTTTCTTCTTATCTAGTTTTTAAAATGAAACTCATACCTCCTTAAGGTATTTTTGTCAGTTTTTAAGTATATAGTTATTTTCCTCGATAAAATTTGGTGAGTTCAGTTTTAAAATGTTTTCCCATTTTGGCCATTCTTATTCTACTCTCGGGCATCGAAATTGCTGAATATCCTCAAGAGCAACACTAAAAAAAAATTCTTATATCAATGTAGCAACATAACAAAGAAAGAAAAATACTCATTTTTTTTTAACCTGGGTGTTTAATCTGAGTAACATATTTGGATCCACATTTAATTAGCCTGTTTCAGATAAGTGGTTTCAGTACTAACTAAAATCTGGACAAGCATAGAGAAAAAGCTTTATGGAAAAATCAGACTTTTTCAAATTTAAATTTCTCAATCCAGATGTTCACAGTTACCATTTTCCCTAAGCATAGTGCTTTGTAACATGTTGTTTTATAACATTCGTATGCAGTCATCGCTGATCTACATAAAATAATTGCGTAATTTTATAATTATATGAATGTATATACATTCAATGTGAAAGATAAATACTAGAAATCAAAAACCTTGAAGCTTGATTCTTAAGAAGGATAATTTTGTGCTCAGTGTATGAACAAAAGTATGTTATCATATTTGATCTGAAGACAAAGTATGTTGTATCTACAAAATATTAGATGAAAACCGCTGATGCAATGCACTTATTTTTCCTAAATCCACTTAGCCTCTAAAATGATAAGAGGACCAATATAGCATAGAATTTATTATGACATTGTGAAAGCTCTGCCATGACAAAATTCTAACGGGAAAAAAGTGGATATTGTTGAGGAGGAGGAAAAGCTTTACTTGTGAGAGGCTGATGACAAAAATGCGTTAGAAGATAAACATGCCTACAGAAAAACAAAGGAAGTGAAAATCAAATGACATTGAGGTATTTGGGGATCTGAGAGGTTAACAGGCACATATTTTCTTTCTCTTCTGTGTTTGTTTAGGCCCAGGTTGTAGGGGTATTTTCTACTATTTATGGGGCAGAAGTGAGATTTCACTAACAGCAATCCAAGGCCAAAGAAACCCGTCTTGAATGGGGTTGATTTACCACTAAGCTGACTGCATGTTGAGATGAGTTTTCTAAAATATGAGATGAGAGAAATTTAATAATTTCTATCCTTACCGTTGAATATGAGAAATGGTTCTTTAGCCTTATATTACAAATTAAAGTCTTTATTTTGCTACATTATTTGAAGTAATTTGTTAAGTGTCTAAATGGCTAACCATCTTTTAGGTCCTATGAGGCAATGAGAAGAGAAAATCAGGAAAAATCACCCTCTTTCTACTCAGTGCTTTCAATCCATTTGTAAGTCTAGCCTTTTGTATGACGAGAATTAAAGTGAATAGTAGAAACGTTATTTGTGGAATGAAAACTTGGTACCCCCTGTGACAGGGAAGTCTTCCTGAAAGGTGCTTTTATTCCAAGGTATTCAATACATAATTCCTTCTAGGATTTTCTATTGAATGCTTAATGATACTTCCTTTCCAACAATCAGTTGCAGCAGATGTGTGATGTTTTTTGGCAATCTGATGTTTATATACTTAAAATTAGATTCCTCCTTTTAAGTCAGGAAGGTATTTGTTCTGCTCCTTCTCCTTCTTCCTTATTGCCCTCCACTACCCCCCTTCAGAAAATCATGTAGAGAGTCCTTCTGCTATAGATCATGTTGTGGATATGATGACTCTTTGACTAACCGGAGATTATAAAAATGACATTATAGGAGGGTAAGATTTGCAACCTGGATACGGTAAGTCCCCTACATGGAAACCTTCAAGTTGTGAACTTTCAAAGATGAGGATGTGCATTCACATGGCCAATCATGGTAAGTTAGTTCACGTGTTTGGCATACGTTGTCACGTGAGTGCATCCTCTACAAGTGGTTGTGCTTTTGTATACTGTACAGTACTGTATAGAGTACAGTAGTACAGTATCTTTGTTTCAAGTCCAGGATGTCCAGAAGTAAGCGTAAAAGCAGTGGTAATGTAGCTGGTACTGCTAAGAAGCACCAAGAGAGACAGGAGAAAGAAGAAATAACTGAAGAACCAAAGAGATTCACGATGCAGGAAATGACAAGGGGATTTTCTTTATTCGATAAGGCACTGTTAGTTTTTGAGGCAAAGGACCGGAACGTAGAACAATACACGAAGGTTACAACAGCTGTTCAGGATGCAATCCAGTGCAACCATGTCATCTATGATGAGAAAAAAAGAGCTACTACCCAGACATCCCTGGATTGTTTTTTCAAAAGGGTAGATAGAATTGAATCCAGCAGGGAGCCAGAACCTGTGCCATCCACGTCAGGCGTGAGTGACACTGCAGCTTGCCCTCCATCTCCTATTGCTGATGACCCTTCATCTCTACCCTCTCCCACCTCCTCTCCCTCCTCCAGTCAGTAACTCTTCTTGCCTGTTCACTCAGTGCCAGCCCCTGTATGCCAGCTGTTGTCCTGTATAGTACTGTGCTTTTCAAGGTATTGTATTGTGAGATTAAAAATGTTTTCTTTATTTTTTGCATATTATTTGTGTGAAAAATATTATAAACCTATTACAGTACAGTACTATATAGCCAGTTGTGTTAGTTGGGTACCTAGCCTAACTTCATTGGACTTACGAACAAATTGGACTTACCAATGCGCTCTCGGAATGGAACTTGGCCGTATGCAGGGGACTTACTGTAGTTGTTATAATAATTTTCATATTGACTCTACTCTGTCCTGTCCTTCTGCAAGGATCAGCAAACTTTTTCTGTATAAGACCATACAGTACACATTTTAGGATTCCTGAGCTTATGTCATCTCTGTTGCATATTCTTCTTTGTTTTTATTTGTTTGTAAAACAGTTAAAATGGAACAACAAACATCATTAGTTTACACTCTGTACAAAAACAGTCCACAGACTGGGTTTGTCTTGCAGGCTGTAGTTTGCCAAACCCTACTGCAGTGTCCTAGCTAAGCCGTGTCTGCGGTACTGCTGCAGAGGTGGGGCCGTGTCCGGGTACTGCAGCCACAGGAAGCAGCATAACTGGGCAAAGTGGAAGAATGGGGCATAGAGTTGTGTGTGTACCCACTCCCACATGGTGCCAGACTTGGGCAAAATGGCATTCTCTGTAAAAGCTGGCTTCTTTCTTCTATTTTTGCACATCTCCTTACGTGTTAAGATTGCATTTGAGCATAAGGGACAGACACAGGAGCTCAAACAAATAAGGGTTTACTTTTCTCATATTAAAAGGTGCAAAAGTGGACAATCCAGGATTAATATGGAAGCTCCAGAATGACAGCAGGCTTCCTCTACCTCTTAGCATGGAGCTGTCAGTCTTTTAGCCACAGTAGGGCTTTTCCACCTTCCCCAGTAGATAATTCCATTTCGGCCAGAGAGAAGGGAAAAAAAAAAAAAAAAGAAACAGCCAGTGCCAGCTGAGTCTATCTGTTTGTCAGGAGAATAGTAACTTTTACGGAAAGCAAACTCAGTAGGTTTCTTGCTTAGATGTCCTTCACCAGAACTGATCACCTAAGGTATGAGGCAATGAGTATTTCCACAGGGCTTTCCAAAATAAGATCTGTGGTTCTGCTAGTAAAGAAAAAGGGGAGACTAGATATTGGGCGAGAAGAGGCCCCAGGTAGCATGTGCCACAGTGTCTCTTCACTCCTTTTCCTCCCTTCATCCACTGAGGAGAGGTGGCAGGCACAGTGCATGATCAGGGCTTCTGAATCCCAGACGCTTGACACCAAAGCCAGTTCCTCCAGATGAATATCTTTGCTCTCGTACAGCAGACTAAGTCATTCTGGGTCTCCATTACCTTATCTGTACAATGGGCATGACAGTACCTACCTCACAGTAAAGTGCTTAGAATAGTGCCTGTTCCAGAGTAAGAGCCCCTCTCCACCCAGCACCCCTCCCTGTATTCCATATGCCAGAGCTCTGACCAAGCACCTTACCCTGAGGGTCTTTTGATAGAGCACGCTAATTGCCCCCTCTCCCATTCTTACTGAAGATTGGCTTTATTCTCTAAGGTTGTGGCTAGCAACAGGGTTAATTTACCACATACACTAATTCAAGAGAAGTTATTAACAGTTTTTAATAATTAAGTATATTACACTCAAGCATTAAGACAAATAAGGTGTAGACATTATTTGGGCACAGGTGGCTTTTCCTAAGAACTCTTCCAAAGACATCATGTTGATGAATTAGCTAAAGTTAAAATATATGGCTGAAAAACACATTAATGAATAATATTATTTAATCAACATTGCAGTCCTGCAATGTAGCTGTTATCTCATTTTAAGAAACGAGGAAACTGAGTTTACAGTCCTTCTATGCCCTCTAAGGTGGCTGTTATCGGTGAAAGCAGAGTTTGCATTTCTTTCAACTTGCCCTTCTTTTTATAAATACTCAGGAAAGGAAGAATCTAACTCCTAAAAGGAAGCCTTAGGCCACCTAATTTAAAAATATGGTGTCATTTGAAAAACATAGATGCTATCCCAACAGTTATATCACACTGACTTTGGAGGTAATCAGTTCTAATTGAATAATTCAGTAAACACACCATGTCTCCTGGGTAATAGGAATAGAAGCATTTGTGAAGAGTGAAAATGGCTGTAAGTTATTAGGGTTAGATATGCCTCTGCATGAATTGACCATTGCTTTGACTGCATTTCCATTGTTGTAGGATTCTAAGCTTTATTTAGATAGGAGGATATTAATGAACTCCTTATAGGATATAAGGTAGAAATCCTTTTACAGTTTCCTTCTAAACTTTCTTCCTTCAACAGAGGTCAGAGAAATAAAACAAAAATTCAGGTGGGAGGTTATTAGCAAACAGATACTGCCCTTTAAATATAAATAGCAGAATAGGGCACTGAAAGTAGACTATAGGAACAATAAAATGAATGGAAATATGGCCCTTGTTTCTAAGTAATAGTGATTTAGAGGTCACTTTGCAATGAGCTAATATATGAGAGCCACAGAGCTAAGCTTTTCGTTAGGAAGAGAAGCCGAAACGATCTTACAGATTAAAGGGAGAGCATATGAGACCCATGAGGGCAGTTTATGTCTCTTTCAATTCTTTTTGTTTTGCTCTTTGTTTTATTCTGAGGCTTCCCTCTTTTGCAATGAAGAGGCAAGAAACATTGACCCTTCTTTCATAATAAAGAGACTTCCACTTATGAGTTGATATGAAGGGGAGACAGGAAGGTGAGGAACAGTATAATTGTGAATTGAAAGGACCTGTCTAAGGTTGGTTCATTTCCCCAGCACAGTGGGGACGGGATGGAGGGTGACATTTCCCTTCATCCTGCCCTGCAATGTGCTAACGGGTCTCTGAAAGCTTGCCTCCACAATTTTAAGCAAGTTTGATTGGAGGCATAGGTGATAAACCTGAGTGCACCACAATTCACAGAAGTGGAGCAAGACCAGCTTTGCAGAAGGCCTTGCTGTTCTTCAAGAAGCCACTGCTGTTTGGTTTTCTGATCCAAGTTCACAGGTCATAGGATAAAAAGGAACTCATGTCCCTCAGCCTGGACTGGAAATTACAGGCAATGAAAACTTTGAAATGATATAAAATAAAGGGGATTAAATAAAATTATTGAATTCTAGAGACAACTCTGATAAAATCTCCTTGGCTTAAAGGATGAGGTATAGTAAACAAATGGTCTTGCAGGGCTCTATTGGGACAAAGCTGAAGGCTGAGCAAGGAGCCTTCTCAGAAATGATTCAATCCATCACTTATCCACAACTAATCTAGCATTTGGGGTTGGGGATGAAGGCTTCTTAACTTTCATGGGTGAGCAAATTTCTTCCCAGAGGAGGTTTTATTCTTTATAGTCAGTGTATAAAATTTACATTTGACTTTCACTCGGAAGTGCTTCTGAAATGACATATTTTGCTAAATGAAGCACTGAAGGATGTTTTGTTCTACGAACTTATTTTAATGGCAATGTCTTTTTTCTCTTTCCCTTCCCCCATATCTTATATTATTTCTTCCCTGAAAGCAGAATATAAAACCCTACTATAATATGCCTATGGAATTCTCAGTAGGACAAAAAGTATCATCCTTCTACTAATTGCTGTATTGGCCCGTTTCAGTTTTAGGCAGAATAATTGACTTTGGGTTGAATATTTTCAATTAAAATCTCTGTAACATTAGCCTTTTTTGATTTGGGGGATGGGAGAAATTGCTTGCAAAGAGTAAAGTTCATGAGAAGATGGGTAAAAATAGGGCTTAGGTGGAAGGATACCAATTCAGTAAGGGTGACTTATAGCAGTCTACTTATCTTGCAGGGTTTTTTTGTTTGTTTGTTTGTTTTACTTTTCTGAAAAATGATGCCTTGGGAGGGAAAAGTTTGACCTTATTCCTTGGTCAACCAAGGATCAGATACGAAAGGGGAGAATCTTTCAGCTTGCACAAATCTTTCTGGGTATTAAACAGCAAGAAAGAAAACAAACTAGTAAATACTTCTCAACAACTCTGATGGAGTTGCCAAGAGAAAAGTAATTATTAATAAACTTCTTGTCTTAGACTTCATACAGTCATAAGACTAATAATTTCAATCTTTCAAAAATAGTAATTATAGAAAGGACTTATACTTGTATAGCACTTTGATAATTTAAGGACATGTACATTAGAATCAATAAATATCCTTTGACATAGTACCTATTTTTTGAGAAAAATAGGCCAGGTATTATGGCCATAAAAAAATAAGAAGTCTAAAGCACAAACAGGTTGCTTGGTCAAGAGTCTCATAGCTAATGGGTAACAAGGCTAAAACTGGAATCCAGAAATTGCATTTCCTAACTTTCTATTATAGCATCAGTTATGGGCTGAATTGTACCCCTCAATATTCACATGTTGAAACCCTGAAATTATTCCATTGCAGAATGTAATTGAACTTGTTGCTAGAGGCTTAAAAGAGGTAAATTAAGCAAAAATGAGTCATTAGAGTGGATCCTTATCCCATCTGACTGGTGTCTTGTAAGAAGCGGAAATTTGGACACACTGAGGGACACTGGGGTGCTTGTACACAGAGAGAAGGCAATAGGAAGAGGCAGTCAGAGGGTGGAGATCTGCAATCCAAGGAGGCCTTGGGGGAAACTAAACCCGGCAACATCTTGATCTCGGACTTTTGGCCTCAGCACTGAGAGGAAATAAATTTCTGTTGTTTAAGCCAGTTAGTCTATGGTATTTTGTTATGGCAGACATAGCAGATTAATATAACATCCTAGTATATGTCTACTACATTTCCATGTTTTTTATATTAATATAAAGAATACTGCAACAATTTAAAAATCCCTCCTTTTCCTTGGAGATATATACTAACTACCAGAGTACTGAAATTATAGGCTTTATTTAGAGATATGAAATGAAATCACCAGTTTCTGATGAAATAAAGGGCCCATTCCTACAGCAGTGGTCCTAACCCTCTAAGAATGCCTGATATGATCACATAGTACAATTCTTATACAAATGAAAAAACATTGTTTTAATAAAAAATCAGTAGATAATTACTACAGATTATTTTTTTCAAATATTTATGGATGGGTTGCTCCAAAATTTTAAAAAAGTAGTTTTGCCTTAATCCTTCCCGCTGGTGATCTAGAACACTCATTTGGTGGTGCAGTTGGAGTCCATCTCCACAATGCTACGTATTTGCAACACAAAAGGCAAACTTGGATTGATGACTTAACTAACATTATTTTCTGAGGGAAACAGTAGAAATTCATAAGTGGTGTACACTAGTCATAGCGTGCATATTAGTAATATTATATATTAGGTTGCTGTAATCTATATTAGATTGTTATAATTGTTGACTCGCAATTGATAATTGGGTTAGGCAATAAAATAGATGTAATTTGATAGTAAAAATAATGCTTCTTTCTCCACACGGGACTTTGGGGAATTTTGTTACATTTTACTTCCAAATTTGCACATATTAGACAATTCAATTTTTAAAATAAATGACATACTATATATTTTCACTTAAGGAGTAAAGAGAATTTTGTTACCAAACTACAGTTCCCATAATGTATTGGTGCATTTTCTTTAAGAAAACTAGAATGTAATCAATCAGCAGCTATTTACTGAGGAACTACTGTGTTCAAGGTGCTTACTAAGCATGGTCCTTCAACCATTTTCTCCATGCCTTACCATGTGCCAGGGCTTTCACCTATGCTAATTTAGTTTCTGTCCTGGTAAAATGATACTAATTTCATATTAAAGAAGATGTTTATGAGAAAGATAAGGATGACAATTACTGACACAAAATATATGGTTAATATGGGCCAGATGTTGTGCTATGACCCTTATGTGGATTATATCCTTTGATCCTGACAACAGCCCTGAGCGGGACATTAGGTACAGTTGTTCAGGTCGTGCAAGGCATCAGGGTGACATAAATAATGCAGACAGCATGGGTATATATATTTTCCTACAAATGGAAATAAATGATCTTTGAAAGGGAACAGTGTTTGTAATTTGCATGAAGGCACTCTATGAGCTAACGGTGGCCTCCTTATGATACTAATCATGGTCAGCTTTTATAGAGGATAAAAATAAAGCATGCGAGAAGTTACTTGCTAGAGTTCCTAAAGCAATTATGTGACAGTGCTACAGTTGAACACTGTACCATGCTATATAGCCTCCTAGATGAGGTAAATGAAGTTCAGAGACGTTAAATAGATTCCACTAACATTCCCCCTTAGTGAAGACCAGACTTTCATACATGCCTATCTCACATAACATTTAAGTTGGCATCCTGTACATAATCCATCTATCTATCTCTATATGTATCTATCAGTGTATCTATGTGTCTATATGTCTATTAAATTTATGCATAACAAATTTTAATTGAGTGACTACTATGTAATAGGTCCTGTGATAGATGTTGGGAATGACAAGATAAATATGCTAAAGATTGAAGACAGATATTGTAACAACTGATAGAGGATTTTAAGTATCTCATTTATCCAATTCTAAAGGATATATAAATGTGTATATATTACTGTACTAATAATTTTAAAAGGTATATGGGTTAACATTTATATATGCATGTATATGAATTTTATGTGTGCATATACACAAATTGAATCTGGAAAAAAATAATATTCTCTTCACCATTTTTCCTCACACAGACAAACAAAACACACATATTCACTCTAATTTAAAAACACATTGTTGGGAATTCCCTGGCAGTCCAGTGGTTAGGACTCGGCAATTTCACTGCCAAGGCCTGGGTTCTATCTCTAGTCGGGGAACTAAGGTCCCACAAGCTGCGGAGCATGCCCCACCCAAAAAAGTAAAAAATAAAAACACACTGATGAGGATAACTGAGGAGATTATCAGTTTTCTATTGCTGTATAATTAATTACCATAGATTTAACATGTCAAAATAACACCCATTTCTTATCGCACAATTCCATAGTTCAGAAATCTAGTTAGGATCAAATGGGATCAAACTCTGCTTAAAGTTTCACAAGGCAGAAATCAAGGTATTCCTAAGGCTGGGCTCTTATCTGGAGAGTCTGAGAAAGAATCTGCTTCTAAGCTCATTTAAGTTGTTGGCTGAATTTGGTTTCTTGTGGTTGTAGGACTGGGACCACAATTTCTTGATGGTCTTCAGCCTCAACCTTTGACAACCAAGGGCCACCCACATTTCTTGGCAGGGGACCCTGTCCATTTTCAAAACCAGCAATATGTTGAAGCTCCCTCATGATTCATGCTTTCAATCCCCGACTTCCTCCTCTGCAACCAGATGGAAAACACCTTCGGCTTTTAAACAGCTTGTGTGATTAGATTAAGAAGACGTGGATAATTTCCTTTTGCCGTATAATGCAATATAATCCTGGAGTGATATCTCATCATATTCACAGGTTGCACTGACATTCAAAACAGAAGGGGTTATACAAGGAAGAGAGTCAATGAGAGTGATTCTTAGAATTCTGAGTAATACAGTGTATTCGTGGGTTAGGGCTGCCATAACAAAATACCATAGACTTTCGGTTTAAATTTTAAAAGTATATATATTTCCTATAGTTCTGGAGGCTACAAGTTCAAGTTCAAGGTGTTGGCAGCCTTGGTTTCATTCTGAAGCCTCTCTCCTTGGCTTGTAAATGACTATCTTCCTCTCATGTTGTTAAATGGTCTTCCCCCTGTGTGTGCCTGTGTCCTAATCTCTTCTTATAAAGACACCAGTCATATTGGATTCACGCCCACCTGTATGACCAGATTTTACCGTAACTACCTCTTAAAGGTCCTGTCTCCAAACACTCTCACATTCTGAGGTACTGAGGGATGGGTGAGGACTTCAACATATAAATTTGGGGAGGATGCAATTCAGCCTATAACACACAAGATGATTTTGCTTTTCTTTTTCGATTATAGTTCATCTAATGAATGTAGATTGTTATTTGTTTAAAAAGTTGAATTACTTTCTTCCCTCCATTTCTTACTGTGAAAAATTTCAAGCTGACAGAAAAGTTGAAAGAATAGTATAGTAAATACCTGTATACCCTGGATTTATCAACCCTTAACATTTTGTGACATTTGCTTTATCTTTTTCTCTCTGTCTGAATTGTGTATAGATGTTTGGAATGTTTACACACGTATACATATATATGTTCACATATGACTGTTGCTGAACCATTTAAATAAGTTGTAGACATCATGACATTTTATCCTGAAATGATTCTAAGAGCAAGACGTGCTCTTACATAACTATAACACCATCATCACACCCATGAAATTTGACTTTGATATAATATCCCATCCATATTCAACTTTCTCCAACTGTCCCTAAAACATCATTTGCAGTTATTTTTTGCCCAATCCAGGACCCAACCAAGAATAATGAATCACATGGCTCTTCAGTCTTCACTAATCCAGAATATTTTCCAACTTTTCTTTTGTCTGTTATGGCATTGACATTTTCCTGTAGAATGTCACAGAGTCCGAATTTTTCTATTTATGTTCTGCTGATTAGACTCAGAGTAAGTATTTTGCCAAGAATACACTATAGGTCATGACATACATTTCCAACTGTGTTAAATCAGAAGACATGTCAGTTTGATGAAAGCTTGATAACATGGTTACCAAAACAGAATTACAACAGAATGTTTGCCAGAACATAAGGTACACCTCTGAACTATACAGCTAAGAAGTTTAACATAGCAGAGTGTTTTCCAGTCTTAACTAGTCCATCAGAAAAAAGACTCAGAAAAGGAGTAAAATTAAGAGCTTAAAATCATGAGATAGTCTCATGTTATTTGAACTTGAAAACAGAAATCAGCTGAAGAATGAGGCTTTAAGTTTGGACTTTGTATCACTTGAGTTGTATCACTCACCCTTAAAAAATCTAATTTTGGTTTTTCAAGTTTCTCTATGTATAGCTAAGTATGAATGAAGCATAGAATTACTGTCACTTCCATTTAAGTAACAAATATTATAAATCCTACATTACATTGTTAGCATCCTTAAGGACAGGCATCTTTTCCACTCTTATATCCATACATTGTTCTGTACACAGTGAGCAGCACATATATTTTTGTCTGTCAGACATTTGAAAGGTGACTATGTAGGTAGGCAGTTTATATATATATATATATATATATATATATATATATATACACACTGATTATATATTTATGATTATTTTCAAAGTCAAACTTTATCAGTTTATTTGAATAGTTACCTTATTTAGGGAATGCATGAGTTATAGAATTATATCCAATATGACTTAATAAGTTTACACCATTGCTTTATAACCTGCTTTCTTCACATAAATACGAGAAAAGCTCCTTGAGACAGGAAAGAGTCTACCATTTACAAATTTTTTATCCAATCTTTCTTTTACTGCTGTCATCAAGTTTTTTATATTCAGTTAAGTGGTTCACCAATGAAATAATTGAATGCAGCATTTCAAAAGGGAAAGTAAAAGTGACCATGAAAGAATGTATTATCATTTAACACATACGAACAAATTCCTCCCAGGGTTAGTCATTATGTAAGGCACTAAACTTTGGTGTCAGTAAGAGAAAATATTTGAATCTGTTTTACAACTGAAAATGCAGGAGAAAATGTTTGCAAGTGGAGAAACCTATAACCATTTCTGTTACGTTTGTCACCTGTCAGGATTTCATCCCAATGGGGTAGTGATGACTCTACATTCCCGCTGGAACCTTTTCACATGTCATCCAAGTTTAAAAAAAAAATGGTATCTATAGGTTCAGTTTGAAGTTGAGGTTATAAAAAAAAAGAAAAAGAAAACAATAACACCAACACTAGTTAGAAAAAGGCCAACTATAACAGCGTCCAAATTAAGGCAAAGCAAGTCAGACACATTCTGACAATGTTAAGCCAAAATGCAGTTTATAAATTCAACAAGATATTAATGATTCTTTACTGCAGTGATGGGTGTGTGTTTGGAAACAGTTAACCTCTGAGGGAAGTGGATTCTTGCACATGTGGATGTGGAATTTCTGCACTCTGATTGGAATCGAATAATTGAGTTTGCATTACTGCTCAACTCTTTTTTCTGGTTATCTTTAACTATTTCCTCCACGGATGAATAGGAATATAAATATATAATAAGTTTGTTTTGTTTCAAAATTTCTGGGCTTGATGAATATTTGAGAGAGTGTGGGAATTTTCTATTCCTCAAAAGTAGAACTGATTTAATAAATTAGATATAGATTAAGTCTAAGTTGAAGGAATCACAGTGATCGGGCTGGCTGTCTAGGATGTACTCTTAAATGGCGAAGACTGGCTTCTGTTTAAGATTTAACCCAAGATAAACTGGATCTGGTCAAACGCCATGAGCCACAGCCTTCGTGATGGGGATTCAGACTGCCAGGTTCTTCTTAAATTTTGCTTCAAGATGGATTTTTGCTCCTATTATTCTTTGCTTCATAAGAGTAATATGTTGATTTACTGGGCCCTTGTAGATGCTAGGAACTGAAATAGGATCAGACTACATAATCTCCAGATGAAAAACTAAAAACTAAAAACTACAGTTCAGTGAGGTAAAAACAACTGGCTTGAGGACACATAGTGAATAAATCTCAGACCTGTGACTGAAATGTACATACCCGTGACTTGCGCCCTCTTTTTCTTTTCTTTTCAATTTGCATGTATACCTCCCAGTATTATAGTTCTACAACCATTCTATATTTATTGCATCTCATCATTTATCAGAACACTAACAAAAATGCATAAAAAGCAGAATCTGAAAAAATAAATTTAACTAAATTTCAAAATTTTAAATAAAATATAGAGGTGTATTCCCAAAGTAACTTTAATAATTGCTTCTATCCTCAAAAGCTGGTGTGTACCCAGGGCCCTACCTCTACATTCGGAGACCCCCTCCAACAAGCTGGAGCGGCCTAAACCCCACCCACACACCCTCACTCAGGGCCCTTCTTCCAAACTTCAGAACTCCACACTCCAGAGGCCCTCCTTTAGAGGTACTGCCTCTCCTGTTCTGCCTAGGTCCTAAGCAGAGGCCCTGCGCCGCGCTTCAACATTGCCCTGCCTAGGCACCACCCCACGCTCAAAGTCATCCCCACCTGCCTAAGTCCCGCCCCACCCAAAACCCCGCCCCTGCCTAAGTTCCACCCCCTGCTAAAACTCCACCCCCATACCCAAAGCTGTTTTTTTCCTTTTCTTTTTTCCTCTTTTATTTTATTTAATTTTATTTTTCTAAAATAATGGGTTTATTGAGATGTAATTCATATACCATAAAATTCACGTTTAAAGTGTACAATTTAGTGGTTTATAGTACAGTCACAAAGTTGTGCAATCATTACCACTGTCTAATTCCAGAATATTTTCATTGTGCCAAGAAGAAACCGTGTACCCACTAGCAATCATTCCCCATTCTCCCCTTCCCCTAGGCTCTGGCAACCATAAATTACCAAATTTGTTGATTAGCTCTAGTAGTTTTCTGGTGGCATCTTTAGGATTCTCTATATATAGTATCATGTCATCTAAAAACAGTGACAGTTTCAACTCTTCTTTTCCAATTTGTATGCTGTTTATTTCTTTTTCTTCTCTGATTGCCATGGCTAGGACTTCCAAAACTATGTTGAATAATAGTGGTGAGGGTGGACATCCTTGTCTTGTTCCTGATCTTACAGGAAATGCTTTCAGTTTTTCACCATTGAGAATGATGTTTGCTGTGGGTTTGTCTATATGGCCTTTATTATGTTGAGGTAGCTTCCCTGTATGCCCACTTTCTGGAGAGTTTTTATCATAAATGGGTTTTGAATTTTGTCAAAAGTTTTTTCTGCATCTATTGAGATGATCATATGGTTTTTATCCTTCAATTTGTTAATATGTTTTATCACATTGATTGATTTGTGTACACTGAAGAATTCTTGCATCTCTGGGATAAATCCCAGATGATCATGGTCTATGATACTTTTAATGAGTTGTTGGATTCTGTTTGCTAGTATTTTGTTGAGCAATTTTGCATCTATATTAATCAGTGATATTGGTCTGTAATTTTCTTTTTTTGTAGTGTCTTTGTCTGGTTTTGGTATCAGGGTGATGGTGGCCTCATCGAATGAGTTTGGGAGTGTTCCTTCCTGTGCAACTTTTTGGAAGAGTTTGAGAAGGATAGGTGTTAGCTCTTCTCTAAAGGTTTGATAAAATTCACCTGTGAAGCCATCTGGTCCTGGACTTTTCTTTGTTGGAAGATTTTTAATCACAGTTTCAATTTCATTACTTGTGATTGGCCTGTTCATATTTTCTGTTTCTTCTTGGTCCAGTCTTGGAAGGTTATACCTTTCTAAGAGTTTGTCCATTTCTTCCAGGTTATCCATTTTATTGGCATAGAGTTGCTTGTAGTAGTCTCTTAGGACGCTTTGTATTTCTGTGGTGTCTGTTGTAACTTCCGCTTTTTCATTCCTAATTTTATTGATTTGAGTCGTCTCCCTCTTTTTCTTGATGAGTCTGGCTAATGGTTTATCAATTTTCTTTATCTTCTCAAAAAACCAGCTTTTAGTTTTATTGATCTTTGCTATTGTTTTCTTTGTTTCTACTTCATTTATTTCAGCTTTGATCTTGATGATTTCTTTCCTTCTGCTAACTTTGGGTTTTGTTTGTTCTTCTTTCACTAGTTGCTTTAGGTGTAAGGTTAGATTGTTTATTTGAGATTTTTCTTGTTTCTGGAAATAAGCTTGTGTAGCTATAAACTTGCCTCTTAGAACTGCTTTTGCTGTATCCCATAGGTTTTGAATCATCCTGTTTCCACTGTCATTTGTCTCTAGATATTTTTTGATTTCCTCTTTGATTTCTTCAGTGATCTCTTGGTTATTTAGTAACGTATCATTTAGCCTCCATGTGTTTGTGTTTTTTATGGGTTTTTTTCCCTATAATTGATTTCTTATCTCATAGCATTGTGGCCAGAAAAGATGCTTGTTATGATTTCAATTTTCTTAAATTTACTGAGGCTTGATTTGTGACCCAAGGTATGATCTATCCTGGAGAATGTTCTGTGCGAACTTGAGAAGAAAGTGTAATCTGCTGTTTTTGCATGGAATGTCCTATAAATATCAATTAAATCTATCTGGTCTATTGTGTCATTTAACGGTTGTGTTTCTTTATTAATTTTCTGTTTGGATCATCTGTCCATTGGTGTAAGTAAGATGTTAAAGTCCCCCACTATTGTTGTGTTACTGTCGATTTCCTCTTTTATAACTGTTTGCAGTTGCCTTATGTATTGAGGTGCTCCTATGTTGGGTGCATATATATTCATGTTTATATTTTATTGTTTATAAATATAAAATATTTATATTTTATTGTTATATCTTCTTCTTGGATTGATCCCTTGATCATTATGTAGTGCCCTTCGTTGTCTTTTATAACATTGTTTATTTTTAAGTCTATTTTATCTGATATGAGTATTGCTATTCCAACTCTCTTTTGATTGCCATTTGCATGGAATATCTCTTTCCATCCCCTTACTTTCAGTCCGTATGTGTCCCTAGGTCTGAAATGGGTCTCTTGTAGACAGCATATAGATGGGTCTTGTTTTTGTATCCATTCAGAAAGCCTGTGTCTTTTGGATGGAGCATTTAATCCATTTACATTTAAGGTAATTATCGATATGTATGTTCCTATGACCATTTTCTTAATTTTGGGGGGTTTGGTTTTGTAAGTCCTTTTCTTCTCTTGTGTTTTCCACTTAGAGAAGTTCCCTTAGCTTTTTTGTAGAGCTGGTTTGGTGGTGCTGAATTCTCTTAGCTTTTGCTTGTCTGTAAAGCTTTTGATTTCTCCATCGAATCTGAATGAGATCCTTGTTGGTTAGAGTCATCTTGGTTGTAGGTTCTTCCCTTTCATCACTTTAAGTATATCATGACACTCCCTTCTGGGTTGTAGAGTTTCTGCTGAGAAATCAGCTGTTAACCTTATGGGAGTTCCCTTGTATGTTATTTGTTGTTTTTCCCTTGCTGCTTTCAATAATTTTTCTTTGTGTTTAATTTTTGCCAATTTGATTACTATGTGTCTCAGCATGTTTCTCCTTGGGTTTATCCTATATGGGACTCTCTGCACTTCCTGGACTTGGGTGGCTATTTCCTTTCCCATGTTAGGGAAGTTTTCCACTATAATCTCTTCACATATTTTCTCGGGCCCTTTCTCTCTCTCTTCTCCTTCTGGGACCCCTATAATGTGAATGTTGTTGCGTTTAATGTTGTACCAGAGGTCTCTTAGGCTGTCTTCATTTCTTTTCATTCTTTTTTCTTTATTCTGTTCTGCAGCAGTGAATTCCACCATTCTATCTTCCAGGTCACTTATCCATTCTTCTGCCTCAGTTATTCTGCTATTGATTCCTTCTAGTGTAGTTTTCATTTCAGTTATTGTATTGTTCATCTCTGTTTGTTTGTTCTTTACCTCTTCTATAACTTTGTTAAACATTTCTTGCGTCTTCTTGATCTTTGCCTCCATTCTTTTTCCGAGGTCTTGGATCATCTTCACTATCATTATTCTGAAATCTTTTTCTGCAAGCTTGCCTATCTCCATTTCATTTAGTTGTTTTTCTGGGGTTTTATCTTGTTCCTTCATCTAGTACATAGTCCTCTGTCTTTTCATCTTGTCTGTCTTTCTGTGAATGTGGTTTTTGTTCCACAGGCTGCAGGATTGTACTTATTCTTGCTTCTGTTGTCTTCCCTCTGGTGGGTGAGGCTATCTAAGAGGCTTCTGCAAGTTTCCTGATGGGAGGGACTGGTGTTGGTTAGAGCTGGCTGTTGTTCTGGTGGGCAGAGCTCAGTAAAGCTTTAATCTGCTTGTTTGCTGATGGATGGGGCTGCGTCCCCTCCCTGTTGGTTGTTTGGCCTGAGACGAACCAACACTGGATCCTACTGGGGCTCTTTAGCGGAACTAATGGTGAACTCTGGGAGGGCTCATGCCACGCAGTACTTCCCAGAACTTCTGCTGCCAGTGTCCTTGTCCTCACAGTGGGACAGAGCCACACCCTGCCTCTGCAGGAGACCATCCAACAGTAGCAGGTAGGTCTGGTTCAGTCTCTATGGGGTCACTGCTCCTTCTCCTGGGTCCCAATGCACACACTACTTTGTGGAGTCTCTGTTTCCCCCAGTCCTGTTGAAGTCCTGCTATCAAATCCCACTAGCCTTCAACGTCTGATTCTCTAGGAATTCCTCTTCCCGTCGCCGGAACCCCACGTTCAGAAGCCTGACATGGGGCTCAGAATCTTCACTCCAGTTGGTGGGCTTCTGTGGTATAAGTGTTCTCCAGTTTGTGAGTCACCCACCCAACAGTTATGGGATTTGACATTATTGTGATTGCACCCCTCCTACCGTCTCACTATGGCTTTTCCTTTGTCTTGTAATGTGGGGTATCTTTTTGGTGAGTTCCACTGTCTTCCTGTCGATGACTGTTCAGCGGTTAGTTGTGATTCTGGTGTTCTTGCAAGAGGGAGTGAGAGCACGTCCTTCTAATCCACTATCTTAAACCAATCCCTTTGTCTTTTTTCCTCTTTTAGATTGGGGTTATGTTTTACCTTGTTGATTCTTTTATATTATCATTTTTCCTAATAAACATTTTATTCTATTTTTATTTTATTCTTTATCCTTTGTTAGTGATCTCTCCTTTTGGCTTGTTCACCTCTCCCCCACCCCTTTTTATTCTTTTTCCTATAGTGGTTTTATTTTACCTTGTTGTAGTTTCAATAGTTTTATTTTTCCTAAAACATTTTTTACTTTCTAATTTAATTTTGTTTTTTTTCTTTGTTATTGTATTCCTCCTTTTTTTCTTTCTTTCTTTTTTTTTTTCTTAGTGCACCATGAAGCTTGCAGGATCTTGGTTCCCAGGCCAGAGGTTGGGCCCAAGCTCCTGTGGTGGGAGCTCCTAATCCAAACCGCTGGACTAACAGAGAACCCCAGACCCCAGGGAATATCAGTCAGAGTGAGGCCTCCCGGAGATCCTCATCTCAGCACTAGGACCAAGCTCTATCGAACTGCCTGCAAACTGCAGTGCTGGATGTTGCAGGCCAAACAAACATTAAGACAGGAATACAGCACCACCTTTCAAAAAACAAATGACAAAAAAATTTGTTACAGACAAAGGAGCAAGGTAAAAATCTACAAGACCAAATAAATGAAGACAAAATAGGCATCTACATGAAAAAGAATTCAGAATAATGATCCAAAATCTCAGAAACAGAATGGAGAAAATATAAGAAACATTTAACAAGGATCTAGAAGAACTAAAGAGGAAACAAACAATGATGAACAACACAATAAATGAAAATAAAAATTCTCTACAAGGAATCAATAGCAGAATAACTGAGGCAGAAGAACGGATAAGTGACCTAGAAGATAAAAGAGTGGAAATAACTACTGCAGAACAGAATAAAGAAAAAAGAATGAAAAGAATTGAGGACAGTCTCAGAGATATCTGGGACAACATTAAATGCACCAACATTCGAATTATAGGGGTCCCAGAAGATGAAGAGAAAAAGAAAGGGACTGAGAAAATATTTGAAGAGATTATATTTGAAAACTTCCCTAATTTAGGAAAGGAAATAGTCAATCCAGTCCAGGAAGTGCAGAGAGTCCCATACAGGATAAATCCAAGGAGAAACACGCCAAGACACATACGAATCAAATTATCAAATATTAAATACAAAGAAAAAAATGTAAAAGCAGCATGGGTAAAGCAACAAATAACATACAAGGGAATCCCCATAAGGTTAACAACTGATCTTTCAGCAGAAACTCTGCAAGCCAGATGGGAGTGGCAGGACATATTTAAAGTGATGATAGGGAAAAACCTACACCCAAGATTACTCTATCCAGCAAGGATCTCATTCAGAATCGATGGAGAAGTTAAAACCTTTACAGAAAAGCAAAAGGTAAGAGAATTCAGCATCACCAAAACAGCTTTACAACAAATGCTAAAGGAACTTCTTTAGGCAGGAAACACAAGAGAAGGAAAACACCTACAATAACTAACCCAAAACAATTAAGAAAATGGTGATAGACACATACATATTGATAAGTACCTTAAATGTAAATGGATTAAATGTTCCAACCAAAAGACATAGGCTGGCTGAATGGATACAAAAATAAGACCTGTATATATGCTGTGTACAAGAGACCCACTTCAGACCTAGAGGCACATACAAACTGAAAGTGAGGGGATGGAAAAAGATATTCCATGCAAATGGAAATCGAAAGAAAGTTGGAGTAGCAATTCTCATATCAGACAAAATAGACAGTAAAGACTTTTACAAGAGACAAAGAAGGACACTACATAATGATCAAGGGATCAATCAAAGAAGAAGATATAACAATTGTAAATATTTATGCACCCAACATAGGAGCACTTCAATACATAAGGCAACTGCTAACAGCCATAAAATTGGAAATTGAAAGTAACACAGTCATAGTAGGGGACTTTAACATCCCCCTTTCACCAATGGACAGATCATCCAAAATGAAAATAAATAAGGAAACACAAACTTTAAATGACATAATAAACAAGATGTACTTAATTGATATTTATAGGACATTCCATTCAAAAACAATAAAATACACTTTCTTCTCAAGTCCTCATGGAACATTCTCCAGGATAGATCATATCCTGGGTCACAAATCAAGCCTCAGTAAATTTAAGAAAATTGAAATCGTATCAAGTATCTTTTCCAACCACAATGCTATGACACTAGATATCAATTACAAGAAAACAACTGTAAAAATTACAAACACATGGAGACTAAACAATACAGTACTAAATAACCAAGAGATCAGTGCAGAAATCAAAGAGGAAATTTAAAAATACCTAGAAACAAATGACAATGAAAACACAACGACCCAAAACCTATGGGATGCAGCAAAAGCAGTTCTAAGAGGGAAGTTTAGAGCTTACGATCCCACCTCAAGAAACAAACATCTCATATAAACAACCTAACCTTACACCTAAAGCAATTAAAGAAAGAAAAACAAAAAACCCACAAAGTTAGCAGAAGGAAAAAAAATCAAAGCTCAGATCAAAAATAAATGAAAAAGAAATGAATGAAACAATCACAAAGATCAATAAAGCTAAAAGCTTGTTCTTTGAGAACATAAACAAAATTGATAAACCATTAAGCAGACTCATCATGAAAAAAATGGAGAACACTCAAATCAATAGAATTAGAAATGAAAAATCAGAAGTAACAACTGACACTGCAGAAATAAAAAGGATTATGAGAAATTACTACAAGCAACTATATGCCAATAAAATGGACAACCTGGAAGAAATGTACAAATCCTTAGAAAAGCACAAACTTCCAAGCCTGAACCAGGAAGAAATAGAAAATATAAACACATGAATCGGAAGCACTGAAATTGAGACTATGATTAAAAATCTTCCAACAAACAAAAGCCCAGGACCAGGTGGCTTCACAGGCGAATTCTATCAAACATTTAGAGAAGGGCTAACACCTATCCTTCTCAAAGTGTTCCGAAATATATAAGAGGGAGGAACACTCCCAAACTGATTCTATGAGGCCACCATCACCCTGATACCAAAACCAGACAAAGATGTAACAAAGAAGGAAAACTACAGGCCAATATCACTAATGAACATAGATGCAAAAATCCTCAACAAACTACTAGCGAAGAGAATCCAATAGCACATTAAAAGCATCATACACCGCAATCAAGTGGGATTTATCCCAGGAATGCCAGGATTCTTCAATATATGCAAATCAATCAATGTGATACACTGTATTAGCAAATGGAAGATTAAAAACCATATGATTATCTCAATAGATGCAGAAAAAGCTTTTGATAAAGTTCAGTACCCATTTATGATAAAAACCCTCCAGAAATTAGGCATAGAGGGAACCATCCTCAACATAATAAACATCATTTATGACAGACCCACAGCCAACATCATTCTCAATGGTGGAAAACTGAAACCATTTCCTCTAAGATCAGGAACAAGACAATGTTGCCCACTCTCACCACTATTATTCAACATAGTTTTGGAAGTTTTAACCACAGAAATCAGAGAAGAAAAAGAAATAAAAGCAATCCAAATCGGAAAAGAAGAAGTAAAACTGTCACTGTTTGCAGATGACATGATACTATACATAGAGAATCTTAAAGATGCTATCAGATAATACTAGAGCTAATTGATGAATTTGGTAGAGTAGCAGGATACACAGTTAATGCACAGAAATCTCTTGCATCCTTATATATTAATGATGAAAAAGAGAAATTAAGGAAACATTCCATTTACCATTGCAACAAAAAGAATAAAATACCTAGGAATAAACCTACCTAAGGAGACAAAATTACTATATGCAGAAAACTATAAGACATTGATGAAAGAAATTAAATATGATACCAACAGATGGAGAGATATACCATGTTCTTGGATTGGAAGAATCAACATTGTGAATATAACTATACTACCCAAAGCAATCTACAGATTCAATGCAATCCCTATCAAACTACCAATGGCATTTTTCACAGAACTAGAACAAAAAGTTGCACAATTTGTATGAAAAAAAAAGTCCCTGAATAGCCAAAGCAATCTTGAGAAGGAAAATCGGAGCTGGAGAAATCAGGACCCAGACTTCAGACTATACTACAAAGCTACAGTAATCAAGACATTATGGTACTGGCACAAAAACAGAAATATAGATTAATGGAACAGGATAGAAACCCTGAGATAAACTGACACACATATGGTCACCTTATCTTTGATAAAGGAGACAAGAGTATACAATGGAGAAAAGACAGCCTCTTCAATAAGTGGTGCTGGGAAAACGGGACAGCTACATGTAAACGAATGAAATTAGAACACTCCCTAACACCATACATAAAAATAAACTCAAAATGGATTAAAGACCTAAATGTAAGACCGGACACTATAAAACTCTTAGAGGAAGATATAGGAAGAACATTCTTTGACATAAATCACAGCAAGATCCTTTTTGACCCATCTCCTAGAGAAATGGAAATAAAAACAAAAAAAAACAGATGGGACCTAATGAAACTTCAAAGCTTCTGCACAGCAAAGGAAACTATAAACAAGATGAAAAGACACCCCTCAGAATGGGAGAAAATATTTGCAAACGAAGCAACTGACAAAGGATTAATCTCCAAAATATACAAGCAGCTCATGCAGCTGAATATCAAAAAAACAAACAACCCAATCCAAAAATGGGCAGAAGACCTAAATAGACATTTCTCCAAAGAAGATATACAGATTGCAAACAAACAGATGAAAAGATGCTCAACATCACTAATCATTAGAGAAATGCAAATCAAAACTACAATGAGGTATCACCTCGCAGCAGTCAGAATGGCCATCTTCAAAAAATCTACAAACAATAAATGCTGGAGAGGGTGTGGAGAAAAGGGAACCCTCTTGCACTCTTGGTGGGAATGTAAATTGTATAGCCACTATGGAGAACAGTTTGGAGGTTCCTTAAAAAGCTAAAAATAGTACTACCATATGACCCAGTAATCCCACTACTGGGCATATACCCTGAGAAAACCATGATTTAAAAAGAGTCATGTACCACAATGTTCATTGCAGCACTATTTACAACAGCCAGGACATTGAAGCCACCTAAGTGTCCATCGACAGGTGAATGGAAAAGAAGATTTGGCATATATATACAATGGAATATTACTCAGCCATAATAAGGAACAAAATTGAGTTATTTGTAGTGATGTGGATGGAGCTAGAGTCTGTCATACAGAGTTAAGTAAGTCAGAAAGAGGAAAACAAATACCATATGCTAACACATATGTATGGAATCTAAAAAAAAGGTTCTGAGGACACGCGGACGAGGAAGGGTAAGCTGGGACGAAGTAGTAGAGCAGCATTTACATATATACACTACTAAATGTAAAATAGATAGGTAGTGGGAAGAAGCTGCATGACAAAGGGAGATCAGCTTGGTGCTTTGTGACCACCTAGATGGGTTTGATAGGGAGGGTGGGAAGGAGATGCAAGAGGGAGGGGATATGGGGATATACTTATGCATGTAGCTGATTCACTTTGTTATACAACAGAAGCTAAGACAGCACTGTATAGCAATTATACTCCAATAAAGATATTTAAAAAAACCTGGTGTGCATGTGCACATGCATGCGCGTTCGTGTATGCATGCACATGTATACACACCACACATACTATGTAATATTTTTCTATAAAGGACAAGTGATCTGTGTATTTAATATATGTGTAACTCCTTTTTTATGTGATAGCATGGAAAATGGGAGGGTATCATCAGTAGGAAAAAAAAAAAAAAGTGTAAATGGTACTCCCTTTGCTTAACTTCCAGAAAAACATCCCAATACAAGGGATGAATATCTGTGCCAAAAGCAATTAGATCCCATTATGCCTGCCAAATATTCTTTCGGGCTGTTTTTAACTTATATTCAACACTTCAGTAAACACTGTAGATCAATTAGTTTTCTTTTAGTTTTCAATAACCAAGAAAGTAACCATAACAATCTCTTGGAAAAATCTATAAATAGTTAACTACATTTAACCCATGATCCCATTGTCAGGTTTTTACTCAAAGCAGTACTCCGCCCTTATCACCAGTGTACAAGTCTGTGGTAGAAATACTGATGGGCCTTAAAAGAATATTTACAGATTTTGATAAAATAATACTGCCCAATACCTTTATATGTGCTTTCCCAAATATGAAATGTACCCTACATATTGAAAATACTGCACTTTGAATTTCTGATATATCATTCCCTGAGATCTGTTTTAAGTATTATTCTTTAGACTGGTCAGAGGACTTAATATTGCTGGTACTGTGGTACCATATAATACAAATTATATACTTTACTCTATGTTTTATTAAAATATATTTGGACTTGCAGAAAAGGTACATAAAAGTCTGTTTGCCTTTCTTGAGAATATAGACTATTTCTTAAGCATCTTATTACTCTCATACCCTACATATGTGATGTATTACATACTGTAAATCTTCAGTTATTAACAAATGAATTAATCTGCAATTTAAAAGAAGTAATATGTTAATTTGGGGGGATTGGTACATTAATTCAGAGAGATTCATACTCAAAGAACTAATTAGGATAGATTTTGGCAAGGATAACAGTCTTCCAGTCTGAACAGATTTTAACCAGGTTTGACAGCAAAAAAAGCTTCACCTGATGTTTTATCTAATTTGAGATTTGTAATCAGATAATTTACAGGAGGAGTTTAGATTTTACAAAATGTGAAACATTTGTCTTGAAATAGTAATAAGCTTCTCCCAGTGTCAATTGGAATCAATACTGTCCTGTTTCCCTGACTTCACAGATGTAGAGATGCAAAGGGAAAACATTCTCATTAGTATCTCTTGTGGCTTAGCCCATGACCTTTTATGGAGATTTACATTAGTCAAAGTTAAAATACATTCATGAGTGCCATGCCAACAATCAAGGTATGGGGAGATAGTTATTTTCTTCCAGACTAAAATGTCCATTCCAAGGATGGGAATTAATTAAAAAGTGTGATGACTAGATGATCTAAAAATTAGACCTAAAGGGCTCTTTTGGGGTTTTTAAATGAGCACTGTCTGTATTATTGTTTACCAAATATCTGCTGTACCATTATTAGCTTGCTTTTATTTCATATCTTACTTTTTTCATCTCTTTCATCTTTATCTGTTCTTCTACTTGTAGATTCATATCATTTCCCTCTTGTTATTCCTACTGATGCTTCTTGTGCTAAACATGACTCCTGTCTTAACGTTTTCCTTCATGTTGGTACACTACTGAAGTGTTAAATCTTTTAAAAAATTATCTGTGGCCTTGTTTCTCTCCCCTCCCACTCCACTTGTTTCCTCTCTGATTTTAAATCTCTTAATTCTGATAGTATTCATAACATCTTGCTGTCAATGTATTTTTAAGATTTTTTTCATTTATTATATTATTTTGCCAACTTTTATCTTCCTCAAATAGTTCTATTACTTGTAATAAAGAAACATAGCTACTTAATCAACTACTAATTCAGTTTCAGTAATATCACGAGTTAATTGGAATCAGTGGGGTTTTAAAAATCCCTATTTATGAATAAATAAAAATTAAAAAGAATAAGGAAGAAAAACAAATTTAATTTCAAAGAGCTGACTCAAATTCTAATATAATTGCAATTGAGGCAATATATTAAAATAAACATAAGTAGAGAATTTGAAGTTTCTTAAAACAAATGACTCTCAACATTTCTAATAGTACAGAGCAAAATAGGTTAAATGTATATGCATTTCAGCAAGTGATTTGTATACTTACAATAAAAAATCATTATATATTATAAAGAGTTTCATTTGCTATTCTCTATAATGAAAAAGCAAATAGAAGTAGAGATTTTGAAATTTGGAAGTATTAATTTTTATATAAAAATATGTCTTATAACTGTGAATGACTTTTAAATTATAATTTTCTTTGACTATTTTTTCCTGAACTCCTGTCATTCTGCACTTTAACCTTGGAACTTGAGACCAAAGAAATCTGTTACAGAGACTCTTATTACAGTAATGATGTTTGGCCTTTAGGTACTGTGCAAAAATGTTCAATGTATTTAAGCAGTAGTTGAACGTAACCCCTTATTCCAGTAAAAAATGTGTTAAAGTGTAATAACCACCTTTCTCCTTAGAATTACTCATGAAACCTATTGTCATTTGAAAGCAGATGGTCTTTCAGAAAGAAGAGCATGTCACTCTTTTAAAAATAAAAGTTGTGATTTAAAATAAGCATTTTAAGGTTTCATAAAACATGCAATATGTAGCTATTTTAATTGGCAACAAAGGTACTTGATTACAAACAAAGGAAAAAGAAACAGATATTGACAATGTGTATAACAATAAAAGAAAATGATAACTTGCTGTAACAAGCAAGTGGTATCAACCTAAATGGAATTTAGACTTTTTAGCAAGGTAACCGATACTTATCTAAAATGAAAGGCAAGTAAACTTTTTTTGAAATATTATTTACATTCTTCACAATTATCAATGGATTTATATCTCAAAGGCATATCATCGTAAAAATGTTATTATTAAAAATAGGAATAATTAATGATATATTTCTCTTGAACCCTTTCTTTCCCCTATATTTTGATAAAATAACATAACTAGATCTAAATTTGACTAAGCAGAATGTCACTACATTGTTTGTTCCCTGTGGAGCAGATATTCTTTTAGATTAAATAACTGACTCTCTACTGGTGTCTTTCACTGGTAGTTTTTCATGATAAAACATAGATGAAGATAGATGCAAGGTACACAATTGGTTCCTCCATTATATCACTGACCACCTGCACTTTCTTTTTAAGGCAATGGAAATGGAGTCATAAATTTTTATTTCAGTAACCACTAAGAAGATTCTGAGGTATGAATGTCAAAAGTCTGGATTTGAGATCAATGGCTCTGCCCAGTATTTATTTTCCTTTTTCATTGTCCTTAGTTCATTCTTTCTTCTAATTCTGTGTTCTTGCTGCATTGACTGCTTATAAATAGGAGCATTTAGTTTGTTGCATTTGTAATTTCCAAGCCTTTTTTACAGTATAGGCAAAGTGAATACTAATGATAAAAAAGGAAGTTGTGAGAAGCTGGATTTTGTTTTTTTAAGTCTTGGAATTTGTCATTGATATCAAGGAAAAACATACAAAATAAATGGACATTATTGTAACTGTCATGGAAAACTTCTTTAACAAAATGCAGTAGCCAAATATATCAAATTATTGAATTAAGTTGTTATTTTGACTCATGGGAATCCATATAACTATTCAGGAAGAGACTGGAAAACAGGAATGTGGTGCTTTAATTATGATTTGCTCACTAACTGGATGACCTTTGTTAGTGGACTCAACCTTCCTGGAACATAATGTAATTAACCATTAAATTTTGAAAACTCAGCAGAAGTGGGCAGGACTGCTTTCTGGCTAGCATGTTGTGGTTGTTGTAGTTTTTCGGAGCCTGCATCTGTTCCATAAGTCCATTCTTATTGGTTCCCATGCCATACTGTTTGCTAATTATTCTGAAAATCACGATGGAGTGAACCATGATGTTGCAACCTCAATGTTAATTTGGAATTTGTCTTTTTTGACGATGTACCAAATTAAGATAGAGGAGCAATTTTAAATATTAAACATTACTGAAGATTGATCTGAGATTGATTGATAATCAAACAATAAAATAAAAATTAAAACTGTTTTATATGAACTTTGCTTTTGTATAGTGTTTATCATGGACAAAGTATTAAGAAAATGTTTTAAAGTACTTATGTATTATCTTTACATAAGTTCTCAGGGTTTGTGTGTGTGTGTGTGTGTATATATATATATATATATATATATATATATATATATATATATATACAGCTTCCATCAATATAAACAGAACTCTGATAAAGTTAGAAAAATGAGTTTTCAGTATTTGTTTTAGTCTATTTTGTTAGTTTGTATGTTACCCTTCAAAAAGAAGAACAGATACTCTACTCATCTATGTATGAAAACATACATTTAATACACATTCATATTTACATCCCCTAAATGTCTTTGAGGGTGTAATTCTTTCAATTTGTATTTTCCTTAGAAGTTCTGCATTTAACACACTTCATTGCTTGTGATACTTGAAAAAAATTTTAACCAAAATTTTTAAGAATAAATTCAGTGAAAACTATATTCTTGATAGGGATAATATATAAAAAAATAATGTATTACTTTTAAATAACAGAACTTCACTTATTAACAATTTTATACCAATGACAAGGTCTTAGAAAATTCACTGATATATTTCAAGTTTTGTCACATCAATTTCTCTATTCCTTTTATCTTTAATATATTACTACAATGCACATAAAATTAGTATCCTTATTTTTTTCTAAATAATTTTAAAATACAATGAATAAAATATGAAATTCCTTGTTTCTAAGGAACTCATTATTATGGTTTTAAAATAGTTTTTCATTATTAAAGGCAGTTAATGAAGGAGGCTATAAGATGATACAGCCGGAGATTCAGATTCTAAAATATTTTCTTTTTAGTCAAGGAACATTTTTCACTTTTAAAGAGTGATTCCCATTATATAAATTAGATACAGTCTTGGTTACTATTATTCAAGCTGGGTGGAAATGAGGACCCCTGATCTCTTGCCCCCTAAACACACTTTACCCCACAATAGCCCCTGGGAAGCCTTTCCAGAATTCGCAGGACACAGAAGACACAGCTTGAAACAACTGCTTAAAATCTATCTAAGATCGGAAGAATTATACATAGGAAGTTAATTCTTTGGGGAAATTATTTTAAAAATCTTAAATCCAAATAAAATCAAAGGATGTGTGTTGTAGGCTTCATACTATTCATTAACAGAATATGTTTATTTTAATTAAAAAATTGAATCTCTACTGGAGCCTTTCACTGATAATTTTTCATGATAAAGCATACATGAAGATAAATGCAAGGTTTATCTTCAGAGACAAACTATGCATCAATAATACCGAGGTAATGATTCAAACTGTGTGTGTCCAAGCTATTAACACCTGAAAAATGAATCTGAAGTAGCAGTAGGAGGATATTGTTAATGTGGAAAAGTTCTAGGCTTGAACTGTTTCTTTATTCCTAACTTGAATTCTTCAATGGATCTTAGCCATTCAACTTCAAGGACTATGGTGTACTTGAAGCTATAATGTAGCACATCAACACTGGTTAACTCATCAATAAAAGGGACAAATGAAGGGCATCTGGAATCGTTTTAGTCACCTCCAAGTAGAATGTACCTATTTGAAGCAGATCAGAGGGAGGCTGCACAGCCTTGAAAACATTATTTCAAAAATTATTAGGCCACCTAATTGCACAATTGACATGTGTTTCCTTGGCCTTGCTCACATTAGCAATACCACCCCATGAGTTATTCTTACCCTTTTTCTCCTCTGCCCACTACATGAAAATGGAAAGTACAAGCAGTTCTCTTCAGCCAAGACACTCAGAGATACCTATAAAAGCAGTTTCTATTCTATACTAACCAAAAAGAAAACATAGAATAAAGCTGGTGCATTTCTTATTAATCCAAGGCATGATTTTATCTGTTTATCTACTTTTTTTTAAGCCTAAACCTCAGGCTTGCAATTACTGACATGCCTGGATTGATAATGTAGTCAACCATAAAACTACTGCTCTTATCCTTCTGGGTGAATTGTATGTGGGCCATTCTTGCTGTTGTTGTTATTACTTTACAGTAATGAAATATTATTTTTAATAGCTAACATTTATCATATTCTCATCATGTGCAGATAGTATACTAAGTGTAGTACTGAGTTGTATTATTCTTTTGTAACAATGTTGTGAGGTATTTGAAGAGTCACAATTAGAAAACCGGACAAACCCCAGTTTATTAGAAAACTGTAAAACATCTAGTTTTCTTCATCAATTCTTATTTAGTAGTTGTATATTAATTTTTTCTAAAGAATAGTAGTACAATTGGGAGCCATAATTTAATGAGTGCTAAATTCCAGGTATTACTTTAATAGTTTTACAAAGTTTCTAATTATCTCATTTAGTTGTCAATATATGGTGAATATAAGAGAGCAGCAATATTACTATAGCTCCTGCTTTTAAAAAATTCAGTTTATGAGACTCTAGTAGAAATACATAATAGGATAGCTCACAAAATCTTCCCAGGTTAGAAATCATCTCATGAGTGTTAGGGGAGCTGACGAATTAAAGCTCAGCAATTCCAAGGTTTCTGTAAAATGATTTCAAATGGTACACAGCTCAAATCCTGGGTTTGTTTCAGACAACACAAAAATACTAGTTTTATCTTTCTTGGGAGAGTTATAAATGTGGGCCTGTCACATGAATCTGTAGAGGCAGATGTGCTATACTGAAGAGTATTAGGCAGAGAAGAGGAAAACTTATTTCTGTCTCAGATATCAGGTACTTTCTACTCTCTATGAAAAACTAACCAAAAAATAGGTCTTTGAAAGCTCAAATTTAGGACAGAAATTCTATTTGTTTATAAACATTTGAAAATGTTCCTTCAAAATATGCTCATCGGAGAGGTTAGGTTAGTAGCTTTAAATAAACTTACTACAAAGTAAGAAAAGATATATGGAGAAAAAGGTTTTAATAAGAAAACCTACTATATTTTTATTAAAAATCAGTAATCTAATTATGAGTAACGTTTTTAGAATATGTAGCCAACTGTAGTACTTCACATCATGTGGAAGAACAATAGTTTTTTTGTTATTTTTGTTAAGTTTATTAAAGTGTAATTTAATAGAATGAAACTCATACTTTTTAGTGTACAGTTCTATGAGTTTTGACAAATGCATACCATTATGTAACATCAGCTAATTTAAGACTTAGAACATTTTTATCAGTCCTAGAGAGTTCCCTTTTTTCCATTTGTAGCCAACTCCTTGGCCCCTGAGACAAATCTGTCTTTTGAGCTTATTATTTCACCTTTTCCAGTATGGCATTTAGGTAGAATCATACAGTGTGTAGCCTTTCATGTCTGACTTCTTTCACACAGCATAATGCATTTGAGATTGATCTATGTTGTTGTGTGAATCAGTAGTTCATTCTCTTTTATGAATTCCATTGTATGGATGTATCACAGGTTGTTTACCCATTCACCAAACTGGAAGGCATTTGGGTTCTTCCCAGTTTGGGGTGATTATGGATAAAGTTAGTATACAATTTCATGAACAGGTTTTGTTTTAACAGACATTTGCCTTTCTCTTGGTTAAATTTCTAGGAATGAGATTTCTTGGTCATATAAGCAAGTGTACCAATTTATAAGAAACTGCCAATCTGTTTTCCAAAGTAACTATCATTTTGCATTCCAGCTAGAAAAGTGTGAGTGTTCCAGTTGCTTTGCCTCCTTACCAGTACTTGATATTGTCGCTCATAAATAGACATGATAAAAGTCGTCAACAAAATGTTATTTTAAAATGATAACACATCATGACCAATTGATGTCGATACTGGGAATATAAGGTTGTTTCGATATTCAATCAATCAATATAAGTCACTATTTCAAAAGACTAAAGAAGAAAAGCTATATTATTTAAATAGATATAGAAAAGGCATTTGACAATAGTCAACATGTATTCATGACAAAAAAACCCCACAAACTCAGAAATCTAGGAATTAAAGTGAAAATTTCAACATAATAAAAGACATTTTAAAAAAATCCTAGAGCTAACATCATTCTCAATGGCCAAATATTGAGTTGTCTTCCTGTAGAATCAGGAACAAGACAAGGTTGTATGCCCTCCCCATAAAATTCAACATCATCCTGGAGGTCCTAGCCTGTCCAACAAGGCAATAAAACAAAATCAAAGACAGGTTGGAAAGAAAGAAAAACTATCTCTATTTTTAGTCAACACGATATTTATTCTAAGTAGGAAATCATCAAAGAAATGATAAAAAATATTTACGAGAACTTACAAGTGAATTTAGCAAGGTTGCAAGATACAAGATCAAAAATCAATTACATTTCCATATTCAAATTGATTTTGACTCTCAGTTAAAAGCACTTGAGAGAATGGTTGGTCCAATAGAAAGTTATTATAACAACAACTAAGGAGTGAGCATGGTCCTTAGGCTTCTAATCATTCTGCACTTCTCATTTATCTGTAATCCCCATAGCAGATGCACACAAACACAGTTGAGCATATTCAAATAGGTCAATTATAATCCAGTAACTGATACTGAAGTCTTCCATTTTGTCTTTTTACTTTAGAAAAAAGGAAACATTTTATGTTGAATTAAAGGTTGCCATTATGTGTTCCTTACTTAAATCACTTTTATTTCTCCTTCCACAAAAATGTAACATGGTGATTACACAGTTGAGAAGTGTCAGACTACTTCTTGGAATTATTTCATTGTTACATGGAAGGCAAATCCTATCTAACCGCTTTCCAGAGATTAAAAGGGGATACAGTGCATCTCAGTCATCTCCAAAACATTAATATGGTGCCTAAATTGAATTTTTTTAATTTGAAAATATTGGTGAATTACATTGACTGTACCTTCCCCATAAACTTTATCTTCTATATGTCTTTGAAGCTATATCAAAATGTCCTTATCTCTCTCTCCTTGGAATTCAGATGTTAACATGAATGCAACACTCTCCATGGTCAAAGCTGATGATATAGGTGATACTCTCTGCACACATGCAAAACTTCTATCTTCCCTTCTCCCAAAGGGAGGCATTATGGTTATCCTCATATATGGGCCTTGAGCTCTGTTAGTTTCAAGAATAGCTTGAACTATAAAATGAATATGTGTAAGTAAATTTCTGGTCCATTTTTGCTAAACTGAAGACATATTAGGCATACTGGATGTGAAAGAAAATTTATCTTTTCCTGTTTTGGACATTGTAACATTCTGACTACCCTCATGCCTGTCATCTCTGGGATCAAACAGCCTTTATCTTATTGGCTCGTTTAGCTCCTCTACATCTCTTGTAGGGAGTTGTAGTTATGAACCACATTCTGACACATGGAAAGAATTACCTTTATAATTTCTTTTTCAGAGCCAATACCGTGATGCATAGCTATATATGTGAGGACTGGCTTCTTTCCCTGTGCTATTATGTGAGGACTGGCTTCTTTTCCTGTGTTATCACATATTTCTCACAGATTGGTCACAGATGCATTAGTTAGGGTATATAACTAACTAGATGCTGCAACAGGTAAACCCTGAAACTCAGTGGCTTAGTTATTACATGCTGACACAAAGTTTGATGACTCTCAAAAAGTGTGCTTGGCCATGTGGTGTCTCCTTTTCATGGCGTTGTCATCTCATCACACGGATTCCAAGGTGGTCATTGTAGGGGAACAGGGACCATGGAAGTATACTGGTTCTTAGTTTCAGCCAGAAGTAATGTTTGTCATTTGCTAGCCTAGTCACATGTTTCTGCTTAAAATCAAAGGGGGCTTAGAAGTGTTCTTTTTCTGTGAACAAAAGAAGAAGAAGGAAATCAGAAATGGATGAGCACTAGAAGTCCCTGCTATGCCAGGAAACTCCTCATTTATTTGGTCTCCAGAGGGGTTACCACTCCCATATCTACCCACCCATTAGGAATTTGACAGTCTGCATATATTTCTCAACTCACATCTAAGACTTGAGTAAAATCAAAGGTATTACACCATCCATAAGAGAAACTAGGCTAGAATTAAGAAAACATTGATTCTTATGCGTGACAATGTTAAAAGTGGTATAAATAATCATATTGAAGTGAGTACCATATTACTAATACAAGAATTTTAAAATTACCATATCGTATTTAAGAGACTGGAGATAAAATGAATTATTATATAATCGCCACATCCCTACTGTTTAAGTTGAGGAAGAAGGAGAAAGGGTGACAAATTGAATAATCTGACATTTGGTTGTTTGACACAAGAAAACCAGACATCCTGTTTTTATTATCTCTACAAATCAAACTACGTTCTAAAGTGGTTAGATATTAACTCTTTAATCAAAGATAGAAGTTTGTAAACCACTTTTTTATTTGAAAGTGTTACTTTTTTTGCTTAGATATACTGTCAGTGAAAAGACTAGTTAAGTATTTTACTAATAATTTACTAAATAATTACTAAAGATCACATAGCTGGTGGTATAGAGCTGGGACTAGGATTGCAGCACGTTAACACAATTTTTCAATTAAATATCTACCTCACAGTATACAGAAATGTGAATTGTATCATCTGTCTTGTGAAAATCAAGTTTAAAAGTATGCATGCACACTATATATAGGTTTAATCTGATTACAATGTGAATATTAAATGCCTAGCCCATATTTATCTTCAAGTGTTCTTTCTACCACCAGCATATGTAACTATTTCCACTTTGGGAAGATAAAGCAAATGAAATTAGTCATATTTGTTAATTGCTTTTTAAATTTTCCCCTTGTATATCTATACTATATGATACAAACATTTTATATGTCTTACTGTAAGATAGATATATAGAGTCATTTCTTACCTGTAAAATTATGCACAATAACTTAAGTACCAACAAATGTGATCACTTTAAAAGACATAATTAAAGCTGAATAAATTAGTTTTATCACATTAACTGTTTTAACTATATTGGAGGGTCCTAGTATCTAATTTTCAAGACATTGAATTTTTTTAACAAGTCCATTAATGAAAGTTAAAAGAGTAAACATTTGTCTAATATATTTCAGAAAAATAACACTGAAGATAATTTAGAGATATTGAATCTATATCTTGGTAATTAATATCTTATTAGTAATTTATATTTTATTAGTGATTGCATGTCTAGTCATTGTAACAGAAGATATAATTCTCAAGAGATTAATACTGGTATTATTTGATATATAAAATCTAGTATTTAATCTAACTTATGTTATTTCCACACGTATAATGGAATATTTTCTTAGGTCTGCTAGAGAACGTGTTGTGCTTCATAAAATGCTACAAATTTCAAATAACACAGTATTTCACAACTAAGTAAAATAATAAAGATTAAACAGTAGACAAAATTCATAGGTTTAGAGACTAGGAAAATAATGAAAACAAAAGCAGTAAGTCTAGTTCTGTTAGGAATAGATTTGGGTATATTAGGAAAATTTTCAGCATGTCAATCCTTCAAAATATGAAGTCAAGTAAAATTACCATATGATAAAGGAGATTGGGTTCACGTATTTTGACAGTAAGATCTTTGGATATTGTAGAGTATAGTGCTAAAGAACTCTTTCTTCTTTTTTCATTGATTCTTCCCTGCAAGCCCAGAAGTGAACTCCTTTCTGCCTGACCTTCTATTCTAGTAATATCTCAAGTCACAGAACTGCCTACTTTAAAGAAAATATGCTCATACTTTGTGCACCTAACAGCAGAAGCGTACTAATGTACAACTGGGGATAAATTAAATTCTTAGTTTTTCTGCCAGAACTGACTGTATTTTGCAACCAGGGGCTACCATGCCACTCTGTCATATATAAATCCTGACATGTACATAGTGCCCACTAAATATTTATTAATTATGTAAGTGAATAAATGAACAAGTGAACTAAATGGTCTCTACATTTCTCCATAGATTTAATATTCTCTGTTTCTGTGATTGCTTGGGAGACCACCCACTGCTGGGAGTCTGCTCTTACCTCTTTCTACATGTGCCCTGTTTGCATTTCCCCTTGGGAGAAAGCATCTTTCAGTTCTCTTCAGAAAGGATTTCTAACACAGTGCCTTATATAGAGTAAATGTACAAATAAAATGTGTTGATCTGAACTGAAATGGGAAAAAAAAAAGCTTCTGTGAAAAGCTGACAGTGCAGTTACTTTACCTAGATCACACATTCCTCATTGACCATATGCTCAATGTTCATGAACATATGTTTGTTTTTGGTAATTTTGCTAACTACTATGCAATGGTGAGTTTTGCTCAAACTCTATATGATCAGTGTCCAAAACACTATAATTCTTCTATTCTTCTTCTTTTTTTTATGAGCGTTGCTCCAATTCAGAGCTGAATATTTAAGACATTATGTTACCAGAAAAAAGGAAAAGTAGGACATGCAAAGAAATGTAGTCATAAACCAAAGGAACTGAACTTTATAAGGAAAAAAGGGGATAAAGAATAGTCTGAGATAATGGAGCCTAAATTGGTAAAGGATACTGTCATTTTGTCATAAAAATGCATAAAGCAGAAAGTGGGGCAAAGTTTTATTAATTAGAAATAATGATTTTGAGGTAAAATCCATTACTGTTTAATGGGGAGGGGTTGAGTTCGTCTGAAATTTTATCCTCTAGAAAATTTGAAGGTACTTTTAAAATATATACTTGAAAAAGTCAATCTTCACCCATGACATTATAAGCAGCTTCCAGTCATGTCTGGCAAGTATACTTTGATTATTAATAACCCATTGGGGGTGGGATACTAGTTATATAACTCACTGCAGCATTTTTCTGGAAGAACAATTCAGTCTGTAAATATCAAAACTCAAGCAGAAATTATTTATTTCCAGCCATCCTCTGGGAGGTGATAATTAGACAATATTCCCCAACCTTCATGTGTTTTTGTACTATAAAATGACTCAAGGGCTGATTTCTGACAGAAAAGGTTATGAAAGTGAGAGACAGGGAAAAAGTTGCTCAGATAGGAGATTTATTTTAAGATTTATTTTAAAAAGTGTTTTAAGAAATCTGATAAAGAAAAGAACCATCATCATTATCATCATCTTCATCATCCCACTGAAAGCAGCTTGCTTGCTTAGCTAGCAGGAATAGTTTTTCTAGCCCCCTTAGAGAATTCTGGAAAATGTACTTAGGTATCTTTTATCAGTGTCTGTGTGACTACAAAGAGACTTCCTGGATTCTGAATAAAGCCAACTAGTGCTATTTATAATTCACAAAAAGAGAAGTTTAAAGTACAGAATTTATTAAAATTTCCTTAAATGATATACTCTTCTTCCAAACTCCCTCAAACAAATGCTGCTTTCTACGCTGTTTTCTGGTTTTTAATGCTGCTTTGTGACCAAACCTGTGAGGAGAGCGAAGGACAGCCAGATTCTCAGGAGCAGCTAGAGTGCTACTCTCTTTATTTTTGCACTGATTACAGTTCTGTCCACAGATCTACTCACTGTGTAGAAAGATGGCCACAGGAAATGCATTAGCTGCGTGAACAGCAGTAGCTAAGTATGTAAATAGCAGGGAAACAGATTTAATATCATTTCTTCAAACTTGCTCAGCATAAGAATAGGGTTTAATAGTACTGTCATCAATTAGATCCTTGTATTAATGCCTAGTTGGACTGTTTTACAGGCTTGTATTAGTCCCTTTGCATCTATTTATCTTACCTTATCACAAAAATAAAGAGCCTTTAAACATATAGGGTTAGTCGAGTGCAGTGCTTAGCAACCAATGGCTTGTGGAAGAAAACCCTAGGTAACCCATATGGGGTTTTCCTAAGAACATGGGAACCTGAGTTCTGGGAAAAATTAAAAAGTAGGTAGAAATTGTTTTTAAAGCCACTGTTCCCTTTTTACCATCAGTGTCACATGTTCTTTCTTGGGACTTTGTTCTCATGTTCTCCACATCCCACCCGTCTCCCCATGTCCAATTTCCTTATTCTTGAGTGTCTTTGCACAGTGACTTGCAATTCAAAAGGACAAATTTTAATTACTCCTTACCTCATCTCCCTAATGCAAGATACCTATTACCTAAATTAGTATTCTAGCGATGTGAAGTGAAATGACTTGAATATCCGAAAAAGCAATCTATGATAAGGTGACATGGAGATAAACTCTCTAGCAATATTTGACTTGTAGTCTTGTTACCATTCTTGCTAATTCAAACTAATCTCTAATGTCGTTAAGAGGAGGAGAAAGAATTGAAATATATATATATATTTTTTATTATTTATTTTATTTATTTTTTTGTGGTATGCGGGTTTCTCACTGTTGTGGCCCCTCCCGTTGCGGAGCACAGGCTCCGGACGCGCAGGCTTAGTGGCCATGGCTCACGGGCCCAGCCGCTCTGCGGCATGTGGGATCTTCCCGGACCGGGGCACGAACCCGTGTCCCCTGCATCGGCAGGCGGACTCTCAAACACTGCGCCACCAGGGAAGCCCTATATATATTTATTTAACCTCCCTGAGGTTCAGTTTTCACATTTGTAACATGGGAAGGATAACTATTACACTAGGCTGTTTCTAGAATTAAATAGGACGATGTAGGAAAAGTGCCTAAAAATGTCATGTAATATGGTAAAAGGTATTTTTAAATGTTTTTAAAGGTTTTTTAAAAACTATATGTATATAATTTTTAAAGGTTTTAAAAAATTATATGTATATATATTTATTACATATATATTATACATATATATATGTAAACACGTTTGGATATTTCATGCTAGAGGGCCAGTATATCTTATATAAAAGTCTTTTTGGAGGGAATAATTTGAACATAGCTAATCTGAAGCAACAATACAAGAAAACTAGCTCTGGCTCAGAAATGAACACACACTCGAAAGGTATTTCATGGAGTCAGGAATTTTAGAATCAGAAGAATTAATAGCAATGAACTAATCCAATCATCTTATTTGACATAGGAGGACCCAGGCAGTTAAGGAATTAATCTACTCAAATACAAGTCTAGGTTAAGTGATTTGGCCTTAAGCTTGTTACATAACCTCTGTGAACTTCAATTTTCTCTTCAGTAAAGTGGGAATAATTATTACAGCACAGGTTTATTTCTCAGATTAAATGAGATAATATGAATGTTCAAGTAGCAACCAGAGCCCTGAGATTCGAGAATACTGAGAACATTAAGAGATAAAGGTCATGGAAATTTTACACGTCTACCCACTTGTAGCCAACCTTAGTGATTCTATACATTGTGAGACTTGTGCTTAATCATTTTTTTAACTTTATTTTTTTTATACAGCAGGTTCTTATTAGTTATCTATTTTATACAAATTAGTATATATATATCAATCCCAATCTCCCATTTCATCACACCACCAACCCCACCCTACTTTCCCCCCTTGGTATCCATACGTTTGTTCTCTACATCCGTGTCTCTATTTCTGCCTTGCAAATTGGTTCATCTGCACCATTTTTCTAGATTCCACATATATGTGTTAATATACAATATTTGTTTTCCTCTTTCTGACTTACTTCACTCTGTATGACAGTCTCTAGGTCCATCCATGTCTCTAAAAATGACCCAATTTCGTTCCTTTTTAAGGCTGAGTAATATTCCATTGTATACATGTACCACAACTTCTTTATCCATTTGTCTGTTGATGGGCATTTAGATTGCTTCCATGACCTGGCTATTGTAAATGGTGCTGCAAGAAACATTGGGGTGCATGTGTCTTTTTGAATTATGTTTTTCTCTGGGTATATACCCAGTAGTGGGATTGCTGGATCATATGGTAATTCTATTTTTAGTTTTTTAAGGAACCTCCATACTGTTCTCCATAGTGGCTGTATCAATTTACATTCCCACCAACAGTGCAAGAAGGTTTCCTTTTCTCCACACCCTCTCCAGCATTTGTTTTTTGTAGATTTTCTGATGATGCCCATTCTAACTGGTATGAGGTGGTACCTCATTGTAGTTTTGATTTGCATTTCTCTAATAATTAATGATGTTGAGAAGCTTTTTGTGTCCATCTGTATGTCTTCTTTGGAGAAATGTCTACTTAGGACTTCTGCCCATTTTTGGATTGGGTTGTTTGTTTTTTTTAATATTGAGCTGCATGAGCTGTTTACATATTTTGGAGATTAATCCTTTGTCCGTTGATTCATTTGCAAATATTTTCTCCCATTCTGAGGGTTGTCTTTTCATCTTGCTTTCACAATTCGGGGTCTTCTGTGTCTCCATACAAATTTTAAGATTTAAAATTAAGATTTTTTTGTTCTAGTTCTGTAAAAAATGCCATTGGTAATTTGATATGTGTTGCATTGAGTCTAGACTGCTTTGGGTAGTGTAGTCATTTTCACAATATCGATTCTTCCAATCCACGAATCTGGTATATCTCTCCATCTATTTGTGTCATCTTTGATTTCTTTCATCAGTGTCTTACAGTTTTACCTCCTTAGGAAGGTTTATTCCTAGGTATTTTATTCTTTTTGTTGCAATGGTAAATGGGATTGTTTCCTTAATTTCTCTTTCTGATCTTTCGTTGTTAGTATACAGGAATGCAAGAGATTTCTGTGCATTAATTTTGTATCCTGCAACTTTACCAAATTCATTGATTAGCTCTAGTAGTTTTTTGGTGGCATCTTTAGGATTATCTATGTATGGTATAATGTCATCTACAAAGAGTGACAGTTTTATTTCTTCTTTTCCAATTTGGATTGCTTTTATTTCTTTTCCTTCTCTGATTGCCATGGCTAGAACTTCCAAAACTGTGTTGAATAATAGTAGTGAAAGTGGAAATCCTTGTCTTGTTCCTGATCTTAGATGCTTTCAGTTTTTCACCATTGAGAATGAGGTTTGCTGTGGGTTTGTCATATATGGCCTTTATTATGTTGAGGTAGGTTCCCTGTATGCCCACTTTCTGGAGAGGTTTTATGATAAATGGGTATTGAATTTTGTCAAAAGCTTTTTCTGCATATATTGAGATGATCATATGGTTTTTATTCTTCAATTTGTTAATATGGTGTATCACACTGATTGATTTGTGTATATTGAAGAATCCTTGCATCCCTGGGGTAAATCCCACTTGATCATGGTGTATGATCCTTTTAATGTGTTAGATTCTGTCTGCTGGTACTGTGTTGCATCTATATTAATCAGTGATATCGGTCTGTAATTTTCTTTTTTTGTAGTATCTTTGTTTGGTTTTACTATCAGGGTGATGGTGGCCTCCTAGAATGACTTTGGGAGTGTTCCTTCCTCTGCAATTTTTTGGAAGAATTTGAGGAGGATGAGTGTTAGCTCCTCTCTAAGTGATAGAATTCGCCTGTGAAGCCATCTGGTCCTGGACTCTTGTTTGTTGGAGGATTTCTAATCACAGTTTCAATTTCATTACTTGTGATTGGTCTGTTCATATTTTCTGTTTCTTCCTGGTTCAGTCTTGGAAGGTTATACCTTTCTAAGAATTTGTCCATTTCTTCCAGGTTGTCCATTTTATTGGCATAGAGTTGCTTATAGTAGTCTCTTATGATACTTTGTATTTCTGCAGTGTCCATTGTAACTTCTCCTTTTTTCATTTCACATTTTTTTTTGATTTGAGTCCTCTCCCTCTTTTTCTTGATGAGTCTGGCTAATGGTTTATCAATTTTGTTTATCTTCTCAAAGAACCAGCTTTTAGTTTTATTGATCTTTGCTATTGTTTTGTTTCTATTTCAATTATTTCTACTCTATTTTTATAATTTCTTTCCTTCTACTAATTTTGGGCTTTGCTTGTTCTACTCTCTCTAGTTACTTTAGGTGTAAGGTTATATTGTTTATTTGAGATTTTTCTTCTTTCTTGAGGAAACTTCTATTTCTATAAACTATAAACTTCCCTCTTAGAACTGCTTTTGCTGCATCCCATAGGTTTAGGATCATCATGTTTTCATTGTCATATTTCTCTAGGTGCTTTTTGATTTCCTCTTTGATTTCTTCAGTGATCTCTTGGTTATTTAGTAACGTATTGTTTAGCCTCCATGTGTTTGTGTTTTTTACGTTTTTTCCCTGTAATTTATTTCTAATATCGTAGCATTGTGGTTGGAAAAGATGCTTGATATGATTTCAGTTTTCTTAAATTTATCAAGGGTTGATTTGTGACCCAAGATATGATCTATCCTGGAGACTGTTCCATGTGCACTTTAGAAGAAAGTGCAATCTGCTGTTTTCGGATGGAATGTCTTTTAAATATCAATCAAATCTATATGGTCTATTGTGCCATTTAAAACTTATGTTTCCTTATTAATTTTCTGTCTGGATGGTCTGTCCATAGGTGTAAGTGAGGTGTTAAAAGTCCCCCACTATTATTGTGTTACTGTCAATTTCCTCTTTTATAGCTGTTAGCATTTGCCTCATGTACTGAGGTGCTCCTGTGTTGGGTGTATATATATTTATAATTGTTATATCTTCTTCTTGGATTGACCCTTTGATCATTATGTAGTGACCTTCCGTGTCTATTATAACAGTCTTTATATTAAAGTCTATTTTATCTGATATGAGAATTGCTACTCCAACTTTATTTTGATTTCAATTTGCATGGAATATCTTTTTCCATCCCCTCTCTTTCAGTCTGTATGTGTCCCTAGGTCTGAAGTGGTCTCTTGTAGACAGCATATAGATGGGTCTTGTTTTTGTATCCATTCAGCAAACCTGTGTCTTTTGGTTGAAGCATTTAGTCCATTCACATTTAAGGTAATTATCAATATGTTTGTCCCTATTAACATTTTCTTAATTGTTTTGGGTTTGTTTTTGTAGATCCTTTTCTTCTCTTGTGTTTCCCACTTAGAGAAGTTCCCTTAGCTTTTGTTGTAGAGCTGGTTTGGTGGTGCTGAATTCTCTTAGATTTTGCTTGTCTGTAAAGCTTGTGATAGCTTAGTCAAATCTGAATGAGATCCTTGCCAGCTACAGTAATCTTGGTTGTAGATTCTTCCCTTTTATCACTTTAAATATATCGTGCCACTCCCTTCTGGCTTGTAGAGTTTCGGCTGAGAAATCAGCTGTTAACCTTATGAGAGTTCCCTTGTATGTTATTTGTCATTTTTCCCTTGTTGCTTTTAATAATTTTTCTTTGTCTTTAATTTTTGTCAGTTTGATACCATGTGTCTCGGCATGTTTCTCCTTGGGTTTATCCTGCCTGGGACTCTCTGCATTTCCTGAACTTGGGTAGCTATTTCCTTTCCCATGTTAGGGAATTTTTCAACTATAATCTCTTCATATATTTTCTCGGGTCCTTTCTGTCTCTTTCTCCTTCTGGGACCCCTATAATGCAAATGTTGGTGCGTTTAATGTTGTCCCAGGGGTCTCTTAAGCTGTCTTCATTTCTTTTCATTCTTGTCACTTTATTCTATTCCACAGCAGTGAATTCCACCATTCTTTCTTCCAGGTCACTTATCCATTCTTCTGCCTCAGTTATTCTGCTGTTGATTCCTTCTAGGAATCTAGTGTATTTTTCATTTCAGTTATTGTATTGTTCATCTCTGTTTGTTTGTTCTTTAATTCTTCTAGTTCTTCGTTAAACATTTCTTGCATCTTCCCGATCTTTGCCTTCATTACTTTTCCAGGGTCCTGGACCATTTTCACTATCATTATTCTGAATTTTTCTTCTGGGTGGTCACCTATCTCCACTTCATTTAATTGTTTTTCTGGGGGTTTATCTTGTTCCTTCATCTGGTACATAGTCCTCTGCCTTTTCATTTGTCCATCTTTATTTGAATGTGGCTTTTGTTCCACAGCATGCAGGATTGTAGTTCTTCTTGCTTCTGCTCTGTGCTTAATCATTTATTCCCAAAATATTAAACAGTGACAGCGTTCCTTCCTATAAAGGATGATGTGGTTGTGGATCTAAGTATAGTTCCTGTCTCTCCATGTATTGTTTTTCTATACTACACATACACACTCACACAAAATTGTGGGTGTTGGGGGGTGTGGAGAGTGTCAATTTCAAAGGCTGCTAGAGCGAGGAAGATAGAAATTCCATGTGCGTAAGAGGCAAAATAATGTGTGTTCTCTGCATTTTCTGCCCCATTGCATTTTGTCGTTCATAGTTATACCATAAATTTGTTTTGAGATGCATTACACACATCATGGTGGAAAATGCAGTCAGCTCTTTGGTGTCCTGAGATAGGAAATGACTGTAACTAACCACAAAGTCCTGGATAAATACAGCTAGTTTCCACTTTGCCTGTGAAGCACCACTCCCACCAGTTCAGCTGCTCTTTGCCTATCTCTGAGGTGCAGGCAGTAGAGTGAAAAGAGCAGTTACACTTTATCTAGACAGTGGAGAGTTTACTGGAGATAGGACTATACTGAGAGCAAAGATTTCAGAAGTATATCAAGAGCTTGCCTGATCCTTTGGAATCTTTTAGAATCCTTTGAGTCTCGGAGGTAGTGTGTAAACATGCCTAATTCCTGAAATCCTTTTTTTTTTTATTACCTGTTTATTGGAGTATAATTGATTTACAATGGTGTGTTAGTTTCTGCTTTATAACAAAGTGAATCAGTTATACATATACATATGTTCCCATATCTCTTCCCTCTTGCATTTACCTCCCTCCCACCCTCCCTATCCCACCCCTCTAGGTGGTCACAAAGCACCGAGCTGATCTCCCTGTGCTATGAGGCTGCTTCCTACTAGCTATCTATTTTACGTTTGGTAGTGTATATATGTCCATGCCACTCTCTCACTTTGTCACAGCTTACCCTTCCCCCTCCCCATATCCTCAAGTCCATTCTCTAGTAGGTCTGTGTCTTTATTCCTGTCTTACCCCTAGGTTCTTCATGACATTTTTTCCCCTTAAATCCCATATATATGTGTTAGCATACGGTATTTGTCTTTCTCTTTCTGACTTACTTCACTCTGTATGACAAACTCTAGGTCCATCCACCTCACTACAAATAACTCAATTTCGTTTCTTTTTATGGCTGAGTAATATTCCATTGTATATATGTGCCACATCTTCTTTATCCATTCATCCGATGATGGACACTTAGACTGTTTCCATCTCCTGGCTATTGTAAATAGAGCTGCAGTGAACATTTTGGTACATGACTCTTTTTGAATTATGGTTTTCTCAGGGTATGGGCCCAGTAGTGGGATTGCTGGGTCATATGGTAGTTTGATTTGTAGTTTTTTAAGGAACCTCCGTACCGTTCTCCATAGTGGCTGTACCAATTCACATTACCACCAGCAGTGCAAGAATGTTCCCTTTTCTCCACACCCTCTCCAGCATTTATTGTTTCTAGATTTTTTGATGATGACCATTCTGACTGGTATGAGATGATATCTCATTGTAGTTTTGATTTGCATTTCTCTAATGATTAATGATGTTGAGCATTCCTTCATGTGTTTGGTGGCAGTCTGTATGTCTTCTTTGGAGAAATGTCTATTTAGGTCTTCTGTCCATTTTTGGATTGGCTTGTTTTTTTGTTATTGAGCTGCATGAGCTGCTTGTAAATTTTGGAGATTTATCCTTTGTCAGTTGCTTCATTTGCAAATATTTTCTTCCATTCTGAGGGTTGTCTTTTGGTCTTGTTTATGGTTTCTTTGCTGTGCAAAAGCTCTGAAGTTTCATTAGGTCCCATTTGTTTATTTTTGTTTTTATTTCCATTTCTCTAGGAGGTGGGTCAAAAAGGATCTTGCTGTGATTTATGTCATAGAGTGTTCTGCCTGTGTTTTCCTCTAAGAGTTTGATGGTTTCTGGCCTTACATTTAGGTCTTTAATCCATTTTGAGCTTATTTTTGTGTATGGTGTTAGGGGGTGATCTAATCTCATACTTTTACATGTACCTGTCCAGTTTTCCCAGCACCACTTATTGAAGAGTCTGTCCTTTCTCCACTGTACATTCTTGCTTCCTTTATCAAAGATAAGGTGACCATACGTGTGTGCGTTTATCTCTGGGATTTCTATCCTGTTCCATTGATCTATCTTTCTGTTTTTGTGCCAGTACCATACTGCCTTGATTACTGTAGCTTTGTAGTATAGTCTGAAGTCAGGGAGCCTGATTCCTCCAGCTCCGTTTTTTGTTCTCAAGATTGCTTTGGCTATTTGGGGTCTTTTTTGTTTCCATGCAAATTGTGAAATTTTTTGTTCTAGTTCTGTGAAGAATGCCATTGGTAGTTTGACGGGGATTGCATTGAATCTGTAGATTGCTTTGGGTAGTAGAGTCATTTTCACAATTTTGATTTTTCCAATCCAGGAACATGGTATATCTCTCCATCTATTTGTATCACCTTTAATTTCTTTCATCAGTGTCTTATAATTTTCTGCATACACGTCTTATATCTCCTTAGGTAGGTTTATTCCTAGATATTTTATTCTTTTTGTTGCAGTGGTAAATGGGAGTGTTCTCTTGATTTCACTTTCAGTTTTTTCATCATTAGTGTATAGGAATGCCAGAGATTTCTGTGCATTAATTTTGTACCCTGCTACTTTACCAAATTCATTGATTAGCTCTAGTAGTTTTCTGGTAGCATCTTTAGAATTCTCTTTGTATAGTATCATGTCATGTGCAAACAGTGACAGCTTTACTTCTTCTTTTCCGATTTGGATTCCTTTTATTTCCTTTTCTTCTCTGATTGCTGTGGCTAAAACTTCCAAAACTTTGTTGAATAAGAGTGGTGAGAATGGGCAATCTTGTCTTGTTCCTGATCTTAGTGGAAATGCTTTCATTTTTTCACCATTGAGGATGATCTTGGTTGTGGGTTTGTCATATATGGCCTTTATTATGTTGAGGAAAGTTCCGTCTATGCCTACTCTCTGGAGGGTTTTTATCATAAATGGGTGTTGAATTTTGTCAAAAGCTTTCTCTGTATCTATTGAGATGACCATATGGTTTTTCTCCTTCAATTTGTTAATATGGTGTATCACATTGATTTATTTGCATATATTGAAAATCCGTACATTGCTGGAATAAACCCCACTTGATTATGGTGTATGATCCCTTTAATGTGCTGTTGGATTCTGTTTGCTAGTATTTTGTTGAGGATTTTTGCCTCTGTGTTCATCACTGATATCGCGTTGTAGTTTTCCTTCTTTGTGACATCCTTGTCTGGTTTTGGTATCAGGGTGATGGTGGCCTTGTAGAATGAGTTTGGGAGTGTTCCTCCCTCTGCTACATTTTGGAAGCGTTTGAGAAGGATAGGTGTTAGCTCTTCTCTAAATGTTTGATAGAATTCGCCTGTGAAGCCATCTAGTCCTGGGCTTTTGTTTGTTGGAAGATTTTTAATCAGTCTCAATTTCAGTGCCTGTGATTGGTCTGTTCATATTTTCTATTTCTTCCTGATTCAGTCTTGGCAGATTGTGCATTTGTAAGAATTTGTCCATTTCTTCCAGATTGTCCATTTTATTGTCATAGAGTTGCTTGTAGTAATCTCTCATGATCTTTTGCATTTATGTAGTGTCAGTTGTTACTTCTCCTTTTTCATTTCTAATCCTGTTGATTTGAATCTTCTCCCTTTTTCTCTTGAGGAGTCTGGCTAATGGTTTATCAGTTTTGTTTTTCTTCTCAAAGAACCAGCTTTTAGTTTTATTGATCTTTGTTATTGTTTCCTTCATTTCTTTTTCATTTATTTCTGATCTGATCTTTATGATTTCTTTCCTTCTGCTAACTTTGGGGTGTTTTGTTCTTCTTTCTCTAATTGCTTTAGGTGCAAGTTTAGGTTGTTTATTTGAGATGTTCCCTGTTTCTTAAGGTAGGATTTTATTGCTATAAACTTTCCTCTTAGAACTGCTTTTGCTGCATCCCCATAGGTTTTGGGTCATTGTGTTTCCATTGTCATTTGTTTCTAGGTATTTTTTGATTTCCTCTTTGATTTCTTCAGTGATCACTTCGTTATTAAGTAGTGTATTGTTTAGCCTCCATGTGTTTGTATTTTTTACAGATCTTTTCCTGTAATTGATATCTAGTCTTATAGCGTTGTGGTCGGAAAAGATACTTGATACAATTTCAATGTTCTTAAATTTACCAAGGCTTTATTTTTGACCCAAGATATGGTCCATCCTGGAGAATGTTCCATGTGCACTTGAGACAAATGTGTATTCTGTTGTTTTTGGATAGAATGTCCTACAAATATCAATTAAGTCCATCTTGTTTAATGTATCATTTAAAGCTTGTATTTCCTTATTTATTTTCATTTTGGATGATCTGTCCATTGGTGAAAGTGGGGTGTTAAAGTCCCCTACTATGAATGTGTTACTGTCAATTTCCCATTTTATGGCTGTTAGTATTTGCCTTATGTATTGAGGTGCTCCTATGTTGGGTGCATATATATTTACAATTGTTATATCTTCTTCTTGAATCGATCCCTTGATCATTATGTAGTGTTCTTCTTTGTCTCTTCTAATAGTCTTTTTTTTAATGTCTATTTTGTCTGATATGAGAATTGCTACTCCATCTTTCTTTTGGTTTCCATTTGCATGGAATATCTTTTCCTGTCCCCTCACTTTCAGTCTGTATGTGTCCCTAGGTCTGAAGTGGGTCTCTTGTAGAGAGCATATATATGGATCTTGTTTTTGTATCCATTCAGCCGGTCTGTGTCCTTTGGTGGGAGCATTTTATCCATTTACATGTAAGGTAATTATCGATATGTATGTTCCTATTCCCGTTTTCTTAATTGTTTTGGGTTTGCTATTGTAGGTCTTTTCCTTCTCTTGAGTTTGTTGCCTAGAGAAGATCCTTTAGCATTTGTTGTAAAGCTGGTTTGGTGGTGCTGAAGTCTCTCAGCTTTTGCTTGTCTGTAAAGGTTTTAATTTCTCCATCAAATCTGAATGAGATCCTTGCTGGGTAGAGTAATCTTGGTTGTAGGTTTTTCAACTTCATCACTTTAAATATGTCCTGCCAGTCCCTTCTGGCTTGCAGAGTTTCTGCTGAAAGATCAGCTGTTAGCCTTATGGGGATTCCCTTGTGTGTTACTTGTTGTTTTTCCCTTGCTGCTTTTAATATGTTTTCTTTGTATTTAATTTTTGACAGTTTGATTAATATGTGTCTTGGCATGTTTCTCCTTGGATTTATCCTGTACGGGACCCTCTGTGCTTCCTGAACTTGATTAACTATTTCCTTTCCCATATTAGGGAAATTTTCAACTACAATCTCTTCAAATACTTTCTCAGTCCCTTTCTTTTTCTATTCTTCTTCTGGAACCCCTATAATTCGAATGTTGGTGCGTTTAATGTTGTCCCAGTGGTCTCTGAGACTGTCCTCAGTTCTTTTCATTCTTTTTTCTTTAATCTGCTCTGCAGTAGTTATTTCTACTATTTTATCTTCCAGGTCACTTATCTGTTCTTCTGCCTCAGTTATTCTACTATTGATCCCATCTAGACTATTTTTCATTTCATTTATTCTGTTGTTCATTGTTGCTTGTTTCATCTTTAGTTCTTCTAGGTCCTTGTTAAATGTTTCTTGCATTTTGTCTATTCTATTTCCAAGGTTTTGGATCATCTTTACTATCATTATTCTGAATTCTTTTTCAGGTAGACTACCTATTTCCTCTTCATTTGTTAGGTCTGGTGGGTTTTTATCTTGCTCCTTCATCAGCTGTGTGTTTTTGTGTCTTCTCATTTTGCTTATCTTACTGTGTTTGGGGTCTCCTTTTTGCAGGCTGCAGGTTCGTAGTTCCCGTTGTTTTTGGTGTCTGTCCCCTGTGTCTAAAGTTGGTTCAGTGGGTTGTGTAGGCTTCCTAGTAGAGGGGACTAGTGCCTGTGTTCTGGTGGATGAGGCTGGATCTTGTCTTTCTGGTGGGCAGGTGCACATCTGGTGGTGTGTTTTGGCGTGTCTGTGGCCTTATTATGATTTTAGGCAGCCTCTCTGCTAATGTGTGGGGTTGTGTTCATGTCTTGCTAGTTGTTTGGAATAGGGTATCCAGCAGTGTAGCTTGCTGATCGTTGAGTGAAGCTGGGTGTTGGTGTTGAGATGGAGATCTCTGGGAGATTTTCACCATTTGACATTATGTGGAGCTGGGAGATCTCTTGTGGACCAGTGTCCTGAAGTTGGCTCTCCCACCTCTGAGGCACAGCCCTGACTCCTGGCTGCAGCACCAAGAGCCTTTCATGCACATGGCTCAGAATAAAAGGGAGAAAAAGTAGAAAGAAAGAAAGAAAGAAGATAAAAGAAAAGATAGTAAAGTAAAATAAAATAATTTAAAAATAATTATTAAAAAATTTTTTTCTTTAAAGTAACAAAAAATGACAAAATAACAGATGGATAGAACCCTAGGACAAATGGTGAAAGCAAAGCTATACAGACAGAATATCACAATGAAGCATACACATATACACTCACAAAAAGAGGAAAAGGGGAAAAAATAATAAATCTTGCTCTCAAAGTCCACCTCCTCAATTTGGGATAATTCGTTGTCTATTCAGGTATTCCACACATGCAGGTACATTGAGTTGGTTGTGGAGATTTAATCCTCTGCTCCTGAGGCTGCTGGGAGAGATTTCCCTTCTCTTCTTTGTTCTCACAGCTCCTGGGGCTTAGCTTTGGATTTGGCCCCGCCTCTGCGTGTAGGTCGCTGGAGGGCGTCTGTTCTTCGCTCAGACAGGACGGGGTTAAAGGAGCCACTAATTCGGGGGCTCTGGCTCACTCAGGCCAGGGGAAGGGAGGGGTACATTTTGCGGGGCGAGCCTGCGGTAGCAGAGGCTAGCATGACGTTGCACCAGCCTGAGTCATGCCATGCGTTCTCCTGGGGAAGTTGTCCCTGGATCCCAGGACCCTGGCAGTGGCGGGCTGCACAGGCTCCCCAGAAGGGAGGTGTGGAGAGTGACCTGTGCTTGTTCATAGGCTTCTTGGTGGCGGCAGCAGCAGCCTTAGCGTCTCATGCCTGTCTGTGGGGTCCGCGCTGTTAGCCCCAGCTCACCCCCGTCTCTGGAGCTTCTTTAAGCCATGCTCTTAATCCCCTCTCCTCACGCACCTGGAAACAAAGAGGGAAGAAAAAGTCTCTTGCCTCTTCGGTAGGTCCAGACTTTTCCCTGGACTCCCTCCTGGCTAGCTGTGGTGCACTAACCCCCTGCAGGCTGTGTTCACGCCGCCAACCCCAGCCCTCTCCCTGCGCTTTCACCAAAGCCCGAGCCTGAGCTCGCAGCCCTGCCCGCCCCAGCGGGTGAGTAGACAAGCCTCTCGGGCTGGTGAGTGCCTGTCGGCACCGATCCTCTGTGCGGGAATCTCTCCGCTTTGCCCTCTGCACCCCTGTTGCTGCGCTCTTCTCCGCGGCTCCGAAGCTTCCCGCCTCTGCCACCCACAGTCTCTGCCCACAAAGGGGTTTTCTAGTGTGTGGAATCCTTTCCTCCTTCACAGCTCCCTCCCACTGGTGCAGGTTCCGTCCCTATTCTTTTGTCTCTGTTTTTTCTTTTTTCTTTTGCCCTACCCAGGTACGTGGGGAGTTTCTTGCCTTTTGGGAGGTCTGAGGTCTTCTGCCAGCGTTCAGTAGGTGTTCTGTAGGAGTTGTTCCACGTGTAGATGTATTTCTGATGTATCTGTGGGGAGGAAGGTGATCTCTGTGTCTTACTCTTCCGCCATCTTCCCCCTCTCTCCCTGAACTCCTTTTGTAAGACTAAGAATTCAAAGATTATCTTTAATCCAAGTATAGAAAATGGAATCAAGTGAATTAAATCATATAATCTAATCACCTCTTCTTATTTGTACTACAGCAAACTTACTAGTGCTGGAACTATTTTGAAAGGTGATTAATAATATTAACGTGAAAACAAAACTGAAGTAACAGAAAACAAATACAGAATAAGGACATTATAATTCCCAATTCTCCCAATGCTGTTCAATTTCCCAAAAGGATCCCATTTCTAACACAACCACAGATAATTTGTATTCATACTTATGATTTTGTATAACTATTTAAATGTTATACTGTATCTATATGAGTAGAATACATAAAGTTGCATATATTTAATTTTTCATGTATACTTTATTAATAGATTGAAATTTTGGTTCACTGGAAATTTTGAGTGTTATTTTAAGAAAACAGTAAAATCATAAAAGTAAGTAACTTCCATATTTTGGATATCAATTCTTTAGTCTCAGTAGTCAAACATTTTTTTGTAATTAATAGCCCATTGAGATTATGGAAGGCTCTAATTGTCTTCCTGAACCCATTTTTACCTTTTTAAAGAATTCATTTCTTGCTTCACTTTTTATAAACTTTTCCAAATTCTTTTTGTTCTACTCCCATTTCCTGCCTCGCCATTTCTTGGTGTAACATATTTAATAGCTTCTCTATCTAGTATTCGGAGTTAGATTTTCTTTTTTCATTTTAAAATTACCTTGCACACATGTCAAAAGATGCCCCTCATTCTAGTAATTCAGGATTTAATGAACAAATCCATGTTCACTGTATCTGCACCATTTGTGATTAAATAGATATCAATCATGTCACCCTTTAGCCTCTGCTACTCCAAAGCGTTTTTGTCAGTTTTCAGTCCTTCTAGTCGGTTGTCATATAGCAGTTGTAACCTCTCCTCCACTCCACTTATTCAAGTTAAACTTTTCTGAACACTTTGAATCCACTCTTGGTTTCACAGGTGACAAGAACTGTGTACTGTGACCCATGGCAGAAATAGCATAGTTAGATTCTTTATAGCACCTTAAATAATGATAATGATTATAATAAAAATATAGTACATAATAATAATTGTCATGTGAATGGTATCTGGCACATAGTAAACTGCTAGTAAATGGAAGCTTTTATAATCTATTATTAGTTATTGTTGATTAGGTCCTATTCTTTGCAGGCAGTCCATATATAACATCTCATTTAATCAGGAACTTCATGTATAATATCTCATTTAATCTTCCTAGCACTTTTAAAATAGGTACTTCTTAAAGAGTTGGAGTTACTTGCTTGAGTTACACAACTAGTAAGTGCCAGACAGGATTCAGAAGTTGATCTTTCTGATTCTCAAAGTGCAAACATGCTCATTTTATGAAGCCATCATTACTGTGCCAGCACTGATACTCCTAAACAGTCCATCAAGAAGGTATTATTGATCATTTACCATGATTGGTATTGTACAAGTTACAGAAAGGATGACACTTCTTCTGCTCTTGAGAACATTAAGCCTATGTGAGACCATGGGATAAACATATACAAAACAGTAGCATATGAATAAAAATTCTGCAGGATGGGGTAGTGTATGGTGAACTTTAAGGTCTGTTGCAGCTAGCAAGGAAATGTGAACTGGCTCTTGCCAAAATGACTTAACTAGGTCACATTCAGTTTTATAGAATTTGGAGAAGAAAATTTATTAATTTTTTATATCCGTATTTTCTTTTCCAGTGTTCTTTTAGTCAACAACACTGTGGAAATAGAGAACACTGATATATAAGAACACTTTTATTACCAAGAACTAAGAATTTTGGAATTAAGATATTAAGGCTTATATTGCAAATGAGGCAAAAGGTAGTACAACTTGATGAATATGTTAATAAATACATATCTAGATTCTATGTTACTTAAAATATTTGTATAGCTTTTAGCAAAGGGTTTTTAGGATATTCGAAAGGACAATTGTCTAATTAAGGAGAAGAGCAATTAGTCCTTTTTAGGTTCATTATTTTTTCTAACAGTCTATCTATATTTAAAATTAGTACTATTCATTCAAGTACCTACATGTTTTCAATTCTTGAGACTATAATTTCTGTGTTAGCTGGCATTTAGTAAAAAGGAGTGTATAATTGTGACTCTCCCACTGATAAACAATGAACACATGTCAAAGATTTTGTTTAAATCACCAGTTAATGAGAGAACCAATGAGATGTTAGAACTGGTTCAAGGAAAACTCAACCACGGATATATAAGCAAATAAGGAATACTGAATTGAATTTACAAATATATGCAAAATAGGCCTATCTACAGGGCAAAAATCAATTGCATTCCACACAACTAATTGGAATGTATATGAACAGGAATCATTTGCATTAATTATTAATTTTCTACAATTTACAGATCTGTGAAATAGATAAGAGCCAATAAAAGATTGAGATAACCCACAAGTTTTTGCTAGGTAGAATGTGCATTCATCTTTTTTTGGTTCATTGCAATGTATTTTACATTTTTCTACTACAAGAGAGGTGGAGAGAGGCTCCTCTTCCATGTCCTGTGGTTTTTAACAAAGCATAGATATTAAGATTATCCTTTTTTTCATAAATTTATTTATTTATTTATATTTGTTTTTGGCTGCGTTGGGTCTTTGTTGCTGTGTGCAGGCTTTCTCTAGCTGCAGTGAGCAGCGGCTACTCTTTGTTGTGGTGCACGGGCTTCTCATTGCGGTGCCTTCTCTTGTTGCAGAGCACAGGCTCTAGGCGTGTGGCCTTCAGTAGTGGTGGCATGCGGGCTTAGTAGTTGTGGCACATGGGCTTCGTTGCTCTGCGGCATGTAGGATCTTCCCGGACCAGGGATCGAACCTGTTTCCCCTGCATTGGCAGATGGACTCCCAACCACTGCACCACCAGGGAACTCCCAAGATTATCCTTAAAGTGTATAAAACTAACACAAACCAAACTATGGTTCTCTCCTGAACATTTTTATTGCATTAGAATCAGGTTCATTTTTAAAGGGTAGGAGAATTGAAAAAGAAAATGTGACCTAAGGGTGTAACTTGAGTAGGGTGGGTTAGGGTCCTCTCCATTGAGAGATTTTATGAATGGATCTGAGCCTCCTTGGCTGGAGTGAAAGGCAAGTCAGGGTAGCAGTGAGGGTCAGATCTCTTCCCTGGATCTCCCTGGGAAGATTCTTATAGTATCAAGAACATTTTCTATACAATATCTATGAAGGGTTACCACATGGTGGCAGATATCGGGTGAATTAATATGAAAATGTATATGTAAATGTTTATGTAAGGTAGCTTTTGAAGGGACAGTGTTTTCTCAGAGTTCCACATGGTAATAAGATAGGTACTTTCTAGCTCTGCTGAAGAAAAATCCATCCTTTACTATCCCAGCTATCTTTTTGAGCAGTTCTTTCATCATCATGAGTCAAAGATTCTTATTTGACTTTAAAAATATGATTTTAATTATCATGTCAGCCAAAGTGTGGTGGGAGTGCTATAAATTCTTGGAACAAGGAGACATGCTAAAATTGAAATAACATCACCCATCATATCTTGTTTTTTTTTGTAGCCTTTGACTACTGTATCTTTCAGCACATTTCTGAGAATAGCGAAAAGCTTAGAGTTCTGGACATAAACACTGATACCTAGATTTTTATTTTTCTCTTTTGATTTAAGGCAGCAAAGTTTATGCTACTTCCACTCGCTTTGTTTTGTTTTTCAATATAGTCTGTTTCTACTTGAGTGCACGCTCATAACCCATCATCCTGCCTTTGCATTTCATGTACCTTGCAAAATACTTTTACCTCTATAGATGTAGGGTGTTTTTTTTTTTTTCCCCAAGACTTTAGTCCAAAACAGAACTTTAAAGTGTTGCGGTTAAACACTCTCTAGCTGATATGCTGAGCAGACCATGTTTTGGAGAGTTAACAGAGACAAAACATTAAGTATAATGCCAAGAAACCTAAAAGAGATGCCCAGCCTTGAGTTTCTATGAGCCTGGGCCATGCTCTCTCATTCTACAAATGTTTTTTCCTAGTTACCTTGTCTTCTGATCCTTTCCTGCTTTGTAGTGATAAATAGTCTTCCTCATTTTGGGTACCTCGAAGCCTTAAATTTTCCTTGACTTTCCTTCCAGCAAAACATACTTGACCTTGCTTTTGTTCCTGCAGCATCTGGCTCTGTGATTAGCTACCTGTTGATAGACTAGGTAAATCTAGGGCAATGTGTGTTTAATTATGTATTTCCCATAATGTTGGATTTCGTGGACAAATTAAATTAAAAAAATAAAAGAAAGAAACTGTGACACAGATAAAGGAGTGTCTACTTTTAATTATATCAAACCATGACATAAAAAAATAAAATAAGCCCTAAATTACGCTGTGTCCATAGTGTTATAACATGAAGGAAAATTAAACACATGGAAAAAGAAATCATCTAACCTCACAACAATGGACAGTATTTAATATTTTAAATTAAATAAAAACTCATTTGGGAAAAAAAAAATTTGGGGAAAAATTGTACTATTTCCTGATTTACTTTGGTTTAAAATATTACCACCACCTAGTGGTAATTTGTATTTCAAGTGTTGTTCTTCAAGGCCTTTACACCAAAGCTGTCTTTTGGCAAAGGAAGAGTGAGGGTAACTGTGGGCTCTCAGTCAAGTTAGTTAGGTCAGCCCTGATAGGCAGCCATAACTGAGAGACCTTCTTCAACTTTCTCAGTTAAGAACATCTAGGGGCAAAAAAGAGTGTTTGAGTATGGTCAGGGTGTCTAGGAGCACGGTCTGTTGTAGGAGACTCTAACAAAATTTTCCTTGGTGCCTTACCCCTCTTCTTTTTTTTTTTTTAAGACGATGTTGGGGGTGGGAGTTTTATTTTATTAATTAATTTATTTTGCTATGTTGGGTCTTCGTTTCTGTGCGAGGGCTATCTCTAGTTGTGGCAAGCGGGGGCCACTCTTCATCGCGGTGTGCCGGCCTCTCACTATCGCGGCCTCTCTTGTTGCGGAGCACAGGCTCCAGACACGCAGGCTCAGTAGTTGTGGCTCACGGACCTAGTTGCTCTGTGGCGTGTGGGATCCTCCCAGACCAGGGCTCGAACCCGTGTCCCCTGCATTAGCAGGCAGACTCTCAACCACTGTGCCACCAGGGAAGCCCGTTACCCCTCTTCTGTGTGCCCCAAGATCCCAGGTTGAAAAACGCAGGAGATCATTCTAACATTGTATCTATGATGAGTAGCTTGTGTGTGCTGTACAGTCAAAGTAAAAAGACAGCAAACCCTCAAAAACAGTGACTTTCAAACTTTAGCAGGCATCATAAACAACTGGGATCCAGTTAAAACACCAATGCTGGACCCTAACCAAAGCTACCCATTCATTGAGGTAAAGCTGGAGAGTTTGCACTTTCAACAAATCCCAGGTGAGTCTGATGCTATGGATCAGGGAACCACACTTTGGGAACATTGTAATTTTATTAACTCTTTTATTCTTGTGCAAACATAGAACCTTGTATATCCTTTAACACAAATTTGTGAAAGTATATTGATTTTAGAGGAGAAATCTGAACAAATTAAAATTAACAGGTGTCTTAGTTCAGGCTACTCTAAAAAGAAACCATAGACTGGGTGGCTTAAACAACAGAAATTTATTTCTCATAGTTGTGGAAGCTGAGAAGTCAAAGATCAGGGTACTGGCAGATTCGGTGTTTGGTGAGGATCTTCTTCCTGGTTTGTGGAAGCCCATCTTTTTACTGTACCCTCACATGGGAGTGAAAGATCATCTCTCTCTTGTCTCTTTTTATAGGGGCATTAATTCTTACATCAGGGCTCTCATGACCTACTTATTCCCAAAGGCTCATCTCCTAAGACCATCCCACTGGAGATCAGGGCTTCAACATAGAATATGGGGGAGACACAAACATTCAGTCCATTGCAACAGGGGATAAAATCAGTGTCTTAAAAAAATATGTTCTAATAATACGCATCCTTCTACCAAACAAGGGTTATATTTTCAGATTGTTTCTGATGTAGTTACCAATTCAGTTTTGTTAGTTCATTTTCTTTCTTGGTTAGACTTCTCTTTTACTTAACAATAAGTATTTCATGCATGATTAGAATCCCCGCTGGAGAAATTGTTAATAGATTAACAAAACAACTGACTTGGGTGGATTTAACATATGTAAAAATCAATTAAGTTCATGTAAAATTTTAAGAACATCATCATTTTCCAGTCAGGCCCTGGCACTTTGGGGAAGTTAGACACTTGCCTTGTATTATGTCCAACTAGTTTGTTGGCTAATTAAGAAGTAGTATTCAAGACACTTAAGGTTTTTAAGGATTAATGACCAGCTGGGAGGAGTTACTTCTTATTTCCCCCAAAGCTATTAACTCCTCTAGTCAGTCAGTAACTCTTAGAAAATCTAATTAGTACTGGTAAAAGAAAATAATTATAAGTAATAGGGTATATGTGGGTTTTTGAGGGGTTATTTTTTTTTTTTTTTTGCGGTACGCGGGCACTGTTGTGGCCTCTCCCGTTGCGGAGCACAGGCTCCGGACGCGCAGGCTCAGCGGCCATGGCTCACGGGCCCAGCCGCTCCGCGGGATGTGAGATCTTCCCGGACCGGGGCATGAACCCGTGTCCCCTGCATGTGCAGGCGGACTCTCAACCACTGCGCCACCAGGGAAGCCAATGTTTTGTTATTTTTAACAAAGTATTTTTGATTAGTAATATAAGACTAGAAGTCAGTCCAATGGCTTAATCCACTACCCAGTGTTTCATTCTGTTTCTAATTAAGCAAGAGTGACCTGCATGGTAGTCTTCTCTTAGGTGTTAACAACCAGCTGGAGGTGCTGAGGGCTATTTTCGCAATTATAGTCTGTGAAGATTGGAAAGCACTAAGATACATAAAGTTTCCACCTTATTAACAGGCAACTCATTTCCACACTTGGATACATATCAATAGGGGTCCCAGGTTCAATCTTCCTCACTGACCTCTTCCAACTCTTTAAGGACAGAGCATCAGGAGGTGCCCCCTAACTGTGCTTTCTGCTGGGCTTTGCATTCCATTTTCAAGAGGCTGGGGCAGGGGGATGGTTCTTGAAATAATAGCGTAAGGCTAAAAGCTTTTAAAACCACTTTGAAAGAAAGCATGTTCAGAGAAAGACAAAATGCATTTCTGGCAGTAAAAAAGAGCACTTCTCTATATTTATAGCTGTGATAGTTATGATGCTGAGTGTGTAGCCAGCAGTCTAGGTATTAGTGAAATGTCTATGACCTTGAATAGATCAAAATTAATTTGCAATTATGAAATACACCTGGGGAACATGCCATTTGTCAGATATAAGAAATATCCTCCAGTCTCAGCTTTGAAGTAATGCAGTGTCCAATTCTGTCTGATTTGACCCCTGTAGAAGTGAGAATGGAGATGCATATGCATAATTACTTGACAGAGTTTTGAGGATTTGAAATCAGCATAAGAGGATCCATCTTTTTGCTGAAATTGAGTAAGAGAGGTGCATACCAGAACACACAGAAGCAAAATGCAGGAAGAGCACATGTCTATATGAACACAGCTCTTATGGGAGAGAAAAAAAAAATTAACAAGCTTTTCTGGGAAGTAAAACAAAACTGAAATTGAGGGAGGGGAAAAGTTAGAAGCAGTAAGAAATCATCAGCTGACTCAGTTTAATATTTTAAGGACTGAGCTAGCTTTTTTCCCCCTCCTGATTCTCATTTCATGCTTTAATATGTCATGTTCTTTGTCTGCAAGTGGTCTTCAATGGAGAGGAATTAGATTGGTGCCCAGCATTTTGCTAGGAAGTCACTGGGTGGCTTGGAACTCACTACTTAACCTTTCTTGGCATTAACTTCTCTGTCTGTCCATGAAAGGAATAGGACTAGATAATTTTCAAGCTTCCGTCTTGCTCTAACGGCCTCAATAACCCCCTTTATAGTGGATCAACTTTAAGATATAGTGAGACTTTCAAGGTTGAAAGATAGTGGCATAGCAAGTGCAAAATGTAATTCCAATTGAAAGGTCATTGGTAAAATGTGCCTATTACAGAGCTGCAAGAAAAAATAGCTACTAACTCCCTGGGTTAAATCATTCGTTAGCATCATCCTTGTCCTCAGGATTGAGTGTGAAAGATGACAGTGATCTTCATGGTTCTTCCGTACTATTTCTAACTTCAGTTCGGAGTCTCATTGTCCTTACCATCCAAAGCCACCTACTGCTGTATTTCACTTGGGGCATGACCTCCAGTGTTAATGTGTCAAGTTCCACATCTGCCCTAAATCTCTCCTCTGATCCAAATCAACACCTTGTGTGTACCATTTCCTTAAAGCACTGCTCTCTGCCTGGTGAGAACTACAGAATCTCAGAAGCAAATCTCTGTTGACTTTATTTCTCTCTTACCTCTTGAGAAAATATACGCCAATTTTCACAGAAGGCTTTGAAAAACAGTGTCTTAACTTCAAGAGATAGCAATGGTGTTAATGGTGGGGATTTCAGTTAGCATTCCAAAGTAATGCAGAGATGGTTTACATAGTAGTGCAGGCAGATACCCTGGGCTGTCCTTCAACTCATAAAGTTTAAATGACCAATGACTGTGTCTATACACCATGTCAGGCCTAACTCCTATCATGTGAGATTGAATTACCCAACAAAAACAAAGCGGTTAAAACGTGGGCTCTGGAATAAGATCTTCTGGTTTTGCATCTCACCTTTACTTACGAATAGCTGCGTGATCTTCATGGATTATAGATGACTGTAATCTCTTATCTATAGTCATTTTCCCTCATGTGTAAAACAGGGATAATTATAGTTTCTAGCTCTTAGGATTTGGGGGGATAATTAATTTAATATTATGTATATAAAATTTAGTACAGTGGTACCGTGACAATACTATAACCCCAGTAATTGTTAATTATTCATCTACTCAAACAAATATAATAGTCATCTTGATAGATTTTTAGTTAAAATCAAATATTATGGAGGAAGCATTCAAAGTATGTGACCTCAGTTTGACTGTTCCTGTTGGTGGACAAAGCCAAGTGGTGGAAGGATGATCATGATTGACCATAAATAGTTTTCAGTGAAAACAAAATCACAGCCATTCATTAAATAAGGAGCAATAATTTCTCCTCATTTCTGAACTGAAAGATCACCTAATTAAAATATGCCTTAATGCAAATTCATGAAATAAGGAAGGTAAATTCCCTTTAAAGCTTATACTGAAAATGCCACCTTTTAAATGGAAAATAAAATAAAACTCTATGTTGGGTATGTCAGTTTGATGAAAGATAAAGAGATAACAGTATTGGAAAATAAGAAAAAAAAAGTTTCAAGCATAGAAAGATCTGCCTGGAAAATCTCCACCATTTAGATCCAAGTATAAATACTAAGAAATAATTTTGAAAACAAACCAGCAACCACAAAATAGATCTACATGACAAGCCACTGAAAGCTAAAGTGAATATAAAGAACATTTAATGACTTTTTAGTACGTAGAAACCTCTGAAACATCTCATAGACACAAGGCACACATTCTTAATTTGAGTCTCCTTATACCCTGAGGATATTTACTTTGACGTTCATTGGATTATTTACAACTAGCTTCATTAATACACTGGGGTAAGCATCTCAAGGAGATCAGAAAGTTATATTGTCCCCAAGTCCTTCTCTCCCACTGTTTCCTGGCTGGTGGTTTATTGTCTTCTTTTGATTTTGTGAATAGTATAACCAGCCATGCAAATGATTTCTGACTATGTGCCAGTTTGGGACCCACAGAAGTTTAACAAATTAGCTTCTTTTGATTCGATGGAAATTGCCTTGGAAGAGAAAAATAGGGCATGTTTTCACCCAGAAATTGGAATCCCTGTTTAATCTTCCTTTCCCTGTGGGTTGACTTGAACTAGGGGAAATATGAAAACTATGTTTTCTCAATTCTCTGGTTCCCACAGGCCACGGGTTTAGTGTCAGGTTTGCTGGTCCATTTACTGAACTCACACTTTTAATACAAACAGACTGCTTTCAGAATCTTGTAGTTCAGCTGTTTCTTTTATATTTAGTAACCTGGGGGAAAGAATGAGTGATAGAATAAAGCTATAAAATTAAGGTCAGGACAGAAAGCACTGCAACCCCTGAGAGAAAGAAAATGAAGAGTCTATTCATCAAGTCTGACAATATGTGTAAGTCTTGAGAAGATAAAAATGTGAAATCATTTGAGGAGATTTAAGGGACATAGACCATGTTACCTGAACCTACCTAATAACTTCAGCAATTAAATGCAATTGCTTTCTCCTGCTTGGTTCAGAAGTGTTTGCAGACAAAATCCACAGGTTTTAGCATGAAAGTGCTTATGCAAGCTCTGTCTTAAAATAAAAACGGTGACTTATGCAACTTTGCTTAATACTATAGCTCATTAAACGTTGCCTGTGTAGCTTTCCTTCAAAGTCTAGTCAGATTTTAGAAGAAGGCATGAATCCTCCAGATTCTTGTGATCCGTTCTCCCTCTGAGCCTAATGCTGATGGGTTCTTGTTTGCTGTTTATGTATATGTGCACATGCCATTTTTGTTCTATCAAGGCTTTTTGCCCTAAAGCTTTATTATTTCTACAGCTTATCTCTAGTGGAATTTCTGTCCATTTTTTTCCCTTAAGTAAAGTGTAACTCAGAATAATAAAAATTGTTCTGTTTTCTCCTTTTATGTAAGACTTGTTTAAAGAGGTAAATAATCAAACTGTACTCATAGGGATTGTTTTCTTTCCTATATTCTCTCTCAGGTTCAAACACTGGGGTGGGTTGGAAGGGAGGATCAAACATAGCATGTATACAAGGTTATAAGGCTACCTGTCAGCATGGTAGTTGCTATGTGGTTTAAAAAATAGTAAGAGAAGGATAATGACTTTTCTACTATGGGAGGAAGAAAAGAGAGAAAGATGTAAAAGACATTCACACAGAAGCCAAAAAGGATTTTCTGTGCCATGATTGAAGCCCCTTGTAAGCATCGAACCGGGTCTTTGTAAAGGCACTTTTCTCTGTCCTAGTGTGCCTTAGTGCATTAGTTTTGATTTGCTTCTCTTCATTTTCTGATGGAGAGAAGCATCTCTGTTCTTGAGGACTCTTAAGGAGAAACTGAAAGACTGCCATCATTCTTGCTTGGAAGATGAGTTTTAAATGAAATCCTCTAGAAAGCTAGTTCCTGCTTTCTGCTCAGATTCTTCTGAGCTAACCACTTCAGACGACTTTCAGTGCTGAGAACACTAGCTGTAGTATAATACTAGCCTTGAAAATGCACCGGCACCCATTTAAAGGTAGTACCTTGTTACAGAGAAGCTTCTGTAAAGAATCACTAGAAATTTCACATAACCCAGGATACACAAAAGACAGTCTTTTGTATTCTGTCAGTAAACACATCACTTTCACCAAAATTTGCTGATTATCCTGGGCTTTTCTTATTTTTCTTATTTTTGCCTCAAGATAATTTGGCCAAGTTTAAGCTACCTGCAAATTTATACTTCTCTATTTCCTTTTTATTTCTTGATTTCCTTTCTAACTTTATTTAGTTATCTTTGATGAAAAATAGGTCTAGCTAATTATCCATACCTTATTTTGTACTTACAAGTATAGGGAAGAAATCTATAATAGGAAGTAACTAAGGGTATAATGTAGGAATGGAGAGGAAAAAAAGGAACAGGGTGATTCTTTTCACATCGTCCTTTACAATAGATATTTGGCTCCCTGAAAATTCAATTCAGGTGGTGATTTTCAAACTTGAATGCTCATTAGAATCACCTGGAGGGCTTGTTAAACCAATGAATGCTGGGCCCACCTCCCAGATTATTTAAGTCAAGGGTAAGGTCCGTGAATTTGCATTTGGTACGAGTTCGTCGGAGGTGCTGCTGGTGGTGGTCCGAGTCACTGAAATGAGGGGGGGAAGACTCACCATTTATAAATTCCCTGTGAAGAAGGTGCCCTACCCCAAGTGGCTTTTGCTCCCTTTGGAATTGAACAGCGTGGATGATCTCAGAAAACGGCTCATGTGAGTAAAAGTTCTGGGCAAAATGGCAATTCTGCCAAAAGCCCCAGCTTATCCACTGTCTAGCTTTTGATTAGTTCCTAGGGTATGTTTTACAAGATTTTCCTCTAATATTTTTCCAGACATCACTTAGAATTCTACCTGGTCTCTATTTGTTTTTGTTTTTTAACTTATTTCTAATTTTAATGAGAAATAATTGATGTATATCACTATGTAAGTTTAAGATGTACGGCATGATGGTTTGGTTTACATACATTGTGAAGTGGTGACCACAATAGGTTTCGTTAACGTGCATCATCTTGTATAGATATCATAAAAAGAAAAAAAATTTTCTTGTGGTTAGAACTCTCAGAATATATACTCTTAAGTTTCCTGTATGTCATATAGTGGGTTAACTATAGTTATCATGTTATACATTATAACCCTGGTACTTTTTTTTGTCACATAACTGGAAATCTGTACCTTTTAACCACCTTCCTTCAATCCCTGCCCCACCCCCAACCTCTGGTAATCACAAATCAGATCAGGTTTTCTATGAGTTTGGTGGTGTTGGTTGGGCTAGTTGGTTTTTCGAGATTCACTAAGTGAGATCTTATAGTGTTGGTCATACTCTGATTTCTTGCACTTAACATAATGCCTTCAAAGTCCATTCATGCTGTTGCAAAGGCTGGATTTCCTCGTTTTGTTTTCTTTATGGCCGAATGATACTCCAATGTATATATTATCAGCTCTCTGTATTGCCGCCACCTGGTCCTAACAGGTTCCAGGTGCTTTGGAAACCAAGATTGAGCAAGCTGGCCGTAATTAAGCTTGGGTGAGTGAAGCAGAGAAAGTTTGAGACAATGCCTAAAATTTAAAAAATTAGCCATTTTTAAGTGAAAACCTGTTTGACTAAAATAATAAATGAAAATAATATAAAATATTCAGAAGATGATAATTCTGTTCTTAGCTTGTGTGATTTACTTTTAAAGTGTTCTAAATATATTTTGTTTGTTTTTGCCAGGCTGTTTGTTAATTGCTAGACACAATTTTCCTATCTCAGCTTCTCCCATGTTACATTAAATTTTTTCACCTGTGGGGAAGAACTTACACCAGAAATTAAGACTGCATAGGTAACCTGGCAGCCCTGGGCTCGTTCTCCTCGGCAGAACTTGCCTCTTGAGTTACTGAAGAGCTTTTCCCAAGGAACTCATAATCTAACAGAATTAGGAGACTTTGCAACAACTACAGTAGTACTAGTTATCCCATGGGCACCAATTTCTTAAAATATCATTATTGGTAAAATATAAATAGCATTTTAAAACAGAAAAAAACTGATCTGATACAGTAATTATTTCTATTATCTAGTTATTTTCCCAACCTTGAGTTGTAGTTATGAATATGCATGCTACTATGTGCTGTCTTTTTTTTTAACTTAAGTTGATTTTTAACTTAAGTTGATTGTAACATTTTCCATGTTTATACATGGTTATAAACATTTTGGTTGAACAAGCTGTATTAGTCTGCTCAAGCTTCCATAATGAAATACCATAGACTAGGTGGCTTACACAACAGAATTTTATTTTCACACAGTTTGAGGATGGAAGTTCATGATCAAGGTGCTAACAGGGTTGGTGTCTGGTGAGGCCGCTTTCCTGGCTTGCAGGTGGTCACCATCTTGCTATGTCCTCACATCTGCCTCCATTCTATGGTCTTACATGGTGTTTCCTCTGCGTGAGAAAGGGGGATTCTGAGGTCTCTTTTTATAAGCATACCAGTCCTCTTGTGTTAGAGCCCTATGCTTATTACCTTTTAACTTGATGGCCTCCTTAAAGGCCATATTTCCAAATAGAGTAAAATTGAGAGGGCTTCAACATATGGATGTCAGAGGGACACAATTCACTAGATAACACTAAATTAACAACTTCTTAATTGTAAAGCAATATGTGCTAGTGATAGAAAATTTCAAAAAGTATGAAAGTATGTAGAAGCAAATAATCTGTAGTACCATTACCTGGGAGTAATCAGCTGGTACATTTTATGTTTCTCCATGATTTTCAGGTGTATTCACTTTTTTATAATTGAAATATTTTTGCTTAAATGTAGGTAGTCCATCCTATAATGCCATGATACATTATTTATCCTTAATATTAAACATTTAGATTTAAAAAATCTTATTGCTATTACACATGATGCTGTAATTAACCTCATTTGCATCTCATTATTTAGGTTCTGAGAAATGAAATTACTTGTCCAAAATTATGAAAACACAATTTTTCTTGCACCATCACTGTATAAAACGGTATGCAGTCACCATGTAATAGTTTCATTAAAAACAAGGAAATAAAAGAAAAACCTAACACCATTATGGTTATTTAAATTTAACAGATATATTTTCTGAGGTCTTTTTATTTTTCCTTTTATTTTTTTTCACTATGTGATTTTCCTACAAAGTTTGTACCTTCTTTAGGTCGTTTAAGCTTAGTACTTGTTTTTAATGTAACCTACATGTATTAATTGCAAAATATTTCCCCCTATAAATGCCCTATTAACCCTTCTAGAGAAGGGTATGTAAAGGAAAAAAATTATATTTAGGCCAGAAATTAGCCTTGTCATCTTCAGCCTCTAGCATATATGTACAATGACACACAGACACACCTGAGACACAGACACACCTCAGAGGTTTCTCATCAAGAATTGTTTGGAACCCCAATCATTCTCTCCCTCTGGATATGCTTCCTGCATCTTTAAGTTAAAGGTATGCTCTAGACTCACACATCTCTCTCATTTTATACACTGTGAATAAAAGACACGTCTATACATATGTTGTGTCTATTTTAACATCAAGTCCACAAAATGTAATGAAACATCTACAAAATTGGTTTCCATTCTATGGACGGCATAGGTAAAATTCTACAAAATGAAGGTTCTCTCTTGCATAACCCCCCTCCCTTTTTGAAGGGTTTGAGACTTCCTTTCTATTGACTACTCTGCTGGAATCATCCATTGCCTTGTTTTCCTGCCCTGAAACCTGGGTTTCAGTTAATGGAATACTCAGATCTCAGTGGTGGCCAATTTATAAGATTTAAAAGACTTGTGTATTTATTTCTCCCACTTTTTCTCCCATAATTAGTATCAGCTTCACCCAATCAGTGGTTAACAATTATTTTTAATCAAACAAAAGAAAAAGGGCAACAATCATAAAGAATACCTTGATTAAAGCGCTTTAAATGTGAAGAGAGTGCTGTGAAAATGTATTTCCCAGAAAATAAACTTCTCAGAATTTTGATTCCCCATCTATGAGCCAGAGAGCACCAAGGGAACTCATGGGGATGCTCTGGGATATCTTAAATTCTCAAGGAAACATAGCCCTCTGCTAGACACAGTGCAAACTACTAGCTTAAGGTGGCTCATGGTTTCAGCATTAGATCCTACTCCTTTTCTTTTGATGTCATATCTTTGTGAAGATGGGTTTCGGGCATTTCCAATGATGAACATAGGCTCCATGAAAAGCAGTGTGAAATCAGGAGCAAGGGTGAGCCTGTCCAGTCTGATTCCAAAGTTTGAGAAAATATTGTGTCCGATAGGTACACACATCCTATTAAAAAGTAATTGTAGTTTTATGAAAATATTATTTTTTGAACTTATTTATATTGCTTTTCCAGTGGTTTCTAAGTTGTTAGATATAAATACTTAAGTTTTTTGACCTTTATGGGACCGTGATGTATAGGCACACCTGGAAGATACTGTGGGTTTGGTTGCAGAACATCACAATAAAGCAAAAATCACAGTAAAGCAAGTCACATGGATTTCTGTGGTTTCTCAATGCAGGTAAAAGTTATGTTTACGCTATGCTGTAGTCTCAAGTGTGCGATAGCATTATATCTAAAAAAATGCACATACCTTAGTTGAAAAATACTTTATTGCTAAAAAATGCTGAAGGCTCAGATGGTTAGCAAGTCGTAATCTTTTTGCTGGTTGGTGGAGAGTCTTACCTTGATGTTGATAGCAGCTGACCAATCGGGGTGGTGGTTGCTAAAGTTGGGGTGTCTGGGGCAGTGCCTTAAAATAAGACAATGATGTTTGCCACATTAACTGACACTTCACAAATGATTTCTTTGTATCATGCAATGCTATTTGATAGCATTTTACCCACGGTAGAGCTTCTTTCAAAATTGCAGTCAATCTTCTTATACCCTGCCACCACTGCTTTATTTAAGTTTACATAATATTCTGAATACTTTGTTGTCATTTCAACGATCTACACAGCATCTTCACCAGGAGTATGTTCCATCCCCAGAAACCACTTATTTGCTCATCCATAATAAGCAGTTCCTCATCTCCAAGTTTTAGAAGATGGAAGCAGTTCAGTCACATCTTCAGGCTCCACCTCTAATTCTAGTTCTCTTGTATTTCTACCACATCCTGCAGTTACTTCCTCCACTAAAGTCTTGAACCCCTCAAAGTCATCCATGACGGTTAGAACCAAATGCTTCCAAACTCCCATTAATGTTGATATTTTGACCTCTTCCCATGAATCACACGTGTTCTTATGGCATCTAGAATAGTAAATATTTCCAGAGGGTTTTGAGTTTATTTTGCCCAAATCCATCAGAGGAATCACCACCTATGACAGCTATGACTGTATTTCTTTATTTTAAAAAAAAAAATTTAATTTTTATTGGAATATAGTTGATTTACAATGTTTCTGCTGTAGAGGAAAGTGAATCAGTTATACATATACATAAATCCACTCTTTTAGATTATTTTCCCATATAGGTCATTAGAGTATTGAGTTCCCTGTGCTATACAGTAAGTTCTTATTAGTTATCTATTTTATATATACTGGTGTGTATATATAGATCTCAATCTCCCAATTTATCCCTCCCCACCTTTCCCCCTTGATAACCATGATAATATGACTTGAAAATTAGAATTACTCCTTGATCCATGGGCTGAGTGGATGTTGTATTAGCTGGCATGAAAACATGTATTTTGTACATCTCCATCAGATCTTGGGTGACCGGGTGCATTGTCAATGAGCAGTAACACTTTGAAAGGAATCTTTTATCAGCATCAGGTCTTAACAGTGGGCTTAAAATGTTCAGAAAACTATGTTGTAAACAGATATATTGTCATCAAGGCTTTGTTTGATTTACAGAGCACATAATTAGATTCAGTGTAATTTTTGAGGGCCCTAGGATTTTCAGAATGGTAAATGAGCATTGGTTTTAACTTAAAGTCACCAGCTGCATTAGCCCCTAAAAAAGAGAGTCAGACTGTACTTTGAAGCCAGACATCGACGACTCCCTAGCTGTGAAAGTCCTAGATAGCATCTTTCAAGAGAAGGCTGTTTCATTTTCTTCTGCAGCTTGCTCGCCTCTCTGTCTTCATAGAATTGAAAAGAGCTAGGGTCTTGGTCTGGATTAGGCTTTGGCTTAAGAGAATGGTGTGACTGGTTTTATCTTCTATCCAGACCTGAAAAAGTTTCTTCATATCAGCAGTAACGCTGTTCTGCTTATCATTCGTGTGTTCACTGGAGAAGCACTTTGAATTTCCTTCAGTAACTTTTCCCTTGCATTCACAACTTGGCTGTCAGGCCAAAAGGTAGACCTCCTGCATCAGTCTCAGCTTTTGACATGCCTTTCTTACTAAGCTTAATCGTTACTAGCATTTCTCTTAGAATGAGAGACATGAAATTCTTCCTTTCACTTGAACACTTACAGGCCATTGTGGGGCTATTAATTGGCCTAATTTTGATATTGCTGTGTCTCGGAGTTAGGGAGGCTGGAAGAGAGGGAGAGAAATAGGGAATGGTTAGTTGATGGAGCAGTCAGAACGCACATAACATTCATTGATTAAATTCACTGTCTTATGTGGGTACAGGTCCTGGTGCCCCAAAACAATTACAATAGTAAAAAAAAAAAAAGAAACCTAAAGATTTTAATTATAGTCTCAATGTCTTAAAAGACCGTTCATTATTTTTTCTGTACCTTGATGATTTGCTCGTTTTTTCCCTACCTAGATACTTAGTTTTGTTTGTGTTTAATATTCCCCATGGTGTGTTTAAGATTGGTTCTCTGTTCAGTGGTTTTGCTTATGTTTGACTATTTAAATAGCAGATTTTTAAAGGTTGTTAAAACTTTCTGTTATATCTTTGAATATTTTCATTGTCCAATGTGTCCAATCATTTCATCAATAATAACTAATAATTCATAAGTTGGATCTCCTATCCCTTTCATCCATTTCCTCAACTTATTATTCACTTTTCCTTTTCCTCTCTGCATTCTAGCAGAGCATCTCAAGATGATGTTTCATATTCTTTTGTTCTGCAATACAAGTTTTGCCTTTTCATCATTTTAACTCTGCAGGAGAGTTTAGAACTTCCTGTACTCTTCCTAATTTCATTCTCTGCTTTCCATCCTTTCATATTATCTTTTCATCTCTATTTCTTCTTTCATCATGGCTTGCTGTGCTCCAAGAGTATGTGGGTTCTTTCCTTCTATTAAGGGTTGCAAACATTTCAGGAAGATTTTTTAAAATAATCATTCTTCAGAGTGATGCTACTTTTCCTTGTCTGATGCTTGCATTTCTTCTTCAAAGCCGCCGCCTTGGATATTTATCAACATATTTAACTATTATGATTTGGCCACAACAGACAGAGGTTTGATTTAATTCTGCTCTTTGAAATTTTTTTAAAAATTTATTTTATTGAAGTTTAGTTGATTTACAATGTTGTGCTAATTTATACTGCGCAAAGTGATTTAGTTACATATATATACTTTTCATAATCTTTTCCATTATGGTTTATCATAGGGTATTGAATATAGTTCCCTGTGCTATATAGTAGGATGCTCCTTGAACATTTGATTCATGAAAGTCCTTTTTATTTTCTAGAACAAAAGTTGAAGTGTAGAATGACTTTCTCAACTTACTTAAAATCTAATGTCTATTGAGTACTTACCTACTTTGCTATAAATGTTTCAAAAGAGACGCTTTTTTTCATTATATACAACTAAAAGGAAATAATAAATTAAAAAAATGTTAAACATCAAATGAAATACAGTTGTCTCTCTACCAGACTATACATTTCTGAAAGGTAGGGAGGGTCTTTTCCCCCATCTTTATATATCCTTTGTCTAGTAGAATACCTGGCTTATAGCAACAATCAATAAATGAAGAGATGAGCAAATACACACTTTGTTAAATCATTGAATTTGCGAATTTAAGATTTCTTTACTGATTACCTATTGATATTTCACTTTTCATTTTTATAATTTAATATTTGGACATTTCAGTTATTGCGTGTGTATATATACCTATTTGCTACATAAATGATTGAAGTTTAGAATAGACTTGTGAAGAACTTAAGTATTGATTAAATACAAACTGTATTTTGATGTTCAGCTTTGAATATTCTCTCAGACTTCTAGATTGTATTCATGGTTCTGAAATAATAAGGACTATTGAGGCTAAAATGGCATGAATAAGGTGGATTATACAAAGCAATATGTGATTTTTTAGTGATTTTTTTTTAGTCTGAAAGGAATGCAAAACATTTTGTTATAAATTTAATACTCCTACAATACTGGTTAAAAAAAAAAAGAAACGGGGGGGCGTCCCTGGTGGTGCAGTGGTTGAGAGTCCGCCTGCCGATGCAGGGGATACAGGTTCGTGGCCCGGTCCAGGAAGATCCCACATGCCGTGCAGTGGCTAGGCCTGTGAGCCATGGCCGTTGAGCCTGCACGTCCGGAGCCTGTGCTCCGCAATGGGAGAGGCCACAACAGTGAGAGGCCCACATACTGCAAAAAAAAAAAAAAAGGGTGGGGTGGAAGGAGATAAGTGTGTTCTTGTCTAGGTATGAATATTCCCCAGGGACTTATGTAGGTAAATGACAAAGGGCTTATACATGATATGCATAAATTTCAGCTGTTGAATTTGCATAATTTGTAAATACAGCTATACCCTGTTTTGTCCATCTTCTGGCTGTACAGAAGCTTAAAATCACTTCAAAATTTGTCACTCTTGAGTTTTTTTGCATTCACATATTAAGAGAAAAAACTCATCGTTCTGGTGTGTATTGCAAGGACTTGGAAAATACTGAAGTAAAAATAAGACCAGTAAGCTATGAGGAACTGTTGAAGGGGAAGAACTAAATGAGAATTAGTATAAGAAAGATTGACTGTTCCTTAACTAATAAATGCCCCAAAGCTTCTCATGAACTTATGGATCTTAAATTTTATTGTCATTGTTATTACTTCCTCTCATTTAGTATTTCTCAAACTTTAAGGTTCATTGATTCCCCTGGGAGTCTTGTGAAAAGGGCAGATTCTGATTCAGTAGGCCGAGGTGAGGCTGGAGACTGTGCACCTCTCACAAGTTTCCAATCCACGCTGAAGTTGCTGATAAAGGAACCTCACTCAGGAATGTGTCTCTGGGTCTCCTGAAATGTATCAAATGGCCAAGGACTTTTTAGTGTTCTGTTTTAAATTGATAGTGAAAGCTTTTTAATATATTTAGACATTTTCTTAAAACTTCTACTGGTGATTATTTCTGCTTTTCATCTATCATGTAACTAGGATGAAGGTTAACATAACTTTTAAAGGTTTTTATTTGTAAAATCGAAGCTAGAAAATGTATAAACATTAAATATGATTCTAAAAGGCAAAAATAATAGCTTTTCCTGTCTATACTGAGGAATGAGTATGTGTGCATATGCTGTGTGTATATATGTATTTGTGTGCTTGTGGATATGGATAGATGTACACAAATGTGTGTGTGTGTGTATATATGTATATTGAGAGACTGAATTATAACTTACCAAACTTAAGCAAGGTTAGAGTGGTAAAGTATTTTCTCATTCCAACATACTTAATTTAAATTGAAATGTAAGTTCTGAATGAATGCCTTGGGGAAATTGGACTTAATTCCTAAATTCCTAATTCTAACAAATTTTTCAGTTGTATGGCGCTGGTCAAATCATTTAATTTGAACTCAAAGTCAAGGACCCTTGTATTGGGGACAGCTGAGTGGTGTGGTTGTTAGGAAAAGGAAATATGCTTAAGTAGCCACAGTTTGATAATTTCAGCTAAATTTGTTTTCAAATGTCCGCATACTGATTCAAATACTTGACATTTATGGAGGCATTAATAATCCTGAAGATTCCGGTAAAAAGGATGCACAAGGAGGTTAAAGGAGGGACAGTCATTAATTAACAGGGATTTTTGGAGGTATTGTTTTGTTGAAGAGCAGCTATTTTTTTCTGGTCATCAATAATGTGTAAAAGAAAATCATAAATAAAATGATAGAAATCACAATTCTACCTTTCTGTATTTTATCTTTCCTTTGTATATTTAGTTACATGTATATAACGATTAATTTTATATTTAACTAATCATATATGCTAGATTTACATTTTTCGTTTTGTGTGATTCTCCACATTACTGAAGAGCCAATAAATAGGTAAATTTGGAACCCACACTTTGAATTCCACTGTATGGATTTTACTTCATGGATTCTACTCTATGGGTAGACGAGGAATTAATTAGCCAACTACTTATTTCTAGATTGGTTCAAATTTTTATTATGAATAGCACTGCAGGAACATTCTTCATTTTTCAAATACCTATGTATTTTCAAAAAAACATTTTTAAGACTCTTGATACGTATGGCAGAATTGTTGCCCTTCAGAAAGTTTTTACCTAGTGACCTGCTCAAGATGACCTGCTCAATATGAGTGAACAAGATTTTCTCTATGTCCCTACCAAGGCTGACTAGTAATGTTGCAGTATAGTTATTCCTTGGTATATGAGGGGGAATTGGTTCCAGGACCACCCCTCCCACCCCCGCTAGATACCAGAATCTGTGGATGCTAAAGTCCCTTATACAAAATGATGTAGTATTTGCATATAATCTATTCATTGTCTCCTATACTTTAAATCATTTCTAGATTACTTATACCAAACACAATGTAAATGTGTAAATGCTTTGTAAATATTTGTAAATACTATGTAAATGGTTGCCATTATGCAGTGAATTCAAATTTTTCTTTTTGGAACTTTCTGGAATTTTTTTTGTCTGTGAATATATTTTGCAGAACCCACAGATACTGAGGACCAATTTAGTTTTTTTCATTTTTGCCAGTATAACGTTTGAAATAAGATGCATTTGTATTTGTGCTTCTGTTATTATTAGTTTAAAATTTTTCCTCAAGTTTGGTTTGTATTTCTTTAAAATTTTTTATCATTTTCAACTGAGGTATCTAAATTAGAATATTTATATTTACATTGGTTTGTAAGTACCTGTTATACATTAAGGAGACTAATGGCCACATCTTTTATACAGCCTGTATTCCCTGTTTACCATTTGCCCTTTTAAGCAATCTGTGGTCATAATTTAAAACTGTATGAAGTAAATTCTATGAATTTTCTCCACTATAATTACTTCAAAAACAAGAAGTGTAAAATATCTGATATGAGGAATTATCCAAATGTAACCTTTGCATTACACAGAAGTAAGAAATGGTTAACCTACCCTCCCCTCTATTCCCTTCACTATTATAAGAGGATAGAAGAGTTTGGTATGGTTATCCTGTATTAAAAAAGAAAATTTCAAGTCTGCATTAGGAACCATACATTTCATCCTGAAAAAGATACTTTGGAGGAGATCTTTTTCCTTAAAAAAAAAAAAAAAAAAAGGAACCAAATTCCTAGCTTCCGAATTGCTAAATTTCTAAATCCAAACTCCTAGAATACTAAACATACCATTTGTCAATATATATTATTTCATTAAGTTTCACTCTAAAACTGAATAACTAAAAGGTGAAAGGAAGTGCAATAGAATGTGAATGGACTAGAACTAGATCTGTTTCAAGGTCTTAAAGGATCAAAAAACGTGGCTATTTCATATTAGTCTTTCAAGAGATGTAATTGATATAATTAAAGTTGGATATCTCGTTTCATTTTTTTTCCTTCAGGCAGCTATTTTATAATTAGGTACTTTGCATTTATTTCTTTTTAAATTTTTTTTATATAGCAGGTTCTTATTAGTCACCAATTTTATACACATCAGTGTATACATGTCAATCCTAATCTCCCAATTCATCCCACCATCACCCCCAGTCCCCTGCAGCTTTCCCTCCTTGCTGTCCATACGTTTTTCCTCTACTTCTGTGTCTCAATTTCTGCTCTGCAAACTGGTTCATCAGTACCATTTTCTAGGTTCCACATATATGTGTTAATATATGATATTTGTTTTTCTCTTTCTGACTTCACTCTGTATGACAGTCTCTAGATCCATCCACGTCTCAACAAATGACTCAATTTTGTTCCTTTTTATGGCTGAGTAATATTCCATTGTATATATGTACCACACCTTCTTCATTCATCTGTCGATGGGCGTTTAGGTTGCTTCCATGACCTGGCTATTGTAAACAGTGCTGCAAGGAACATTGGGGTGCATGTATGTTTTTGAATTATGGTTTTCTCTGGATGTATGCCTGGTAGTGGGATTTCTGGGTCATATGGTAGTTCTACTTTTAGTTTTTTAAGGAACCTCCATACTGTTCTCCATAGTGGCTGTATCAATTTACATTCCCACCAACAGTGCCAGAGGGTTCCCTTTTCTCCACACCCTCTCTAGCATTTGTTTGTAGATTTTCTGATAATGCCCATTCTAACTGGTGTGAGGTGATACCTCATTGTAGTTTTGATTTGCATTTCTCTAATAATTAGTGATGTTGAGCATCTTTTCATGTGCTTCTTGGCCATCTGTATGTCTTCTTTGGAGAAATGTCTGTTGAGGTCTTCTGCCCATTTTGGGATTGTGTTGTTTTTTTAATATTGAGCTTCATGAGCTGTTTATATATTTTGGAGATTAATCCTTTGTACGTTGATTCATCTGCAAATACTTTCTCCCATTCTGAAGGTTGTCTTTTAATCTTGTTTATGGTTTGCTTTGCTGTGCAAAAGCTTTAAAGTTTCATTAGATCCCATTTGTTTATTTTTGTTTATTTCCATTACTCTAGGAGATGGATCAAAAAATATCTTACAGTGATTTGTCAAAGAATGTTATTTCTATGATTTCCTCGAAGAGTTTTTATAGTGTCTGGTCTTAAATTTAGGTCTCTAATCCATTTTGAGTGTATTTTTGTGTATGGTGTTAGGGAGTGTTCCAATTTCATTCTTGAACATGTATCTGTCCAGTTTTCCGAGCACCACTCATTGAAGAGACTGTCTTTTCTCTGTTGTATATCCTTGCCTCCTTTATTAGTTGACCATAGGTGTGTGGGTTTATCTCTGGGCTTTCTATCTTGTTCCATTGATCTATATTTCTGTTTTTGTGCCAGTCCCATATTGTCTTGATTACTGAGGCTTTGTAGTGTAGTCTGAAGTCAGGGAGTCTGATTATTCCAGCTCCGTTTTTTCCCCTCAAGCCTGCTTTGGCTATTCGAGGTCTTTTGTGTCTCCATATAAATTGTGAAATTTTTTGTTCTAGTTGTGTGAAAAATGCCATTCATAATTTGATAGGGATTGCATTGAATCTGTAGATTGCTTTGGGTAGTATAGTTATTTTCACATGGTATATCTCTCCATCTTTTATATCATCTTTAAATTCTTTCATCAGTGTCTTACAGCTTTCTGCATACTGGTCTGTTGTCTCCTTAGGTAGGTTTATTCCTAGGTATTTTATTCTTTTTGTTGCAATGGTAAATGGGAGTGTTTCCTTAATTTCTCTTTCAGATTTTTCATTAGTATATAGGAATGCAAGAGATTTCTGCATTTTGTATCCTGCAACTTTACCGAATTCATTGATTACCTCTAGTAGTTTTCTGGTGGCATCTTTAGGATTCTCTATGTATAGTATCCTGTCATCTGCAAACAGTGACAGTTTTACCTCTTTTCTAATTTGTATTCCTTTTGTTATTGCTGTGGCTAGGACTTCCAAAACTATGTTGAATAATAGTGGTGAAAGTGGACATCCTTGTCTTGTTCCTGATCTTAGAGGAAATGCTTTCAGTCTTTTACCATTGAGAATGATGTTTGTTGTGGGTTTGTCATATATGGACTTTATTATGTTAAGAGAGGTTCCCTCTATGCCCACTTTCTGGAGAGTTTTTATCATAAATCTGTGTTGAATTTTGTGAAAAGCTTTTTCTGCATCTATTGAGATGATCAGATGTTTTTTCTCCAATTTGTTAATATGGTATATCACATTGATTTGCATATATTGAAGAATCCTTGCATCCCTGGGGTAAATCCCACTTGATCATGGTGTATGATCCTTTTAGTGTGCTGTTGGATTCTGTTTGCTAGTATTTTGTGGAGGATTTTTGCATCTATGTTCATCAGTGATATTGGCCTTTAGTTTTCCTTCTTTGTGACATCTTTCTCTGGTTTTGGTATCAGGGTGATGGTGGCCTCATAGAATGAGTTTGGGAGTGTTCCTTCCTCTGCAATATTTTGGAAGAGTTTGAGAAGGATGGGTGTTAGCTCTTCTCTAAATGTTTGATAGAATTGACCTGTGAAGCCATCTGGTCCTGGGCTTTTATTTGTTGGAAGATTTTTAATCAGTTTCAATTTCATTACTTGTGATTGTTCTGTTCATGTTTTCTATTTCTTCCTGGTTCAGTCTTGCAAGGTTATACCTGTCCAAGAATTTGTCCACTTCTTCCTGGTTGTCCATTTTATTGGCATAGAGTTGCTTGTAGTAGGCTCTTAGGATGCTTTGTATTTCTGCGGTGTCTGTTACAACTTCCCCTTTTACATTTCTAATTTTATTGATTTGAGCCCTCTCTCTTTTTCTTCATCAGTCTGGCTAATGGTTTATCAATTTTATCTTAAGGAACCAGCTTTTTTTTTCATTGATCTTTGCTATTTTCTTTGTTTCTGTTTCATTTATTTGTGCTCTGGTCTTGATTTCTTTCCTTCTGCTAACTTTGGGGTTTTTTTCCTTTAGGTGTAAGGTTTGATTGTTTGAGATTGTTCTTGTTTCTTGAAGTAGGCTTGTATAGCTATAAACTTCCCTCTTAGAACTGCTTTTGCTGCATCCCATAGGTTTTGGATCATCGTGTTTCCATTGTCATTTGTCTCTAGACATTTTTTGATTTCCTGTTTGATTTCTTCAGTGATCTCTTGGTTATTTAGTAATGTATTGTTTAGCCTCCATGTGTTTGTGTTTTTTACTTTTTTTTCCTTGTAGTTGATTTCTAATCTCATAGTGCTGAGGTCAGAAAAGATGCTTGATATGATTTCTATTTTCTTAAATTTACTGAAGCTTGATTTGTGACCCAAGATGTGATCTCTCCTGGAGAATGTTCCATGCACACTTGAGAAGAAAGTGTAATCTGATTTTGGATGGAATGTCCTATAAATATCAACTAAATCTAACTAGTCTATTGTGTCATTTAAAGCTTGTGTCTCCTTATTTTCACTTTGGATCATCTGTCCATTGGTGTGAGGTGTTAAAATCCCCCACTACTATTGTTACTGTTGATTTCCTCTTTTATAGCTGTTAGCAGTTGCCTTATGTATTGAGGTGATATATATTTATGATATATTTGATATATAATGTTTATTTATAATAAATATACATTTTTATTATAAAATTATATTTAATAATTATATTTAATAATTATATTTAATATATATTATAGATAATGTATATTATATATATTTGATATTTTTATCATTGTTATAACTTCTTGGGTTGATCCCTTGATCATTATGTAGTGTCCTTCCTTGTCTCTTGTAACATTCTTTATTTTAAAGTCTATTTTATCTGATATGAGAATTGCTACTCTAACTTTATTTTGATTTCAATTTGCATGGAATATCTTTTTCCATCCCCTCTCTTTCAGTCTGTATGTGTCCCTAGGTCTGAAGTGGTCTCTTGTAGACAGCATATATGTGGGTCTTGTTTTTGTATCCATTCAGCAAACCCGTGTCTTTTGGTTGGAGCATTTAATTCATTCACGTTTAAGGTAATTATTGATATGTATCTTTCTGTGATCTTTTTCTTTATTGTTGTGGGTTTGTTTTTGTAGGTCCTTTTCTTTTGTGTTTCCCACTTAGAGAAGTTCCTTTAGCATTTGTTGTAGAGCTGGATTGGTGGTACTGAATTCTCTTAGCTTTTGCTTGTCTGTAAAGCTTTGGATTTCTTCATTGAATCTGATTGAGATCCTTGCCTGGTAGAGTAATAATGGTAGTAGGATTTTTCCTTTCATTACTTTAAGTAGATTATGCCACTCCCTTCTGGGTTGTAGTTTCTGCTGAGAAATCAGCTGTTAACCTTATGGGAGTTCCCTTGTATGTTATTTGTTTTTCCCTTGCTGCTTTCAATAATTTTTCTTTGTTTAATTTTTGCCAGTTTGATTACTATGTGTGTCGGTGTGTTTCTCCTTGGGTTTATCCTGTATGGGACTCTCTGCACTTCCTGGACTTGGGTGGCTATTTCCTTTTCCATGTTAGGGAAGTTTTTGGCTATAATCTCTTCAAATATTTTCTTGGGTTCTTTCTCTCTTCTCCTCTGGGACCCCTGTAATGCGAATGTTGTTGGGCTTAATGTTGTCCCAGAGGTCTCTTAGGCTGTCTTTCTTTTTTCTTTTCATTCTTTTTCCTTTTCTGCAGCAGTGAATTCCACCATCCTGTCTTCCAGGTCACTTGTCTGTTTTTCTGCCTCAGTTATTCTGCTTTTGATTTCTTCTAGTGTATTTTTCTTTCCAGTCATTGTATTCATCTGTTTGTTCTTGAATTCTTCCAGGTCTTTGTTAAACATGTCTTGTATCTTCTCGATCTTTGCCTCCATTCTTTTTCCGAGGTCTTGGATCATCTTCATTATCATTCTGAATTCTTTTTCTGGAAGGTTGCCTATCTCCATTTCACTTAGTAGTTTTTCCGGGGTTTTATCTTGTTCCTTCATCTGGTACGTAGCCCTATGCCTTTTCATTTTGTCTATCTTTCTGTGAATGTGGTTTTTGTTCCACAGGCTGCAGGATTTTAGTTCTTCTTGCTTCTGTCTGCCCTTTATCACGTTTCATACAATCAGTTGCAGGCTGGAGTTACCCTTCTGTCTAATGTAATTTGGTCACAGCTATTGGGTTAAAAGAAGTCTTATTTGTTACCAATGAAGAGTGGAATTACTGGTTTAAGTCCGTATCTTTACAGGAATCCATTCAAACTATTTCACCAGGGAGACCTCTGAAACACATGTGGCAGGGGTTATATCCTGATGCCAATTCAGTTGCACATTCCAGTATAATTATCATTGACAGGCTGGACAAAGTTCTAAACTGTTTTCTCCTAAATATGGTTGTATTATATGTTGGCGAATGGATATTTTGAGACATAAATGTCTCCGAGTCATCAGGTTATGAATACATTCTTTGAAATTTGTGTTGCTTGAAATATTTCTTGCTGACTACAAGAATCCATGCAATTCCAAAACTGTAACATCCTTTTAATTGCTTAAAGGAAGTAACTTGCTCACCTGGAAAGACAATAGTGCCTTGTTAACTGTCAGTTATCCATGCTAATGGGAACTAATCTGTCCGGGCGTTTTATTCACTGCTATACAAATCCTAGATGTCAAAAGTGTAAGAGCTTGGGGACAGTCTCCAGGAAATGAGATTCTCAGGAGGACTCTAGGGATATGACTTACGAATTTATAAGTTTCTTATTTTGCATTTATGGATAAAAATGAGAAGCAAAAAACTATAAATTATCTGGTGACCAACAGGTAACTATGGTTGCTATAGTTCAGAGCATGCTGGAGGGGCTATGACTAGGCGGTAGCTATGGCTGGGCATGGAGAAGTATGAATTCAAAGTGACTTGTTCTTTTTTGGAAATTATCAGTTAAAGTACCTATTCTGTGTATGCACCACAGTCCTGGATATTAGGGTTACAAGTTGATTGGGATGGACAAATTATCTGACTTTGTGGTGCTGAAATTCTATGTTGAGATTTGAAGAACAAGCAAATAGGATATACTTACTTAGAAATAAGTGCTGTGAAGAGAATAGGGTGATTTTAAAGAGTGATCTCAGCTGAGGGATGCCGTTAGCCAGTGGGTCAGGGAAAGTATAATTTGCATGGAGTCTGAATTGAGATCTCAGTGGGAAGTCATCTGGAGAGTGTTCAATAAGGAAGTAGCTCAATGCCATTTTCATTAAAAATGTTACCCTGATTGCTGTGGGGGAATGGTTGGATAGGACAAGAGTGAAAAAAGTGAGGCAGGTTACTAGACTATTACAGTCATCTGCAGAAAACAGTTCAAGTGAAAAGGAATCAGCTGCTCTTGAGGGCCTGATAAGCTAGGCTTGACCCAAAGGTGTACTCAGGATATGGGCGAGGTGAGTATTCTGATGAAAACTGGTAGGCACATGTGGTTGCAGATGAGAAAATGAAGCAGGTTATGGGGTCTGTGGAGAATACAACTTGAACAGGAGAAATTATTTTAAAAAAAAAATTGTCGAGGGGAATGATTCTGAAGCTTGGCTGTACTTTGCAGTCATCTGGGGTGTTAAAAAATATCAATGCCTGACCCTCCCACCTTTACCACCACTACACACACAGCCCACCGTTCAGATTTACTTGGTTTGGAGTGTGGTCTGGCCAGTGTGTTTTCAAAGCTACCCAGGTCACTTTAATTCACAGCTTCCTGTGAGGAAACACTGGTCTGGGCAGAACTTAGAACAGACAACAGGCTGAGGCAGAGGTAGGAAAAAAAAAAGTAAATTAAATGGGGATCCGGGTACTGGTACCCCAAAGAGCAGCATCAAGTGCTTAAACCCTTTCAGGACAGTGTTCAGATGTCTAATTATTAGCAGGAAAACTGCTTGCTTATTACACCAGGCCTCCAGAGTCGAGCAAATACTTGGAGTTTCTTAGAAAAGATTTCTTCACTTTAGGGGCTTTTACATTTATGTAAATAGCACCTTTAAATTCTCTTCTGCCCTTTAAAAATTCCCCATATACTTAAAAACACATTTGTAACTACAGCACAAAAATTAAACTTCCTACATAAAGACATTTATGGATGCCATTAAATTTAAAATTAGTATTGATTTGTAAATACTTAGGTCAAGACTAGTACTAATACAAAAACAAATTATATTCCGCTGTGTACAAAATACCAGCTCATTTGGTTTTTCAATGAGCTTAATGTATATTGGGGAAAAGTCATCTGTCACTTATTTTTCCAGAAATTATGAAGCCCATTTTAATCATTTACGAAGATTACTGTTTGTTGTGAAATTAGAAAATCTTGTAAGACAGATTGTCCTAAATACATTAATTTGAAACAATTTAAATAACACACAAGAAACTGCTCTTTAAGTAAAAAAAAAAAAAAAATCAATAATGCTTGATGTTAAAATACGAAACTGTTGCATTCCCAGTTTTCAAGCCTATGTAAATACTGTGCTTAGATCCTTGCTAGCAAATACCGAGATCCTTTTTCTGTTCAGTTACTTGTTTTTTGAGACGAACTCTAAAGTAATGCACTTCCCTCTTCTAAATAGTTTGTTCAGGAATAATTGATAATGAAAATATTTTGTAGTGGGGTAGAGGCAAAGATAGGGAACTCTTCATTTGATATAGTTAGATTTTAGTTCTATATCTAATTTGCTCTATTTTCTAGATTATGAAATAGCCTTCCAATTAGCACATCAGTCACTCATAATCTCCAATTCTTGGAACTAGCCTGTGTAACTTTCTGTAGTTGGTGAACTCTTAATTCATAGCGTATTTATCTTGGTATTCAACATATTCTAAGACTCCATTGATACAAAAAGATCTTACGAGGTAAATTTGCAGTAAACTAGTCTAGAAGCATGTTTTAAATGTCTTTAATATTAAAAGCACATTCAGTTGAATTTTCTATAGTTAACTTTTTAAGTGCTACAAATTCAAGCAGTAACTAGAATATTGTCATCAATTCCCTATGTTAATATAATTTCTAGAAAAAGGAATTTAAAGACAAGTATACTGAGTTTATTTGATACATTTTTTAACTGTTTCCTCCAACATATTCCATTTAAAAATGCCAAAAATAAGTAAAGCATTTCTCTTATAGAAGTGGAGAATATGAAGAAATTGTCATTGACTACATCTAAATCCTTAAAAGTTTAAATATTTCTGTAACTGGTGGGTAATCTTAATATTAGGGATTATAGTAAAATGATTGAATCAAAAATAAATGCTGTAAAAATTGTCATGGAAATTCATCTAAAAATTTTGAAAATGCTGCCTAATCACCTAATCCTTATTTTTAGCTACATAAACCTTTTATCTTCCACTAATTACATATTTCTGATGAATCTTTTCTAACACTGATATTCTTACATTTTCTGTAAATAGATGAAAAAACGTAGAATTCATAGAACTATTCTCATTTCAGCTACCATCATGCAATATACTTTAAATTTTTCACTGTTTAAAAAATACATCTATATATATGTGATATAATCATACTTATCTCACAGATACATTGCTTTATTCAAACCACTGTGATCAAATAGTACAGTAGAATATTTATGGTGCTTTGAGAGAGTATGTGGTGGAGTTTTTTAGCTTTTCTTTAGAAGTGAGTGCAATAATAAAATGATTACTGATGCTTGAAGGACTTGAAGAAAGGACTTAGCAGCAGACTCTAGGGATGAGCTTTTTTTTCTTGCCCTTTTAGGTTTAGAGGGAAGCAACTATATATAAAGATTGGATTGGGAATTAATATCCAGCTTCAGTATTGAGGATAAGAAGTCTCTTAAATTCAGGGATGCCTGATGTCACCTGCAAACTTCTTTTTAATCAAAAACATCGTTCTAGAAATGCTAATCGTCACAGGTGGAGCTGGGCTATCTTCCAGGTAGCATGAACAGGAACACTGACGTTTTAGAAAAGAATAACCCAGTGAAGAGATCCCTAAGTTTATTATACCTGTAGGGATTCCATGAAGAGTTGGTGCCTCATTCTGGAAATAAATTACAGTATATATTTATACTGAGCTGTACCAGACATGTTTTAGCTCTTCCTCAGAATCAGTTAAAAAAAAAAAAGACATTGACATTGTAATCCCCTCACTGAGTCCTCATTTGAATTTACCAACACTTAGCCTAAGACCATAAGTATTACACAGTAGTTTCATTTCATACCTTTATGGTAGAAAAAAAAAATCACCTCACTGACATTCTGGTTCAGATAGTGACAAATTTCTCAGGCATCTAGGCATTGTTATCATTTATGTCCCCTCCAATCCTCAATGTAGTTTAACACGTTAGAAGCATGCCTCATACAAGGTTTATAACTTAGAATATCAGTTAGTGCCAACCTTGTCCCTGTTGTGTATATTAACCAAGTTTCCTTCATATGTTCCACCCTCCATGAATTGGACTCAATTTTGTTCTTCATAGTATTCTCTTATTTCTACCCTCCTGGCTCACTGGTCTAAGTAAAATTGCCTTGTTTAAACGTTGATGGAATATATATACATGCCTTACCAATCAAGATCCTGACTTGTTTTTATCTACTCATTTGTCAAATGCTGTCATTCAAGTTTAGGTTTGATAGTAATACTCCAATATTTAGATTCAGTTATAACTATACAGGTATTTACCCACTATACTCATGAATAGTGTCTTTTCTTTGTGTCAACACAGGCCTCAGACATATCCAGTAACTCAATGGCTTTGTGTTCATCTCTGGAGTTAATTGCTTAAATCTGTTTGTCAATGAAGTAAAGTAATAAAAATCTAGGGCAATAGGTTTCCCTTTATAATTACATACCTGTACATTAGAAAATCTGGTTAAAAGTTTAAAAGGCCTAGCTTCTCATATCAAGTATGAATTGAAATCAGGGTTTTCATATTCATTTCAACTTCCCAAATGTATAATGAGGGAATTATAAAATCATTCTTGGGAACATTTGGAGAACTTACTATAAAGGGCCAATTCATTTTTTGTATAAAATTTCTTTTTCTAAACTTGTTGTCTAAAAATATTTCTATTTCACTCTGATTACAGATTTAGCCAATAAAATTAAACGTAAATATTTTAGTATAAGGGTTTGAGTATTCATAGCTGTGTTGGAATCATTCCTTCTTAAAGAATACAGCAGCCCCTTAGCAGCAATAAAAGCCACTCTTTCTGGGAGATAACTCGTTGGATCAAGGCAGAAGTGATTGCAGCAATTTGTTTCATCCGCATAAGTCAGGGCACTCAAAAGCCCTGGATCTTTTCTTCCATTTGGACATCTACAGCCAAAGGCCATCTTCTTTGGGAAAGGCCAGAATGCTTCTAGAATGGAAACCATTGTATCCTCCCTGTTAATGATGATGAATGAAACTCACACAACCCATGTGAATTTGTTCTAGTGGTACCACATCAACCAAGTTTACAAATGCTAAACTACAGAATAATATCAACAGGATAATACCTGGGGTGAGATAGATGGGTCTGGAGTATTCCTTCTATCACAGCCCATACATAGGGCCCTGGGCTGGGTTCAGATTTGTTCAGGATTGATAAGTGAGTGCTTGTTAAGCGGAAGAAGTTCCACTTATTGAAACATCTATCTACCTCCTGTAATAAAGGAACAAATAAAGTTGGGCATTTTTCTTAGAAAACAATAGAGTCATGGGGACAATTTCTCCCAGACAACAACAATATAGTCATTGATATAGGCCTTTCATGCATGTTATTTTTATCATAAAAACTCTACATGGTATGTGTTAATTCTTCATCTGAAACAGTTTGTGTAAGGTCACACCTTTAACATTGTATCAGTACTTCAGGAATAGGTATTGTCTAGCTATCAGCATATGAAATGTAGGACATAGATGCTTTAAGCTGTTGATTATATGTTAATTATGGCATGATGAGGTATTCTGACTTGTAAACCAAACTTGGTTGGGCATCATTTTATATTATAGGGTAATTAAGACACTGCACTTTAGAGGTAAACTACCAGGTTTTTGAATCAAAGTCTCACTACTAGGTATAGTTATTATTGTCATTAATATTAGAATAATACTTAATGTCCACAGTCAATCTAGATAGTTTCATGCATCGCAGTTTCTTCATCTATAAAGATAATTGGAGTAACTATTTCATGATCTCTTAGCATGAATTAAATGAGTTATTGCAAAGATAATGCAAGTAGAGCAACAAGTACACTACATACAAAGAGTAATCGATGTAAGTTATTATCTTTAATTATAAAGTAGAACTTAGACAATACTTAAAAGGCAAAACAAAGAAAAATCACTCCGTGCCTACCATCCACACATAGTCTTTTGAAGGCTATAGAATGCTTCCTTTCAAAACACTTTTAGGAAGTTTCTCTTAAGAGCATATTCTAGCAGGGTTGTAATCACAGTCATATATACAGTTTACCACCAATTTTACAATTTCTGTTGCTACCTGAGCATATTTAATGTTCTCATATAGGCTTCAAAAACCTCCTTATCCACTACAAAATATTAAACAGTTTTACTGTTTGTGGAGCTGGGTTTTTAGACCAATTTTAACATTTCATTTCAATATATAATGTGGCTAAAGAGCTTTGTACAGCAAGTGGTTTCCATATTTAGGATGGAGTATTTCTTTGATCCCGTATTAACTTGTGGTAATTGATCTAAGACCCCTGTTTGTATATTCTTTACATTCTTTCCAGTTCTCTTTCGGTTCCACTTAGTGGCTAATAAAATCTTTTGCAGTAGTCTAGCCTGACTTAGGTATGGCAAGGAAGAATGGGGGAGGGAGTGTTCCTTCTTGGGAAAGACGTTTTATCTCCCCTTTCACAGACTTTTGGCTTCTGGTTTTTTCCACCATGAAGGATGCTCTGCAAAATTATTTTCAGTGCTTTTAAGCCAACTGTGGGTCATTGTTATTTGCAAAGGAGGAGTACCATTCGTGTCTTTATTTTGGTAGCCATGCCTTAAAGATATTAACCTCACGTTTGAGTCCTACTTTTTAAGTTAAGTATAAAAGTTGACGTTTATGTATGTTTAATCTTATTTTTGGCTTTTAATTCTTTGGGATTTAAAAAATACATAATTCTGTTTTTCAGCACCCTATCTGTTGTCCTAGTGTGTTACATTTGCAAATTCGATGAGGATATTTTCTGTATTCCCAACCATATTTCTAATTAGTGTATTATACTGATTACATTGAAGTATAAACTGTGAAGGGAACCTCCTAGGGGACCCCCCCATTGACCTTATTCCAGACTGTTGGCCACTATTCAACAGTTATCAACCTTGTGATAAAGATTTCATGGGAAACCTTATTGGATATCTTACTAAAATAAAAATATAACAATGTCGTGTCCAAGATGTACCAGTTATATCTCCAAAGCAGATATGGCATTAGATTGATTTGATTTCAATTAATGAAACTAAAATGGTTTTTAGGATCTGAAATTCCCTCTTCTAAGTATTCACAAGCCCATTATTATTATTATTTATTGCTTTCTTATTATGCCTTACCTCAGTCCAAAATTGATTTGTGGTGAATTTTAAAAGATACTGCTTCGTATATGTTCTAGGAATGTTGCCAGTAATTTGATTCACACTGTTTAATCTGGACAGACCTCATAAAAGGAAATGAGTCTTGAGCTATGCTTTGAGGAGGAAAAGACACATAGTTCTCTAAGCTTAGTCAGAAAATATATTTCAGGAAGGGTGAACAAAATGGGTTCAGTGGAGTCCAGGCATGTGAGTAAGTAAGTTATTTTCAAAGGATAACCCTTTCCCTCGCTGTAGTATTTTAAGTAACTGCTGCATATCCTTTATTCTTTAGTATTGATCAAAAATTTTAATAGTAGTAAAAATGCCAGAAAAGTTTCATTATAATTATATACTTTAGACAACCTCAAAAGTAAAGAGTGGGACTTACCTGGGGGTCCAGTGGCTAAGACTTTGCCTTCCAATGCAGGGGGTACAGGTTCGATCCCTGGTCAGGGAGCTAAGATCCCCCATGCCTCATGGCTAAAAAACCAAAACATAAAAATAAAAACAGAAGCAATATTGTAACAAACTCAATAAAGAATTTAAAAATGGTCCACATCAAAAAAAATGTAAATAAAAACTTTAAAAATTGAAAGTGTTTATCTCATTTTTCAGATGAAGAAACTGAGGTCTAGGTAGGTTAAGTTATTTGATGGGAGTCACACCAGTGGTATAGACTAGAAACAGAATGGAAACCTACTTCTGGCTCTCTTCAGATTTCTACAATGCTCCACTTACTACTACAAAACAATATGCAAGTATTTGTCTTCTGAAATGAGATGATGAAAAAAATGTCTTATAGGCATGTATCTATGTGTTTTTATTTACTCATTTATTTATTTTGGATTTAGGTGTCATTAGGTCTTTCTGTACCCAAGGTTTTGTTTAATGAAAGGTTTAGCAAAGTAGGTTAAGCATTCCTAGGAGATTATCAATCTGATTAGCACTTAGAGAAAGGACAACAGAACAAAAACACATTTTTAATCACTTTATTTTTATCTTTCGGATACCATGTAAAATTTTTAGGATTACTTTAATCTTAGATTTTGGGAGGTTGTTTGCTCCATTTTCAATTAAGGTCACAAATGATACTTTAGCTTTTTGTTGCTGCTGCCGCTCAGTTTTGGGCAGAGAGTAGATGTTGATTTATAGTCCTGCTTTATGTGTGAGTGTGCGTATGTCTGTGTGAAGGTGTGTGTAATAAAAATTGTAGTGGCTTGCTCCAAGTTGAAAAAAAATATTAAAAGCAGACCCTCTTGCCTGTTACATATCAATTTTTTTTTTACAAATACAGGTGTTTACTAATCACGTGCAATTTGAATAGGATTGAGTATAAAGGAGGGAGAATGTCAATATTTTTCAATAGACGTTTTTGCAGCTCTAGCCCTTTAGTAGTTTTATATGAAAGAGACTCTTATCAAGGAATAAAAATTTAGAAGTGGAAGAAGAATTATGAAATCTTGTCCTGGTTAGGAATGGCGTTTTCTAATAACTTAACTTTAACCTTAGAATATGATGTAACTTACTAACTTAAAGTGTGTCATAAAACTCAGATGAATCTTACCTTCTTCAAAGAACTGACACAATTTTATTTTCCTTTTGTTCAGATATATATTTCGTAAGATCACTGTGACCCTCTTGTTGGTTTTGAGATTTCCATCAGAAGGTGATACATTTTTATTGACTGTGATAAAAACTGTGCCCTGGAGTTGTGCAGTGTATAACCTGTTAAACTGTACACAGCTCTGCAGTGTATGTGCATGTGTTAAAAAAATATATTTAAGTATTCTGATTTCACTTGACAATTAAAGCATGTCTCTACTACTGGGAGACTAGGAGATCCAGAAATAAAGACTTGCCAGTTGTTAAGAGAATTGGGCTTAATTTAGCATAATGTAAATATTTTTTCTTTTACTTCTACCATTTTGAATACCTATTCCTAGGACTAATGTAGAAATCTGTGATGTTCTCATATGTCCATAGTAATTTTATTTCCTGAAACATTATGAGTAACGTTGATTTGTGGATAACATTATACACAACATAATTTTTCCTTCTTGGAGACTGTTCGTCTCTCTTCAAGAGAGGATCAGCTGGTTTAAAAAAGAGAGAAATCATAGTCATTCTGCCAACTGGCTTTTAAAACTAGCCTAAAGAAGTGACTGAAAATGTGATGGAAACTGAGATGTATTGAGAGGACAGCAAACTCTATCATGATGACCCGAAGCAGTGGATCTCTTACGAGAAATAAAAATAAATGAGGTTTTTAACATAGGTGCTTTCATCTAAGATGTTTAAGTGAAGTACTGGAAGACAGTTAACTTCTTAGGATGACTTAATATGAGCCAATGTCAATAACGGGAGCAACATTAGCACCAACCAGAAGAGCTCTAACATGATTTGCAAGTGATACGTTGTACTATGGATGTGAGAAAGCACAAGGCAGGAAACCGATGTTGCCTGAAATTATGTAATCCCACAGACCTTGGTTTTCTTATATATAAAATAAGGGAGTAAACTAGACCAAACTGGGGGTCTGCCAGCCTTATTACATGAATTTTTCCCCTTAAGCCAATAATTTATTGTCTTTCTTGAAGTTGAAAAATACATTTTGTATTTTAAGACCTATTCGCACAATACCCTGAAGAGGGTTTCTGACTTTTAAGAAGCTCTGTATCCTAGTAAGCAACAAGTCTTTAGTAAGCCATAGCTGGGATGTTGGCAACATCCATATTCAGAAAAATCTGTCCACCTAGTAGAATGTGGTTCCCTCCCTACCTAGGAGAAGACTGGCCTTGTGGTAAGATTTAGATGAAGACTTCACTACTGAGTCCAGAGGAAATCTAAGTTCCATTTCCAAGCTGCTTCTATTATTCATCTCATAAGTCTATTAGAAAGAATGTTGTCTCTTCCTTGGGGTCATTCCTCCAATGGATTAGGAGACATATTCTGGTCTCACTAGAATTCTTAAAAGAAGTCCCTTTTGAAAAAGGTATGTGTCTTAACTGCTATCACCCCTCTGAGAAGAGGTAATTTCAAATGATTCCTGGGAAGCTCAGAGGCTCCTCTGCTGATCTCTACTGCTGCCACTGTAGTGAGTTGCTATTATTCCTGTGATGAGGTTGCCATCTCTGGGGCTGCCATAACAAAACACCACAAACTGGATGGCTTAAACCAAGAGAAATTTATCATTTCACAGTTCGAGAGGCTACAATCTAAAAGGTGTTGGCAGGGCTATTTCCTCCAAGACTTTTAGGAGAGCATCCTTTCTTCTAGCTTCTGGGAGCCCCAGACATTCCTTGGTTTATGGCAGAATAAGGCCAGTCTCTGACTTTATGTTCATATGGCTGTCTTCCTTCTGTGTCTTGTGTCTTCACATGATCCCATCTGTGTCTCTGTCCAAATTTCCCTCTTCTTACAAGGGCACCAGTATATTGGATTATGGCCTACCCTAATGACCTCATCTTCACTTCAGTACATTTAAGAAGATCCTATTTCTAAAAAAGGTTACATTCACAGGTACAGGGCGTTAAGATTCCAACATATCTTTTTGAGAGACAAAATTCAACCCATAAGAGCATCCATGAGTTTCTTCACTGCCATTGTCACTAGCACATATTTCAGCCCCATCTAGAGTCATTATGGAAGGAGGAAGGCAGTTTGTTTGTTTTTTGCGGTACGCGGGCCTCACTGTTGTGGCCTCTCCCGTTGCGGAGCACAGAATCCGGACACGCAGGCTCAGCGGCCATGGCTCACGGGCCCAGCTGCTCCGCGGCATGTGGGATCTTCCCGGACCGGGGCACGAACCCGTGTCCCCTGCATCAGCAGGCGGACTCTCAACCACTGTGCCACCAGGGAAGCCCAGAAAGGCAGTTTTATACTCAGCTTGGGCAATGCATGCCAATTAAAGAGCAGAACATTAGAAACCCAGACTTAACTCACTTAGCCTTTGTTCCAAAAACAACCTGCCCCTAGAGAGGCTGAGGGAGGAGAGCTCCCTGCGTCTCCAGCATCCCAAACCCAGATGCCCTGTTCCCTCTCAATAGCTCATCTCTTTCTACCATTACATAATTTAGTTTAGTTTAAAACAATTTCTCAATTTTGGCTGAAAATTAGCATTTTTTCTTTCAAACAGCTCTTGTTTTTAGTGCCATGCTGGCCTTCACAGCAGGTGAGTCTGGATCCAGCTGACGTGCTGCTTCTGCTGGGTTTCTGTAAACCATGGAGATCAGGGTTTCTAAATACTATCTCCATATTTGCTCAAACTCAGACTTTCTTTACAGGCTTGAAGAGATTGGGCAAGTCTTCCTCAGAGTATTCCCCGACAGGTCTCTCCATTCTGATGTCTGATTATTTTACGCACTTTTCTCTTATGCCGCCTGCATTTCATTGCTACACTCTTTCCTCTGAATAGTCCATTCCAACTCATATTCATTTCTTTAAAAACTCCTAGCATAGAAAATGACTTAATGTTTCGGAGGTCAAGCCCTTTCTACCTACCCAGGTATATGGCTGGAGTAGGATTAGCTGTACGGTGAGACTTCAGCACTCAAATAGGTATTGGGGGAAAGTAGCTATTTCAGTTGTGGTAATTGAGCTGTTAAAAACAAACAAACAAAAAAACCAGTCTCTCTGCAGACATCAATTCTGGCTGAAAGTTAGCATCCCTTCTGTTCAAATAGCTCCAGTTGGGGACCTGGAGTACAGGTGCTTAATAACATATTCATAAGGACTCCCCAGTCTCTATCTTTGTTATTATAAAATGCTTTTGTTTGCTGTCTGTATGGTTCTAACACCCATTCACCTGCAGTTTGCAACACTTGTTATCATCCAAATGGCTTTCAGGAGCATTTCATAATGCTGAGGAGATAGGCAGAGGGGCCCTTAAGAAATATTAAAAAAACAAAAAACAAAAAAAAAAACGCTGAAACTTACCACAAACACAAATGCCCTGAAACCAAAATAAAAGTAAATGTCATTTTAAAAATAAAAAAAAATCATCTCATTAAAAATTGCCAGAATCAAGCATATTGGCAATGGAAATTACCTTTTAACTGTTTTCCTTAAGTATCTTTGTCTTCTGTTTTCAATACAATGTTTTAAATACCTTTTGTATGGAAAGAGGTTCTGGTGTTAAGAAAAGTCTAACTGCTAAATATAGTCATGAATCTGTACAATTTATATAGCTTAAATTGTTTTAATTAAATTTATTGCTATTCTTGTTAATTTTACTTTACTAGATTTCCAAGGTTGATTATATTATTAGAATTTTTATTCACTGTATTTATTGCCTTTCCTGTTCTCCTCCCAGATAATCTAGATATTAATTCATCAATTAAAATGGATTCAGTATTGTCTTTGGCTTACAGTAAGTGCTTAATAAAGGTTGTTTTTTTATTTCCTATTTCAAGATCTAATTGCCAACCTCCTTAGCTGGCAGTTTGAGCCTCCTTAATTATTTAAGTCAGTCAACAAATACTGAGTTCCTACTATAGGCAAAATATGACAAGCTCTAGGACTACAAAGATGAGTAAGACATGGTCACTAGACTCAGGTTGTAATAAAATAAAGGCAGATATATAAAGTAATAAGTGCAATTAAGTACTGTAGGTTCTAGTTTGAAGTACACACAACAGAGACATGGAGAAAAGAATGATCTGGTAATTGAGTATTTAAGAAATGCTTCATAGTAGTCTTGACTATCATGCCAAGACCAGACAGAACATTTACTTGTGTTTGGGCAAGCAGAAAAGAGAGGAGGGCCATTTCGGCATTAGCAACTGCATGAAGCATGCAGTCGTGAGAAAGCTTAATATATCTGAGAGCCTCCAAGCCAGGTAACTGTGATGGTGTGGGAGTTTATTTCCTGAGATGTAACTGAAAAGGTAAGTGATAGCTGCGCTCAAGGCTCTTCCTTATTCATCTAAGCAATTTAAACTTTAGGCAGTGGGGAGACATTAAAGGGATTTAAACAAGTGAATAAACGACAAGATTTGCATTTGAAGGTCATTCTGAAAACCTTGTGAATGACTAGCTGGAGGGAGTAAGACCAAAACCTAGAAGGATAGCAATAGTCCCTGTGAGAGAGCTAAGGCCCCGAACTAAGAAGTAAAGCTATACCATGGATCTCTGTTAATTTCGTGTTATGTTAAGAAAGTCTATAGTGCCAGTCCATTCTCTGTCTGTGGGCAGACCTTGACAGGAAGATGATCATAAACATTAACTCACAGCAATAAATGCAGTTCAGGGAACTGGAACCTTGTATTTTCATAACCAGACCATTTACTTGCCATAGACCAGACTGTTGATCTAGAATCAGAACAGGTGGAGCTAAAATCATAGAACATATAACAGCTTTAGGCAAGCAGAGCCTGATACAACCATCTTGCTAAAAGTTGTCAGAATACATAGTCCTTTGTTACAACTCCCACCATCCATCTTCACATTAGGTATGCCCTCGTCATTGAAACTGGAATATAAAATACTCTAAGGCCAGCAGCTGAAGTTCTTGCTTTTTTGAATAGTATGTCAGTTAGTGATGCCAAGATCTATCACTTTGACTTTTTCTCTGCTTCCATCGCTCCTCAATCTGCTTTATGATGGACAATTTCTTCACGTTGCTTTAATAGTAATTCAGGTTATAATCAAGTCTTCCAACCTGCAATCTGAACGACATGTTAAGGTGACTTTGTATATTTCTGTTGCAATGGCTATAATACTTTCTGCCCCATAATGATGGCTGCTCTGTTTAAAAATGTCTGAGGAAAACGCTATCGTGCCTTTCTCCTTCCCCCTTTAAATTCCACCGACCTACTCACTATCATTTTTTGGTAAAATCTTTGTGTTTCTCACTGATATTTTTGTGGCTTGACTCTGCAAGCGGAAATTAGTGATAGGGGTGTAAGCTACCTGAACTAAATTTAAGCCTCAGTTCATGACGCTTAAACAACATTTGTCCAAAAATACTTCTGCCTACAGAAAGAAAAAAGGTTAGTGGAAAGCACAAGTGAAAGCTTTCACGCCACTTTCCTCTGGGCTTCAGGGAAAACTAGGTGATTTTGTATGCTCATATGGAAAAGTGCGACGGAACAGAAAGGAGCAGTAACTGGATGTAGTTTTCACTTGACATTTTAAAATTTACATGTGTAAGTAGGAGACAAGTTGGATGGGAATCAGGGAGAGTTGAGGGTGTAGCAGACCATCTGGTAGCACCTAGGAAACGTGAGCAGCTCTACCACTATTCTTAACCAGGGATGTGCCTCTGAGCCTCCGAGAAACTTTGCAAAATGTTCAAGCAGGCCTAAATACCATCCCTGGATATTCTGAGCCAGTGTGATCCAAAGCCTGGGGAATATGAATTTGGAGGAAGTTCTCTGGATGACTTTGAAGTATTCTCTCGTTTAAAAACCTTTTTGTTTAAAAACCTTGTATACATAAATACTTAAAATGTTCAGTATTAAAATGAAGGGGAGCCCTTAGGAAAATCGGCTTTGCTTGGGGAAGCCACCTTTTTTTTTTTTTTCTGTCAGTGACATAATCTGTTTTTATTTTCCTCCCCATGTCCTCCCATGGCCTATACTTTATTTGGTTCTTGTGTTCAAGTTGTTATTTCCTAACTCCTGACAGGCTATTAGGTCGTAGCTCAATATTTGACCCACTCAAGGAGAAATGACATGTTGAGAAGGAGTCTTTACTTACATTTAGGAAAACCTACAAGTTCTACCCACCCCCCGGCAAAAAAAAAAAAAAATTTCTATACAGTGAATGGTGTCCAGCTTGATAATCACAAGTTTTGACTTCAGGTCAGATCATAGAGTGTAAGTCGCCATGTGTGCATAATGTAATTCCTGAGTCTAAAAACCATGTAATCATGTGTTAAGTAGGTAAGCTTTTATATAACTCTTAATTATGAAACAAGTTTTCTCTAACTCATAAATACTGTATTTAGTGGTATTGTTTAACGCTGGCCTTACCTTTTCAGGCATAAATTGTACCTATAAAAATTGATTTTTTTTTTTTTTTTTTTCTTTCTCTGCGGTACGCGGGCCTCTCACTGTTGTGGCCTCTCCCGCTGCGGAGCACAGGCTCCGGACGCGCAGGCTCAGCGGCCATAGCTCGCGGGCCCAGCCGCTCCGCGGCATGTGGGATCCTCCTGGACCGGGGCACAAACCCGTGTCCCCGGCATCGGCAGGCGGACTCTCAACCACTGCGCCACCAGGGAAGCCCTAAAAATTTTTTAACTAGCATAATGGGCAGTTGGGGATAAAAGGACAAAGATGTTGGAAATGTCTAATTTGGAAAAGAAATGCAGAGAGGAGTAGCCTTAAAACGTGGGCGGGGCAGCACACTTATTTTGGCGTTAAATGAGTTAAAGAAGCACTTTCAAACATTTTTGCAAGGAAAGCACTTTTTGCTTTTCCTCCCTGGCGTTCAGATATGGTTCAAATCCGTGGAGGACTCAGCTTCTCCCCTTGGCAGCTCCTCGGTACTCCTCGTGCGGTTTGAATCAGTAATGATGATACCAGCAAGGATGTGTCTGACTTTCTGTGCCCAGACCCTGGTTCTCTCAGCCAATTAAAACCCTCTCCTATCTGGAGACTGGACTCCTTGTTTCACGTCTTCTCACAGAGTGGCGTCTGAGCTGGGGGCTGGATTCCTAGGGCTTCAGATTCTATTAGCAAAGCCCATCCTGGCCAAGCCACGTGATGTTTGACAAAAATTGGCTGAGCTGGAAATTGCTCTCACGCATTTCTCAAATGCCTGCCCGCAGTTCCCTGAGACAGTTCTGCCTTTTGTGTCTGCTGAGTGGAGGAAGAGGGGCATAGACTTCAAACCTCAACTAAATAAAAATGCTTTCATTTAATGCCCACTCTCGCCCAGACCTTTCTGCTTATTCTGTGAGAAATACGACTTGTACCAACTCGGTTCTTTGCTAGTTATCAGGCTCTTGCTCAATTGGATCCCACATAAAGAATTTCTAATGATGATTTTCTACAGAAATGGGTTCTTCCCCCCGCATTTTCCACCACCTACAGTGTTGCTCAAGCATGAACGGAATAGGAAACGAAAATGAAGAAAACAAAATGTGCTTGAAGAACATTTTGAAACTGTAAATCCATTTGAAGAATGTCTGAACCTAGTAAAATATTCAGTCATTTTAGATCATTATTTTATTGGTTGGCACAAGCCAGTCTGCTCCAACCCCTTTACAAAATGTGGATTTCGCTCCTTGCGAAGGCCCGTCCATCAGACTTCTTTGGAATTGTTATGGTTACCCAGTGAGGAGCACCTCCTGAGGCTGCACTGCCACTAATGTACCATCTAACCCTGTGATGTGTGATTTGTGATTACAGATCTCTGTATCCTGAACTTAAATTGGCTTTCCCTAGGAAGAGCTGATTATATCTTTAAAGTCTGTCTACTAAGACTCTCCTTCAAAACTAAGAATGTTTAAGCCTGGATGTTGATAATTACTCAACATTTTTAAACTCAAAATAAGATATTAACCTTAAAAAATAGAATGCCATGGGCTTCCCTGGTGGTGTAGTGGTTGGGGGTCCGCCTGCCGGTGCGGGGGTTGCTGCGGGTTCGTGCCCCGGTCCAGGAGGATCCCACATGCCGTGGAGTGGCTGGGCCCGTGGGCCGTGGCCGCTGGGCCTGCGCATCCAGAGCCTGTGCTCTGCGGCGGGAGAGGCCACGGCAGTGAGAGGCCTGCGTACCGCAAAAAAAAAAAAAAAAAAAAGCATGCCACAAGCATTTTTGTTTGAAGTATCAAATAGCATGTCTGGTTGATGCCCCAATGATGTCATGTGGTAAAGCTATCAGGGGAAGCTGTAGGCAAGCACTTGAAAAACATAAACAGATTCCAGCTGAGGTCTCCTTAACACATCTCCAAATGCCCAGACTCCTTTTGTCTCACCTTGTTAAGCATCTGCCTGAAGCCCACAAAGAACCCACTTGGAGGCTCAGCTGCTGTAATAAGCAGAATGAATGCATAGAGACTCTAGCTAACAGATGGGACTTGCTGCTTGAGAGAGACTGATCTAGTGTCTGGCTACCTGTTGGCAGACACAACGCTCCTGGCATCTCCCACCCAGAAAATTCAGAAAGGCAGAAAGAGAACTGATGTTTAAAGGAAGAGATGTAAGGAAAACATGTATTAAGCCAAGCATTTCATGTCAGAGCAGATAGAGCCAGTCAAGGAGGTTGCTTTGCTACAGCCTATGGGATCAGGAGTCTTTCCAGACCAAAGTGAAAATAAATGGTATGTCTACACTATTTCAAAATGGCCTTTTAATTGTGATGCTAGTGAGACATCAGAAGTGTTGAATTTGCTTCACTGATATGGCATTGCTACTGTCCAGTTTACTCCTGAATAGGAGGTGGAATGCAGAGTCACATTTTAGGAATGTGTTTGTGGGTCTCTGTGATTTACTGCCAGGGTGATTCAGTCTACAGTTTTCTTATCTTTGGGGCAATAGGAACAACTCACTTAACTTGGATTTTATCTTTCTTCTTCAGAGGCTTGGGTTTCTACTTAAAACAGAAAGGAAAAGAGAGGAAGAAATCATTCCCTAGGCACTCTCATCCTTTATTAGGAGCTTGTGGAGGCTCTCGATTCAAGTCAGACTCCCAGTTGAGGGTAAGGTCATGCCCAAGGGCCTGGCACTCCTCTCCTGGGACCAAAGGAAGGAGGTTCAGGCAGTTGTTGCATCTACTGTCTCACGTTCCAGCCCTTGAAAAAGAGGGAGTGAGAATCTTCAGCTTGAACAGACTACTATGTAGAGAAGTATTGGGCAATTGAGATGATTTTCATTTTTGCAAGTTCTCTCCTCTCTACAGTCGTCTTTGCAAGTTCCTCTTCCTTAGATTTTTTTTTTCCCCACAGCGATAGCACCTTCAGAAGTTGTGTTATATCTCTTGAAAAATACTGCCATTCTCTAGACTAGGTTTTTCTTTCCCCCTACTGTAGAGCTGAAAGTACTGTCTCCCAAGGGAAAATCAGAAGTTTCAAAATAGAAAAAGGCTAATGAAGAAAGTGTGATGCTTCTCTCCTTCAGGCCTCTTACTGTGACAACTGGTAGTTTTTTTTACAAGGTGGTATGTCTCTATGGACAGCACTTCTCTTGTCTAAAGCACATCATAGTATCTTGTCAAACGCAACTCGGATCTTTTATAACCCTTCCCTAGGACTCATTTAAAAAGTTTCTCAGACATACAAATTATTGGCTTTGAGGTGAGAATTACATATTAGGCCTGGAGAGAACAGTGGAGGTCATCCCATTCTCTTTATTTTAGGGATGTGGAAACTGAGACCAGATCTTAATTAAGGGGCTTGACCAAGATCACACATCTTTTAGGTAGAATTACCAGGACTGTAATACAATGTCAATTTCCTTAAGTCATATTGCCTCAATTAATATAGCTCCTTAGTTGTACTGGAAAGGTGGCGGGCAGGTTAGCTAGTGAGTCATACTGCAAACCTGTATCTAATTACTGCAGCACAGTGCAAAGGTCTATAGACATTAGAGGAAAGCATTCCAGGTAAACCAGATTTTGGCTCTGCCTCTTACTGTTTGACCTTGGGCCAATTACTTAACCTCTCTGTCCTTCAGGATCCTCATCTATAAAATGGAGCATAAGACCCACCTCATAGGGCTAAACTGAGGATCGTTGGGTACATGCATGTGTGGTCCTTATGCTACTCACCTCTTGCCAGCTATTACCTTTCTCTAAAGAATACTAAGATATTTTACCTCTGAATTTCCTTTCTCTTCAAAACAATATATTAGCCCACATTCAACTTAGAGAATTAAATCTCTATTAGTGGTTCTGCAGAAGTAACTTTTCCTCTGTCAGTTGTAAGGCTTTTCAAATTAGTGTTAACTGTGCTTTTTAATAAATGTACCACTGATTACCCAATTCTAGGTCACAAATACAGATCTGAAATCATACAATTTACAACGTGTGCTACTTCCACCAAAGAACTCCTCATCCTTCAAAATATTTTCATGTATTATTACTTTCCGTCTTCAATCTGTCAGGCAGAAAACTGCATCCACTTCAACTTTGAATCAATTCTCTGAGCAAATGTCATAAGTTATCCCATCACATGCTTTGTTTAAATGTGTTCCTGTAATCAACTAATTCTGTTACTGCACTGGAGGGAAAATCTATCGAATTTGACTGGTTGGATTTATTTTTCATAAGCCACACTACTTTATTGCTTTTGATTCCAATATCCTCTGGATAGTCGCAGGTTTTTCTTTCATGACATGTATTTATTGGTATACTAAGGGTTGATGTTACTGAGGAATAATTTCCAGGCTTGTTCTGCTAATGATGTTTGAAATGGATTATGGTGTTTGGCCTCACCTATTACCCCAATTCACTGTAACTTCAAAAATAATGAGTAGAATTTCCAAATTAACCAACCACCATGCTCCCTAAAATGTATAGTACAGGTAACTTTATTTTAGGACCCTGATTTTTTTGAAACAAAATCATGTATTATACATTCTTGTTATGAAAGTAGTATATGTTTAAATTATAATTTCTAAAATCAAGAAAAAACCTTCTACCTAGAGATAATATTTTTATTTCATAGCTTTTCAATTATATGTACGTTTATGTATTTCTTAAAAGTGATAATGGATCACTCACTTCATATATTTTGTACCTTTTTTAACCAAACGATAAAACATGAATCTTTCCATACCATTTAAATATTTTTCTGAATGATTTTGAATATCTATGTAATGTTTTATTGGACAAAAGTCATACTTATTTTAGACCATTTATATTTTCTAATTTTTCTTTCATAAATACATTTTTATAATAAATGAGAAATCTTAGCCCATATGCAGAAGAATAATAGCTTGCTTTTATTGAGCATCTATTATTTGCTAGGCATTATATATATATATTCCTTTTCATATGTTCTTTAGTTTGCAAAGTAGGAATTATTACCTTCTCATTATAGATGAGGAAAGATATTACAGATTAAAAATAGATTTTCTTTTTTAAGTTAATCTATGCCAAATACCTAGAAAGTAGAGTAGTTAGAATTCAGAACCAGATAGGCTCATGCCAAGCCTAACTTATTTCTATTTTATCATATTTGCCCCTAGAATAAATCGCTAAAAGTAAAATAACTATTTCACAGGGAAAACCACCCTAAATGATTTGCTATATCATCCCAACCAAAAAGACTATTCGTATTCTTATCTGTATTCAAAAGACTTACTAAAAAAATCCTCTTTAACAAATTGCAAAATCCCCATTATGGCTAATAAAATTCAAATCTTTTCTTTATTGTTGTTTGTTGCAAGTTTAATTACCACATTTAAAAGATTATGAACATTTTCTCTTAATGACACTTCTGAAATGTCTACTTTTCTGATCTCTGATTAGTCAGCATTTCACACCGAGTCGATTACTACTTGGGTAATCTTCAGTGCAGCAATATGGTAGTTCACAAGATTTCTCCCAATGTTTGAAGAAGCTAAGTTTTAAAAATTTATTTTACTTATAAAATATATATTTTATTTGAAAAAATTAAAAATAGAAGCCAGAATAAAACAAACGTTATTTAAATCTGTAGTCCAAAGATAAGCAAACCTGTTTGGTGTAGCTTTTATAAAAGCTACATGTATGTACTTTACATATGCATTTGTTCACAGATATGAAGCACCGTTATTTAAAAATGATTACAGAATTAATCTGCATGATATTAAAAAAAAATACCCAGTAATGAATTGTATGAAATAAAGTTTTCTGGAGAGTACCATCCCTTCATCCCTCTTCCTATATTTAGTAGTTTTTGACCATTTGTTTTTAGTCTTCAGATAGCTACTTTCATAACTCCAAATATTAGTCTTATAAATTTAATGGATCCCCTCACTGTGAAGGAAACTTAAATTTATTCTTGAAAGGCTGATTTGTAGTTTGTGAGAAAACATTAAATTTAATCCCATGGAAAAAATGTTGTAAGATGGAATATCATGGAATTTGAACTTCTTTTTAGCAGAGTGCTAACTCTCACTTAAAGTGTACTAATGCAAGTAAAAGAGCTCAAAGTTAACTGAGATACATGTGTCACATTTTCTTCATCACTATAGTGTTCTTAAACTAAATTTAATTTTCTGTAACTGACCAGGAGACATATAAAATGTTGGGGTGGGAGAAATCATAGGGAACAGTTTCTATTGCTGTGAATTATCCACCTATATTTCCTAGGAATATAATTGGCTTAAAATTAGTAGTAGTATATTTCCATTTAAACTAATTTTAAAAAAAGGGCACTTCTGAGTGTGAAAGGTACAAATACATGATTTTCAAACACAGATTGTTTTACAAATCCGAGATATTATTCTGATGAACACAAGACAAAATAATCAATCTAAATTAAACCGGAGTCCTTATGTTTCCTCTTCTCCCTACTCTGCTGCCATTTCATAAGTTAGAACATTCTTTCCTGGATTTTTGTTTGTTTTATTTGGACCAAAGTGACCTTGGTTATAAACATATACGTTTGAGTTTTCAGTGTCATGATTCCTTGACCTAAAGGTTTGTTGGTCTTCTGCCTGAAATTGGAAAACTTTTCCATCAGAAGTAGTATACTCTTTAAGGAGTTCATTAGTGATATACTTCAGTATAATATCTCGCTCAAGTATATAGTTAAAAATGCATGTTTTTTTAATTAGAGCATCTGTTATATTCTTGGTTTTGCCAAATGTCATTATAACAGAACCATGTTTAAAGCGCAAATACTAAGAACTTACAAAAATAGACATCCACCTCAACTCTTTCATTAGATCTTAGGCTTATTCATTCTTATCTAAACATTCTCTCACCTACAATTCTGTCACCGATCTCTTAACCTAAGTTGAGAGACACTTTGTCCTGCCTTATCTCAGACACTATAACCTTGGGACTATATCAGATGTCAAAATCCCTTTGCCTTTGCTTCTACTTCAGCTTTTAACTCCTTAAGAAAGGGAGTTTAATTTTAATGCTCATTTTCACTTAGCCCGTGGCAATCATTAATATGTCCCTATTGCCCCTGCCATTCTTTTACTGCCCCTAACGTTCTGGGTACTTACGGAGAAAGTCTCTTAACTAAAAAATGGTTAGAAGAAAAGGTCAACTGTGCTCATGGCATTCAGTAGCCTGAACACCATGACTATTTCCTAACCCGAAAAATTTCCTTTTCCATCTCACTGTTCCTCATCCTTCATATCCTATCTAATTTTCATTTATTTCTTCCTTTAGTTTTCTTATCTTTCCTATATGCTTAAGGATTAAATATCTCCTAGTGTTTTCATTTCCTCCAGATCTGTACATTTAATGAGGTATTGTGTGGGGAAAAAAAATTCTGCATGTTTGGTCTTTATCACAGCTACTAGAGCAGAGGGTATCAGCCTTAGATTTTCAGCCTTAGAGGTTAGGTGTGAATTAGGTTCAAATTCCCTTTGTATAGAGTATCAAGTTTAGACATTATCTGTATTATTATTGGTTTTGGCACAGAGCACATACTAGATGTTGAAGAATAGTGCATTATAAAAAAAATTAATTCTTCCATTTATTCTGAACTTTGATCTTTTAAGTTCCATATCTCTTTCATACTAAGAAATTCAACTCATATTTTTACTTGTTCACGTTCACCATGAACTCTGTGGTGCTAGGAAATTATACCAAATCTAAGCTTCCAAAAATAATTTAACTAGGATACATTATATTTCCAAAAAAGATGAGTTGCTTTTATCACAAATTTTAAGGCAAGTGAATACGCTTGTAGTTTGTTTTCTGTTGGTATGTGTGTAGGGGTTATTTAAGAAAAAATATTAAGATATATGCTACCAAATTTCATTAAACACATTTTCTCATGAAACATATTTAGGTCAGTTTCCAAAATATCTAGGCCTAAAGGTACAGATTTATCCTTTTTCTTGTCTAGCAAAGGTCCTATCAATATTGAATCTTTCCAGGAATCATGTGACTTTTTCTTTCTTCTTGCTTTTCTGGGAAACATGAGAATCAGCCATAACTGGAAGCATTATAAAGTAAGATAAACTTACTGTGTCACTTGGCTCGATTGCTGTTGACATTTTTGGTGAATTTTCAGTGGACAGTGTGAGAATGTTTTGCTTCTAGTGTTCATTTATATTTTAGGACATTTTCTGCAATGGCCTGGAGGTGATAATTTGAGGAAAGACACTAGTACATGAAATGAAATTATAGGGAAAAAGTTTCCTCTACAGAAGAATCGTATCAGTTTTTATCAATACATCTTCCTATAAGCCATTTAAATACTTTTAAATAATACTTTTAAGAAACAAGGAGCTTTAAAAGTCAAGGCCACCTTTTACATAAAAGACAGTAACATACATAGTATTCCCAAATTCTATTCAATCTACTTTCTCTCTTTGGTCTCTGCTGCTTATGAATAAATACTTCATTTCAGTTGGGACACTTTTTATATCTGATCCTGAAGAATGTTGCTTAATCAGTTATAGATATACCACAATGAACCCAAAGAGTTGAGCACATTTGCATCTCTGTAACATGTTGGTAAGCTATTTTTTTCTTGAATGTTTATTAAAGTACCATAGATTGATTTTTTTTTTTAAGATACCAGTAACCCGATAGAAAAAGGAAATGATATTAAAGTTTTTAAAAAAAAAAAAATGCAAGTAAAACCATAGGAGCAGATTCTTTAGGACCCTGGTTCACTGGAGCCTCTAACTGGTCTGTTGGAACAGAGGAACAGAAAGTCTGGTTTGGTTGTTTTGATGGTCTAGATGGAAGATGTGGTTGATTTAGCATATGGCTATACACATTTTGGGGGAACAGGGTATTTTGCACTGTAGCAGTAATTTTTCACAATTTGTTTTGCATCAAGAAAATTTGGTAAACTCAAATAAGTTCAGTATTTTCATCATAGTTTTGCCAGGAAATTTATTTTTAACAAATGTATGGTTTTGCTTAGTTCCTCTTCCTAGTGAACAAATATGGTCTCTGACCTTAGAAAAATACCAACAAATCTGTCTTTTAAAGAATTATCTCTAAAGTTTGTGTTTAAAATGGAAAACGTGTTTTTAAATGGCATACATTGATCCGAGTTAAAAACAAGAATTTTTATAAATTAGCTAGCAACCAATGAAAAGATAAAACATTGAAAAATGCAGAAAATCTGATATCTTAAATGACTGACTAATTTGGTCTTGTTTCAGAGGCTTTTTACAATCTACCTGACAGTTAAGAACTAAAGTACTAGCTCAACCATTACTAGTAAATTAATATGAAGTAACAACAGTCTATATAGATAAAATAATTTAAGAAGAAAATAAGAGCAATAATGGCATTAAATGATTACTTGAGCATACATTAAAACCAATTAAGCAAATTTTGGAATAAAAGCACAAGTAAAAAAACTTTTTTTGTAAATAATGAAGAACACATTTATTAGAAACGTACCCCTTGAAGATTCATTTATAGTCAATTTCAGCATTCTCTTTGCTTGTGGAGAATAACAAGATAAATATTGGGTGTAGCCCAATGCCATATACATGATTGAATAAGTTTGGAATGAAAGAGGGGCAGCAAAGCTTAAAAGAGACGGGTTTTCGAACAGTACAAACAATGCATGTAAATGTGCTTCAAAGCTGTACCTCAGAGTTCAAATAGCGTCAGAGTTTAATCTCATTCTTTGCCTTAGTGATGACAGGATAGAAGCTAATGATTGAACAGATTTATTTGTCACTATTATAATAACTTAAGAGGTATATTTTATCTAACAAGTTTTTTTTTGGAAGCATGAGGTTAGCTAAAAGAAAAATAGTATAGCTTTCTATACGCATAGAGCTGTACCAATCAGAAGGAAAATTCTGGGAGTGGTAGCCAGTCCACAGCCTGAATGCCTGAGCAACCAATGTATCTTCACTAGAGAGAATGTGTCAAAAGTGCCTCTACTTGATTATCTTTCCATGATCTTAATGTGATAATTAAAATTGAAACTTAACACATGCATTACCAAGCAAGAGAAATGTACTGGAAATAGTCTTCCAACTCACCATTGACTTATTACTTTCCATATGGGAGAAGGGACGAACATATGTATTTACGACCTTGAATCAACAAATAAATTTATAGTTCATGACGAGAACTGGCTCACTTAGCAAATATTTTGTTGAGCCTGACAAAATCAATAACTTGAAGCCAAAATTGTGACAATGAAAGGATTGCAATGGAAGTAAAGCTTGAGAGCTGGGTGAAGAAGTCATGAATATTATAAGTTACTGATACTAGTCATTTACATGTAATTAGAATTAGTAATGCTAAAATAAGGAAGAATGTAATTAGCCATCTCTATAGTGGAAAAAAAAATCTTTGGATGAAATACTCAGTAAAAGGAGTGGTAAAAGGTGCAAGATTGATGATTAGAGACATTTTGTCTTCACTTCTGTGACAAAAGCAACCTTACTGCTCTAAGAAACTAAAAATTGCTAACAAGAGTAGTTCTGAAAATGTTATACCATACATTTTCTCCCTATATTCAGGTCATTTCTCTTCGGTGACATAGTTTACAAAGCAGTTTGTAAAAATGTGCCATTGCCACTTATATCCATGTATTTATATAAACCAAAATTCTATACAAAGTAGATGTGAGAGAATTTGTCTAAACGTTGCCCCCGATCTTGGTAATGTTACTGAGTCATGCGCTCACTGCCACATGACAGGCCAATATAACAAGAGATGAGTTGCTAAAAGGGGAGGGGGTGTGGCTGCTTCTTGCAGATTTCTTGGTGCCAGAATCCTGTGTTCTTGAAGCTGTCCACTTAGGTCTGGTCACAATGTCCCTATAAACTTCAAAACAAATGCTATTTTCTGTTCTGCAACTTTTTATCTCTATATGAATGGAAATGTGTTGTACTTTAAAAGTCAGAGCCTTGAGAATGGGCTATCCTGTATATTTCAGGCATAGACAACATGCTTTTACAAAGGTTGCAGAGTCAGCATGACTAAGCACAGCAGCAGAGCACAAGGGTTAGAGCTAAAGGAAGTGGTCCAATGCAGAGTCAGGTTTGTTTTTCTGTTATAGTAATAGCTTTCTTTTATCCAGCACAATTTTCTAAAATATACCTGTTCGGTGCTGGAAAAAAATGACAGATTGCAGCTCTTTGTTTATAGAGGCAATCTGAAACCTTATTTTTGTACACCAATATATTGTGGAGGTGAATGTAAATTTTATGTGAAAATATCAAAGAGTTTGTCCTTTATTCATTTATTTTTGGCCTAGTCCTTTCTCTTCTCCTCGCATCCTAAATCATGGAGTCTCTTATACCATTAGGCATATGTTTGTAAATGCTTGAAAACATTAGCATAGTCCTTATTTAACCTTTTATGAATGAGCAAGTGGAGCCCACAGAGCAAAGTGCCTGATCTAAGACCTTATATTTAGCTGGTTGCCAAGTTGGAACCCTATTGACGTGTTTACTGATACATTGAGTTTCCTACTACATGCAACTCTGTCCTGCTCTTGAGGTAAAGAGTAACTGCTAAGGCTAGATGACTTTTCAAGAAAATAAATAAAACTAAAAGTAACTTAAAATGTGCCAAGAAACAGAACAAGAAAGAAACAAGTTTGCGTTGAAGTTAGTTGTAAAAAGTGTTGCTCTAAACCCACTTTAAAACTGCTCAACTTATTACACATGTACATTCTTGTATCACTAGACTTAACGTTAGAGAATAGTGATGTCTGTCTGAGATATTCAGCACCCCCTTGTGTGACTGACATGTTTACTCATGAAAACATAAAATCGTGGAAAAAATAGTTTATATTTTTATTACTCACTTGTGAACTTACATTAAATTTGCTTTAATTTTTTTAGAACTCCTGGCAAAATACCCAGTACTTATTTTTAGAATCTTCAGTATAAAGAAATATTTCCTCTTTAGTTGCTGACAAGATTAACCTGTTAGGCTTTTTGTTGTTGCTGTTTCTTTTTAGTGCCCCCCCCTTCTGAAGAAGGTAGGCAAACTGTTGAATTTCCTTTTTGTAAAACTAGTTGGCAGGATGTGAAATATTTAATCAACTCTTACCATGGTCCACTCTTCTGTTCCTCTGCTCTGTTAGAAGGTAGGCTGTACCCAGACTAATGTTTTGAGTATCTGAGATGCACTTTCTTATTTTTCTTTTTTTACCTCATTCTAGTATACTTAATTTATTTATTGATTAATTCATTTATTTGGTTGTGCCACATCTTAGTTGCAGCCAGCGGGTTCCCTTAGTTGTGGCATGAGAACTCTTAATTGTGGCATGCTTGTGGTATCTAGTTCCCTGGCCAGGGATCGAACCCGGATCCCCTGCATTGGGAGCGTGGAGTCTTAACCACTGCACCACCAGGGAAGTCCCCACCTTCCCTTATTTCTGACCCTTTCACACCGTTACTACAGAAGATACAACATAATTACAGCATTTTGGACTTTCTTTATCCATGACTCTGCTTTTTTTTTTTAGACATCTTTACTGGAGTATAATTGCTTTACGGTGGTGTGTTTCTGCTTTATAACAGGGTGAATCAGCTATATGTATACATACATCCCCATATCTCCTCCCTCTTGCGTCTCCCTCCCACCCTCCTTATCCCACCCCTCTAGGTGGTCACAAAGCGCGAGCTGATCTCCCTGTGCTATGCGGCTGCTTCCCACTAGCTACCTATTTTACATTTGGTAGTGTATGTATGTCCATGCCACTCTCTTCGTCCCAGTTTACCCTTCCCACTCCCTGTGTCCTCAGGTCCATTCTCTACATCTGTGTCTTTATTCTCATCCTGCCCCTAGGTCCTTCAGACCCTTTTTTTTAAGACTCCATATATATGTGTTAGCATACGGTATTCGTTTTTCTTTTTCTGACTTATTTCACTCTGTATGACAGACTCTAGGCATGACTCTGATTTTGACCCCAAGTCTCGTTCCCCACCAAGGGGTTGAAAAGATGAAATGTCATTGAGTACCTGAGGGCACAAATAAAATCTTCACAAACATTAGAAATGCTACAGGTGTGCAGGATCATTCCTAGATGGAATCTGAGACTCAAGCAAAGGGGACTTTAAGAGGAGTTTGGAGTTAGGGGGGAAAAAACATTCCTTTTTGAATGTATACTTAGTGCCATGTACTAGGCTGAACACATTAGATGAGGATCTTGTACCTGTGAAACATGGGTTAATGTATCACCAAAGGCAGTCAAACAAGGAGAAAGAATGGCCAGATAAGGGCACACACCAAAAAAAATGCCAATCAGCTTGTGGTCTAGGGAGGAAAAGGAGGGAAGATTAGACCTTGGAAAAATTTGTAAGTTTGCTGTCAGGGGTGCATCTCCCTTCCCCCTAAGAACTCCAGAGGTGTGACAGGTGTTATTCCTTCCTCTGACCATCCGCCCCTCTCACCAAAATGCACAGCTGGACTTGGGACTTACAAGCTGTAGTAATTTCTTAGACTCCTTTCCAATACTTTAGCCTTGGCCACAGTGTGTGTTTTCTATGCATAGCCCTGACAAGAGTAAAGTATCAGCATATATTCCTCTACCTTCTTTTCTTCATCAGCTTCACTATCGGCAAAACTTGGATGGCTGTCCAAAGAGGCTAAAAATTACTTGTCCCCTATGTCTCATAGAAGGAGCCAGATCAATTATACCTTTGTTTCAACATTAGTCATGATTGTATCTTTTCATCAAAGTCTCTACTTATTTTGAAATTTAAATTGTTAACTATTTTCAGTAGTAACAATAGACCATATACTTTGCTAATAATTAATAGTGTACGAATATGCCAAACATGAATTTAATATATCTGTCCCATGACCTGGGACAAATGTTTTGATCTGCATTTCCTTTATAGAGAGCAGTTGTCCTTAGTTTTAAACCAAGATGACATTTAGTACCTACTGACTTCTTTATAGACAATCTCAGAAGAAGGACCCTAGATTGAATCAGCTTTAACTGCTGTTTTCATTTAAGATACATTGAGTTATATTGGCAAGCCAAGGTGGCAGGAGCTGCTGCTGCCACCAACCGTGGCACCTGACATTTAAAGGGCACAGGAGCTCTGCCACTGGATCAGCCAATTTAACACTACTGATCAACTTGAGATGCTCTAGAGGAAAAACATATTTTCAACCATAAAGAGCAGACACAAGAGCGATCTTTCAAGTACACTAATATTACCCATCCCCTAACATTTGACTTTTTCAGTAACTAAAATTTAAAAAGAACTTAGTCCAGAATAATAATAATTACAAATCAGTTGCTGAGAAAAATTGCTTTCTGGGTTAAGATAGAGAAGGTCCTTTGGGGTTGATACTGGACAGAGATTAATTTTTATTGACATTTATATCATACCTCTGAGCTTTCAGAAAATAAAAATGGAATCAAATCAGGTCAAGCAAGTACAAATGTAGAAGATACTGCTGAGAACTGCATGAGCACCTAAACCCAGATTAAACACAAGCAACTCTGAATTGCAACCCCACCTGTGAATCATGCTGTGGGAGAAAATACAGAGGGTTTACTTAGAAAGTCTTGGCAGTAGGAAAGTAGGGGGAAGAAAGCTTCAAAATTGCTAATTTATTTTGCTAAGGAGCTCATCCAGACTAGTAGACACAGGAAGGATTTCAGACTGTCTCGTAAAGTGGCTTACAATCAATTGCAGAGCTAGACATATTAGTCTAGAATCAAAACGTTATTGCTTTTAGTCGCTGAACATAACTGAGCACAGCATGCTATAGAAAGATTGCAGGCCGCCAGAACTGCTTGGCTTTAGCAGATCTTTTAGCTTTTGCAAATGACAAAAACATGCAGAGCAGCAGCCATCCTTTCAAGCAAGTTCCTGTTAGCCGATCACCTTAAATTACAACTTAGAACTTTGTTGCTGAAATAGTCTATTTTCCTCCCGATGCTTCCTGAAACACTCCCTCCCTACTTTAAGTGATGTATTTCTCACCAAGCATCATGTTCTTACTGGAGTTCCAGCACTAAAACAAGTCACTTCCCCGGGATGGGGGTGGTGCATATTGTCACTTTTGCAAAAGAAATTTTCATTAAAACACTAGCATCTGTGACTCTCAAAAGTGAAATAAAATAGAAAGCTTGCTAAGGCATAAAAATACCTGTTCTCCAAATTACAGGACTTCAGCACTGCAATTTTGCTGCTGTGGCTGTTGACCGTTTTAAGGAGTGCTTCTAATCCCTTTATAGCTCAGTGCTGAATGCAGAAACACTGTTCTCTGGTGAGAGAGTCACCTTAGAAGTGTTGAAGTGTTAGTGGCTTTTGTAAGGTTATGGAGAACTTTGTGAACTTCTTTTATTATTGTGTCCTACCCCAAAGGTGTGTGTCAGCATTGGTTGAGGGATCATCTATGATTCTAACCCAGATCCCCATCTTCAGAGGTGAGCTGCTGAGTTCCACCTGAATTCAAGTTCCTTGACTTTGACTATCAAACAAATAGTCCCTGACTAGCTATATAGTGGAAGTAAACTTTCCACATTTGGGGGAAACTATTTTAGCAACCACAGTCTTTGAAGCAAGAACCAGTTTTTGCTTCAGTACTACTCTGAGGTAGGCTGCTTTCTTATAAATGGAGACACTAGGGAGACTGCTAAATTTGATGTTGATTGTGAGTCGAACAAGAATAATACCTCTGAAATAATCTACTTGTCCACTTTGGTCACCGTTACAAAAAGAATGTGATTCTAGAAACTAACTTGGGTCATGCTAGTCCAGTATCACCAACCTTGCGGATTCTGTTAGTGAAAGAATGCCCGAAAAAACAATTAGTGTAAAACAAATTATAACCAAAATGCCTTAGGTATTTTGGAATTATTTCTTCAAGCTTGTCGAGGCTTCTAGCTGACTTCCTAAGTCAAAAAATTTTTTTAAAATAACACAACTAATACCTTATCCTCTCCATATACATCTGAACCCATCACGTTATTATTGCATATTTCCAACTTCAATCTGATTTAGAAAATCAGGCCTCCATTTCATTTTCTGATAACACTATGGGTCATTTGGGCCCTGTCCTAATTTGCCTGTCTGAAAGTAGTTTGCACTTTCCTCTGTTCCCAGCTCTGATTCCTGCTCAAAATGCAGCTTCCTACCAGGTCATAGGATTCTAAAAGTCTCTGCCTATAGCAACTTGTCTGAAGCCTGAAGCTAAAACTTAGGGGTTTCTTTGAAGAACAAGAAGTATAACTAAATAGGTACATTCAGATCAAAAAAGGGGAGGAATTGGCAAATAAAAAGGCATTTTACCTTTTTAATATGAAGTTACAAAACCTAAATAAATACTCAAAAGAGAGACTGCCTAGAGAGACAAGCTACTTCAGGATTAAACAAACTGTTTACCACTGAAACAAAGGAAGCAACACTGCTTATGCAGAGCATATTGTGTTGTAAGTACTAATGGTCATCAGCAGTAACATTCATTATCTATTCATCCAGCAGATGCCTGATGAGAACAATTTCTCATTTCATCTAGTGCATCTAAATATAATGAGTTAAACCTAGATCCCAAAAACAAAGATTACATACTTAGTGTAGTTATTCACATTGTGGGTTGAGCAGGTTTTACTCCAAATTTTACCACCTGTATTCTTTCTTCTAATCTTTGCAGATTAGAATCTTTGCAGATTAATCTTTGGTCTAAAGTTGCACTTGCAGACCAAAGAAGAAAGGAATGGAAGTTAAGGGAAATGACTGTGGAAATAGTCTGTAGCCCTCTACTGACAAATAACACTGCTCAATGTTAAAGCCAGCAAATCAGATAGGAAATCTCCATTGCTGAATAGTATCTAGGCACCAACATACGTCTGGGCACAAAATATCTATAGCTTATGATGCTAAGGTGAGAGAAGACATTGGCATACAGCTGACGAGGATCAATTAATTGGTAATTTGATTGATCTTCAAGGAATTAAAAAAACAATTATACAACTAAAAGTATTTTTACCCAATGTTTCATGAGAATAGGAATAAGTTTATTTGAAATAAATACTGTGAAATCTCATTCAATTAAATTTAAATACTTGGATGGCTTTATTACAGCCATTTGGCAATTTACTAGGGTAATAAAAATTCATTTTAACTAATAACTGCTCACAAAAGGTCTTCTGCATGAGTTGAGTTTTATTGAATTTGAACCTGGTCTGGCATATTAACATTGCTTTTTAACTGATATACCATTAGTATGCTGTATTATACTCATTGTCTGTACATTAGCCCTACCATTTCCTCAAATGCACTTTGGAAAAGTATTGAAAGTGTTCATTTGGATAAAGTATAGGTTTATTTCATAAATAGCTTTGTCACTGAATTAAAAGTATATTAAAATACAGGGCTTCCCTGGTGGCACAGTGAATAAGAATCCGCCTGCCAATGCAGCAGACACGGGTTCAAACCCTGGTGGGGGAAGACTCCACATGCTGCGGAGCAAGTAAGCCTGTGTGCTGCAACTACTGAGCCTGTGCTCTAGAGCCCACGTGCCACAACTCCTGAAGCCCACACATCTAGGGTTCGTGCTCCACAAGAGAAGCCAATGCAATGAGAAGCCTGCACACCACGATGAAGAGTAGCCCCCACTCACCCAAGCTGAGAAAGCCTGCGCACAGCAACAAAGACCCAACACAGCTAAATATAAATAAATAAATTTATTAAAAATACGAACAAATTTAATAATGACTTGGCCATTGGGCAAAGTAGTCTTTGGACCTCAGGAAGATTCAGAGTCAATTCAAAGCTGGATTAGATTCAGCATCTTTTTAGGACTCATTATTTCCTGTCTTATTACATGCTTAAGAAGACCTTTTAAAAATTTAATAGGAGGGCTTCCGTCGTGGCGCACTGGTTGAGAGTCTGCCTGCCGATGCATGGAACATGGGTTCGTGCCCCGGTCCAGGAAGATCCCACGTGCCGTGGAGCAGCTGGGCCCGTGAGCCATGGCCGCTGAGCCTGTGCGTGTGGAGCCTGTGCTCTGCAACGGGAGAGGCCACAGCAGTGAGAGGCCCGCGTACCACAAAAAAAACAAACAAAAATTTAATAGGAAAAATCTTTAAAAAAGTTAATAGGATTTATTTTTATATGTCCAGATGGAATTAGGATAATATGTCCAATGCACAGCATTTGTATATTACAATACCTTGAACATGTGTAATAATAAAAATAGTTAACACCACTTACTATGGGCAAGCAACTCATGTTTACATACATTATCTCATTTAATCTTTATAAAATGAGGTAGGTACCAATTATGCCCATGTTACAAGTGAGAGCAATGAGATGTGAAGTGAGGCCAGGGTGGTAGTTTGCTCAGGATAACATAGCCAGTCCTTTGTGCTAAAGATAGCATGATCTGGGCTTCCCTGGTGGCGCAGTGGTTGAGAGTCTGCCTGCCGATGCAGGGGACACGGGTTCGTGCCCCGGTCCGGGAGGATCCCACATGCTGCGGAGCGGCTGGGCCCGTGAACCATGGCCACTGAGGCTGCGCGTCCGGAGCCTGTGCTCCGCAGCGGGGGATGCCACGACAGTGAGACGCCCGTGTAATGCAAATAATAATAATAATAATAATAACGAAGGCAGCTACTTTCTTTTGCTGGGTGTTGCTCTCATTCCTTGCTCTCTCCCTCCCTCTCTCTCTACCTGCTTCATCTACCTTACTCTGAAGACTGGTTTTCTCTGCTTCTGCATATTTGTTAACCAAATTAATCTAACTAGCAGAATTCATTGTTGGTCTAGTTACGCTACTTACTATCTCCTTGTTCCTATTCTAGTATTCCTTGGTGAAAATGTGGTTGGTAGCTAGACGCAGATGTATGCTACTTGTCAAATCGGCTGTGGTTGGGTTGGCACATTATATTTGGGTGGTTCCAGGGACCACCCATGGGGTTTGGGGAACCAAAATGTTTCAAGTATAGTTTGTCATTGAGTTTAATGTCCAGATGAAATTATAGGAATAAATAAGAGACTACAATTTGGGTAATTGACAAGGTAATTTTCTTAAAAATCAGGGATGAAAGATTAAGAATAATTCGCAGAAAGACAGTCAGATTAGCTAGGTGTAAATATGGGGTAAAATATATTTTTCTAGGTTTCTCCTGGAACTTACAAGAAATTTAATGACAAAAAAAATCAATATAATGGAGAAAATGATCTTTTCTAACTTGAATGATAGTTTATTGATATACAATGGATGAAAGTTTACTGATAGAGAATAGGTGAAAGTAATCATTGGGTTGAGTCAATCTGAGCTTTGCTAAGCTGAAATTAATGAATTTTCTGATGATCTGTTCATAGCTATATTCAAAGGTGACTTTCAGACTAATTCTGTTTACTCTGTAGTCTGTATTTGTAGGTCTAAGCTGGAAATATCTTCACTGTATTTTGTTTTTCCTTTTATATCTGAATCTATGACTTTGAATAAAGCTTTACTGGGAATTCTAGAGAGCATAAGCACTTACTCTATGATACAGATCTTTTTGCAATGTTCATAATGATTCTTTCTCTGGCTGTTTTAGAGCTAAATTATTTTAACCCGTTTTGGCTAAAACAACAGATGCTGTAATTGAGAGGAGAAAACTGATCCTGAAATGTTTCATATGTCTATGCGCAGAAGCCCACTGGAATTCTGTAGTTTACTGTGATGATCATAGGGTAGCTGCTCTTTGCTTTGTAACCACTGAAGGCGTTTGGTAAGAATAATAACAATGTTTAGAGTTTTCTGACAGGGTCCATTCGAGGTTTTCCCAATCAAAAATCAGCATCCGTATCCTCAGTTACATTTAATAGATAATGTAGAAGACGAACGTTAAAAAAAAAAAAAAAAAGATACTGAGAGGAGTTAAAAAAAAAAAACTAGGAAAACATTCAATAGGTTGAAGAGGATTGTGATAATAGTGTGAGAAAAATAGTATTCAATTTGAATTTTAGAAATGTTATTTATGCAAAAACAATGCTGGTCTTATTGAAAATGGTCAGGTTGCCACAATCTACCTTCTAGCCTTTGCCTACCCCTTTCTTTTGTCCTTTTGGGCCTCTTACCCCATCTACCACATACCGTGATTGCTGTGTGGCTTTTCCATCTTCCCTTCAGGACTTGTTTCATCAAACCACTGTCAGGAAAGGGTGTGATGACCTGATGTACAACTGACAACTTACTAATAAGTCTTAATACTTTTTTCCATCCCAGTACATTTCAACAATGAAACCTTAAACAAGGAATCTCTAGTCTTGGGCTTTAACAGATACTTTAAGAAAACATTAGTACTTTCTGGAGATCTCTTAAAAAAAAAAAAAATGTATCTCTGCCAGCTTGTAACCAGACCATAGTTGAGATGAGTTGGGATGAGAACAATCTGTTCTGGAGAACATTATCCAAAAGGGCTCACTTTTTAACAATTTTTAAAGGTTATGTGTTGATAGGATGATGTACGTATTAGCTTGCTAATGCTACCTTAACAAAGTACTACAGGCTGGGTGGCTTAAACAACAGAAATTTATTTTCTCACAATTTTGGAGGCTTGAACTCTTAAGATCAAGGCGTCAGCACGTTTGTTTTCTTCTGAGACCTCTCCCCTTGGCTTATAGACAATTGTCTCATACTGTGTCCTCATGTGGTCTTTGTGCACATGCACCCCTGGTGTCTATGTGTCCAAATTTTCTTCTTTTATAAGGACACCAGTCAAAATGGGTTATGATCCACCTTGGAGACTTCGTTTTACCTTAATCACTTATTTAAAGGCTTTATCTCCAAGTAGTCAGATTCAGAGGTGTAGGGAGTTAGGACTTCAGCATATGAATTTTTCAGGGGACAAAATTATCAACTATAAGACATTAAAAGAAGTACTTTAGAAAACTTAAAACATCAGTGGACTTTGAAATCTCAGAAAAGTAGTCCAGAAATTGCATCTTCAATTATTTTCAAACTTTTTAAAAAAAAATATACATTTGTGTGCTTACATCAGCTGTGGGTGAATCTATCAGCTCCCACCCTGCCCTCACGTCCTGCTACTTGTGCAGGCAGAAGCTAACACCTACTGCTAGTTATTTGATTACTGTTAAAAGTAGCCTGTGAGAAGGAATTCTTTCTGGCATCCTGAAGAGATATGTGTCATCTTGCTAATCCTATGATATCATCGATAAAACAAGGCATTGCAGAAACTAAAGCCTTTATATATATATATATATATATATATATATATGTATTTTACATAAACATTTTGAGTGGGGATGGTTGTTTATTCTTGGAAACATCAGCAAAAACGTCAAAAAATAAGGTATGGCTGCCTTTTTCTTTTACCTTCCCATTTTCTCAACATTGGAGTTCTGAGAGGTGCCTAAACTAACATGGCAATTAGATGACATTTTTCTTCAGTATTTCAAAACTGATGACTGAAGCAACACAAAGATTACTGCAAATGTAGAAAAAAGTTGTCTGCCAAGTGTTGGAAGATTTTCAATTTTTAATTTAAAATTTTTTGTGTACAAATTTAGCACCTAGAATAATGCTTATCACTTTGTTGGGTCTTATTAAATACCTGTGATTGAGTAAATCAGTCAGGTTGTCTCCTGTACTTGCGGGGTATTTTGCACCTGCCTCTCTTACAGCATTTCATACATTGCCTAAAGATCATGCACTGCCATGTTTGTCACCCTAACTAGATTGCACACTTGATTCATTTCTGTCTCCGCAGGCTATAATGAAGTGTTTGACACATGGCAGACACTGAATAAATATTTCTTGACCAAAGGACACGAAGAACCTGTATTTTCAACAGCAGTGTTGACACAACTAGCTTTCCATAGCCCCGTGTGTGAAGTAATTGCAGGAGTGCCTGTAGAAACTTGACACACATTTTCTCTGCTGCCCCAAATGCCTTAAACAGTGTACCTCTAATATTAGAGGTGGAACTCAAGGACCAAATATTCTCGGGGATGATAACACTGTAATATAAATTCATAACACAGTGTGGTTAATTGGTATCAGATCCTTTCTACGAATGGATTTTGATGGCTCAGCTGAGAAGGAACGATAAGACCTTTTGTGCTTCGTCATTGAGTGCTCATGATGAGTAGAAAGGTGAGATCCTTGGCAGGTCTTGACCTTTGTCTTTCTCACTGTCACTGTAGGATTTAGCCTGGAGGAAGTCTAGTGATAGTGATATATGAGAGGTAGTGAGCAGTAATCCAAACTGTCACCAATTCCAGAAGTCTGTATAAATACTTTCATTAACCAGAATGCATTTAGAATGCACTTATTTTCTTAATGCTGGTATGTATTCAGACACCTTTAATTTCTGGCTTATCCATATTTGCTTGGCCCCCCTGTATTTCTTTTGTTGCCTCTGTGTTTTGGTAATTTGATAATAAAAAGATAGGAAAAGAGAAAAAACTGAAATGAAATCTATACAGCATATAAGTTTGCTACTAAAAAGTTTGGTAGTAAAGGATTTTATTGCCTCATGGGCTTTAGAAATTATCAATAGAACAATAGAATCCAATATTATAAGTATTTAAGCAGTGATTAAAATTACATATTAGTATAATTTATAGATATAATGGATTGAAAGGTGATTAAAAGTATACATTCCTTAATTTTTTGCAGTCATGGGAATTTTACATAATTCATACTTTTCTTGGCCCAACAAGAAATAAGGAAGCAATATCAAAGAATTGAAAAATTATAATTATGGGTTAAGATATCATTGCTTTCTGTGTTTAAATGCATTTTTTCCACATGGAAACTCCAGGGATGATGATTTTCAGTAAGAAATTGAGGCATGGAGAACTTAACTGATTTTTTCCATTCTGCCAGAGGACTTGGAAGCAAGCTAGTATAATGGGAAACTCGCCACTCTAGGAACTGAGTCGTAAGATTTAGTCCAGTGCTGTCACTGATGATTAACTATAGAGAATTCATTTAATTGAACTCATGTTTACTGAGTGTTTACTATACACCTTGCATAGTGCAAGGCACTGAAATATAAAGATGAATGAGAAGCAGTTTCTCTCCTGTGTCCTGTCATCTGCCTTCTTGAAGGATGTGAACATTTTAAAGTGGTAGAGCAGGCAATCCAATCCAGAAGCATAGCCTGGGCAAAGACTTGAAATTGTCCTAATTTATTCATCAGTATTGGGGTAAAATAAGTATTCTATCAAGAATGAAAGATATAATACACTAAAAAAGATTGCATTGTAGTTAAGTGTGATAGTATGAATGGTCTTGAGAGTCATTCTAAAGATTCTGGACTTTATTCATGTAAGCTTTCCTAAAGTTCAGCATGAGTGTTTCTGGATATATACTTGGTCACGTTCTGTTTACCTTAAAGAAAAAAACAGGTTTTTATCGAATGGTGAAGTTGAATCCATTACTACTAAAAGAAAAATGAAGCTGGAAATGTAGGTTGGGGTCTCAAATTCCATGCTGTATTGTTTAGGTAGCCAATAAAGTTCTTAAGAATAGACATGACAAGATCAGCTCAACAGAATTGTAAATATGGAGGAATGTTTAAAAGCATGGAGTCTGTTTGGAGTCAAATAGAAATGCATTCTGCTTTTCCACTTAGTAGATGTGTAGCCTTGGAAGAGACACTTCAGTTCTTTAAACCTTCCTGTCTCATATGTGAAACAAAGACAACATCTGAGTTAGTGAATAGTGCCTGGCACACAGTTAGCACTGACTAAATGGTAGTTAAGGTTTTTGAGTTATTCTTCCTAAAGGAGTAACAGTGGGAATGAAGTGAATTGGTGGAAGAACTTTTACAGACGTAAAACTAACGCACTGTGTTAGTAAAATGGATTTGAGTAGGGAAAGCCAATTAATTAGGCACTACCTGTATGTAAAGGTAGGGTGGCCTAATTTCATATTTGTCCAGGAAGTTCTTGAGATGGGGGACTTTCAGTGCTAAAACTGGGAAAGTCTTGGGTACAGTGGGGAGGGTTGGGCACCCTATATAAAGGGGTTTCTTCACAAAAGACCTGTGAGGAAATATGCTTATCCAATCCACAGATGAAGAAACTGAAATTCAAGGAGATAAGGTCAAAGTCATCCATTAATAAATAGCAAAAATTAGGGTCCAAATCTAGATTTTCCTGATTACAGATAGGATGTTAATGTGTTTAAACACAGTGGGTTTAAATACTGGCACACCATCTGCTGGTTGCATGGCTTTAAGGACGTTAATTAACATTTATGCTTCAAATGTCCCTATAAAATGAGATTTTTCGTGCATTTTCTCATATGTAGTTATAAGGATTAAATGAGGTAGTATATGTTTGAAGCTTAGATCAGTACTTGGCACATAGTAAACTCCTAAAGGGCAGATGTTATGGTAAATAAATGTATTCTATTGTATAATCAGTACTCTGCACAATACAACTTTAAGGTGAGAAGGTATAAGGGGCTCAATTTTATGTCCTTTGAGTTCCAGTCATCAGGTAGCTACTAAATGATCATGTTCACTAGGAAACTGAAAATAGGAATTTGGAACTTGTATGAGCAGCCTGAACTGGAGATATAGGCCATTAGACCAGCTAACGGTTGGTGACGTGGCAAGATATGAGTAGATCCTTGAGTGGCTATGAGAGAAGAGCATGTAGTGAGAAGAGACTACTGCCAGGGCACCATTGATATCAGGAAGAAAGTAAGTATCAATTAAACGCTTTCAGGCATCTAGTGTGGGATGACTGCTAAGCTGATTTTTAACAAGGGAGATAAAGTGTGGGCTCAGTATGCATCATGCATGTTACATAATGCTTGGAGATGAAGAGGTGGGCTGCAACTGATAGCAGTGGGGACCAGGAAGCATTTGAACTTAGATGATTCTCCAAGGGCCTTAAAAGTTTAAGGCTAAATTTCAAATTCAGGAACTTGGAGGGTTTTATGTGTTACGTTGATAAAATACGTACTTCTTTGATTCATAGGGCACTTCAAATGTGCTGTATTTCAAGTTTTGTTGTTTTTTAACCACCCTTACATAAGTTTAGAACTTCTGGTTAATAAAGCATTTTAACCTATCATTTTTTAAATAATATCTTTATTGGAGTATAATTACTTTACAATGGTGTGTTAGTTTCTGCTGTATAACAAAGTGAATCAGCTATACATATACATATGTTCCCATATCTCTTCCCTCTTGCGTCTCCCTCCCTCCCACCCTCCCTATCCCACCCCTGTAGGTGGTCACAAAGCACCGAGCTGATCTCCCCGCGCTACTGATATCATTTTAAATAAGAGAAAGGTCAGTGAATGAAACAGAACAAAAATGCGATGGAATAAAATCCCAACACATCATGGCATTACATGTACTTTGAAAAATATTCCTGATCTAAGCATTAAAGCATTAATGCAAATAAGTCATTCACCAAGAACATTATACGACTTAACAATCCTTTGAGTTCACCGTTTTTCATTTTTCTCATTAAAATGGACTACTTACTTGGCTTTTAAAAAAAATGAGCCTGAGTTTCTGCCATTAAGCTAGATGTAAAGACTCATCAGAATTACCAGGGACCTGGAAGCAACATATGGAGGAGGAAATGTTAACAATGGTAGGGCTGGGGGTGGCAACTTCAGACATCCTTTATAATGAGAGATTTTCTTGCATGAGTGTATATGAGGATAGTTGAAGAATACTCTGGCGAGATTGAATTACTACCTGAAACCAACATAAGCAGCTCGTTTGCAAATGAGCAAGGCCAGTTAGGCCCACATAACCCCCTTTCCTCACACCTGGGTTTCCTTCATATTCATCCTCAACAATACCATTGTGGGAAAGTGCTAAAACCAGTGCATGATTAGGGATGAAATGACTAGTTGATTTTGCTGCCTGCAGGATTCATTTCAGAAAGCTCAAGACAGGGATTGGTGTGTGAGAGTTGAATGAAAGGACTCTAAAATTAAAAATAATATCCCTCTAAAACTCAGAATGAGCCAACAATCTGAAGTGGCTTGGCACAGGTCTGTAATGGTTTTCTCTCTGTATTGGGAGTCGACTGATGTTCTGTGAGAGCTTTTAATTTCATAAGAAAGAAATACCCATAATCATTGTGTCATTAATACATAAAAACAGACTACCATGAGCCATAGATTAACCATTGCTTTTTAATGTAACACCCTGGAGAGGAAAAGCCAGGTGATTATGCTTTATCACTGAACAGGAAGCATGGATTTGTCTTTCCTGGATGTCTTGGTAACAGCATGCAAAATCTTCAGCCGAAAGGTCCCTTATAACATCTCATACGTTTTACAATGTGATATTCTGTCCTTAGGTTGGAAATGATAGCTATGCTGTTTATAATTTTCAAAAGCCTAAGTGCAAAGATGACTTTTCCTGAAAATCATATATGATTGTGCTCACTCGTTTGAGGACATATAAGAAATGGTCAGGACTACTTAGCACAGATGTCGAAAATGCTCTGTTTATCCTCTTATGTATAATCGGATTAACCTCTCCTTTTGTGCTATAATTATTACACAGAATGGCAAGGTTCATTTGGTGAGACGTGGCTTTCTTTTAATGAGCCCAGTTATGTCAATCTCTTGATTAAAGGAGAAATAAGAGAAATGGGAGCAATGAGCACAACTTGGGCAGACAAAAAACTAATTTGAATCAACTAAAATTAGAGAGGGGCTCAAGTGGTTTGCTTTGAACCTTTGATCACTCCCTTTACAGTCTCACAACTAACACCTTAGTTGGGGCCTTAATAGTTCAACCTGGATTAAGATAATTTCTGACCTGCACTTTTGCTTCTCAATTCTTTTGTTTTCAATAATCCATCTTAGACAATATTCTGGAAAAATCTGCTTAAAATATTCCTGAGCATGTAACACTTCTGTTCAAAAGTCTTCGATGGCTCCTTACTAATGTATGCATTATAAATGTCTCACCTGGTAATTAGACCTATGCATGGCCACTTCAAACTTTTCCAGAAGTTACAAATTGGCAGCCAGAGACAACAGTCTTTGGCAAGCATAATTTGTTTGATCTACAGTGTTTTAAAATGTTGAAAATAGTCCTATTTAAAAATCGGAAGAGATCTCATTTTTAAGCACATGTTCTAACAACATTGCTACCCATCCCTGTGGGACAGTAGTTGTATTACAGCTGGGGGATGGCTGCCTCCTTTACTCAGAAAGTTTGCCCGGACCCCCCATGTTCTTATTGCATAGACGTGATCTGCTTTACTTGTCTACTTTACCTACCCGTAAATGGTGCAGTTTGCAACCACTGATTTCTAGTAAGATTCTACAAAAATCCTTCTGCATAAACCCCGCCGATCTTTCCATGATCATCCCTATATACCATCATTTTACTACTGCTTCCAAGTTCTCCTTTTTCAAGAATATTTCCCAGTTCCTTCTATCTTCAGGAATTGTGCCTGCCTTGACACCTCATGTTGTCTTTGGTCTATAGAACTCATTTGCCATTTGGTTTTGAAAACAATTAGCATAGTTCCCAATGTTCTCTGTATAGTTAATTTCCCAAAATAGATTATAAACTGCTTGAGGATTGAGACAATTACATTTATCTCTTTATAAATCCAGGGGTAGCACCAAATTATATGAATAATAGGTATTAAATGAACGTCGAAAATTGAATTACGTTGGGTACTGTTTGGGGTATTATTAGACGTAAGAATAAAACACTGCCTTTTCCTATGTTAGTTTATAACCTAGCATGGATGAAAATTGTAGGGCAGTATAATATGAAAAAGCCTATAGAATGTTTTTGAAAATAATATATCATTTATCAAATACCTACCTTCCAAGCACTGCTCTAAGTAATTTCCTTATATTAGCTCCTATAATTCTCACAATTCTATGAGGCAGGTTCTGGAGAAACTGAGAGGTTTAAGTACTTTCATCAGGATGTCTAGGTTGTAGGTGATAAAGTCAAGATGTGAACCCAGACACTGAGTCAAGGGGCCTAGCAATGGAATGAATTATTTTGTATTGTGAATCTAGAATGGCTTCCTAGAAGGGGTCGTGTGTGGAGTGGCCTATGAGTCCATCATATGGAGAGAGGTGAAGCCCTCCAGGAGCAGTGTGTGCAACATGCTTAAAGGTAGAGTGGGTGGAAAGTGCCTGATGTGTTTAGGACATGGTGAGCAGCTAAGTATAATTAGAACACTGGATGTGGCGGAATGAAGTGAGATATGCTAAGGAATTTGGGTATTTTCCTGTGGAGGATGGAGAACATTGCAAGTTTATAAAGGTAGAATGCGATCAGATTAACTTCTGCCAAGGTCAGCATGATGTACTGCATCTGGCTGGGGGGCCAACAAGAATGCAAAAGTACAGGTCAGACAGGTGTGAATCGGGCAGTAAATTCAGATGTCAATCGGGAAACAAAGAAGAGTGTTTGATTCTAGGAAACTTGGGGAGAAAAGGGTCTGATAAGGACATCAAAATTTCACACTTAGTTACTGATGCTATTAATAGAATGGGGGAAATCAGGAGATTTGAAGCAGTAAGAGGTGGGGAGCAGACTTTGCAAATGCATCTCAGGTATCTTGTCAGCAGTTTTTATTTTTTTCTTTCCTACTCAGCTCAAATTGAACCCATAATTCCCTGAGAAAATTCCAGTTCTTCTTGGCATCAAGCACAGTTTCTCCTTAAAGGATGCAGGCTCCCTCTATCAATTAATCTTATTTTCTGGCCAGAACCCTTTTGAGTGTTCTGTAAGTACACATATGCACATGTTAGTAGTAACTCAGGAATCTGTCTTAATAGTCTTCTAGATCACAGAACTCATGACACATGGATTATGAAGTGTATTGCCGGTATTTCCAGAGAGATTTTTACCAGCTTTCTTGTAGAACCCCAGGAATAGGGGCTGCCCTCTCTTATTATCTAATATGTCCCTTAAAATGTTTATGAAAGTCAAATGTCCAAAAGTTTATTCCTACACTTAAATTATGTAAGGGGATTTGACCATATAGAAAACTAGTTCCAGTTATGGTGTAATTTTATTATATATATGCACATAATATTATAGATGAAATGTAAAAATTAGAATGTTTCCGAAGAATATTTAGCTCAATATATTATTCTTTTAGGCCATTTGAGGTTGCAATTTTAGGAAAAAAAGAAACTAATTTGAACATTAAGGATAAGGCATTCTTGCGTGTTTTCCTTTATTCTTTTGATAAATGTTTGTGGAGCATACATTCTGTGATAAGTGCTGCTTTAGGCACTGTGGATATGGAAGTGAATAAAATAGGTATCTGCACTCGTGAGGTTAGAGTCTACTAGCCGAGACAGGCCACAGACAAAAGCCAGCCTCTGCAAAGAGTTTGAGTAGAAAGTTGCAATAATGTTGAAGATAATGGTGTCTTACGAGGTTTTTTTTTTAATGTCAACAGAAAATTAATAACTACACTATTTTACTTAAGTTTTCTTTAGCAAGCTGTATTCTTATCAAAAGCTAAATGGACAGGAGGAGTTTAGCTTCAGATTGCGAGAAAAATGTGTTTATATTTAAAGCAATAACTTTAGTTATTTAATTCTTCACAGACTAAACCTCACATTTAGCTTCAACGGTACAGTTCCACATTAGTATGATCTTTTGTTTACTCTTTTTCTTAACTTTCTTAACATACAATAAACTAGCCGACTTCAAAGGAATGTGTTCTGGAGACTAAGAATATACCTCATTTACCCCACCTAATGATGCCATCTTTGCTTCAGTGTTACCATGTCTAGTGTCAACACTCTAATTTTTCTACTTGTCATATTTTTAGAATGTAACAGAGTTCAAGATACAACATATCCATATGCTTGTGAAAACACTACTAGAAAGGCTATTTTAAAACCTGATATTATTGAATACATGCCAAGCACTGTGCCAAAGAAAATTATATAACACCTCCAAAATAGAACTTTTGACTGGAAGGCCATGCCACCATGCAAAGCATATCTTAGTATTGGACAGGTGATGTAGGGGTGGTAGCAGATGACAGGTTAAATATATTTTTAAAAACCCACACAATTTGTATTGGGGATAAAAACAAAACAAACCAAAAATAATCATAGGCATTGAATTAAGCAGCTCAAAATTGTAATCCTGACTCTCCCTTTAGGTCCTTGAGTGATCAGTCTTTAGGCTTGCTATCAATATTTATAAACTACATGAATATTAAAATATATATGTATATTTAGATATATACATAGATATGCGTTTATGGATATATTCTATATATGGATGTATAGATATGAAATCTTCTAGCAAAGGACCTGTAACAGTGAATACTGAATAACTCCACCTCCCTCCATCCCCCCCCCCCACTCCCCACCCCCCGACCGCCATGCATATTAGAATCTCCAGGGAAACTTAAAATACTGCTGGGGATCGCCCAGTCAGTCAAAGTCTAGAGGGACTGAGCCTGAGTGTCAGTATACTTTTAAACGTCCCCAGGTGGTTGCACTGTGTATCCAGGCTTGGGAAGTGCTCTTCTTTCTCTTCTTTCTCTCTTCTTACCTATGGATAGGGTTTAAGATATGCACAGAGAAACCTCTTCACAATCCCTGTGGCTTGAATAGGACGTTGATGAAGGAGAGGGGAAAACAAGATAGTAAATTATCTCTGCTGTCCCCAACAAGAGCTGCTCCCTCTGTGTTTAGCACATCCTTTAATTTAGTATTTCTCAAGGTGTGAATTGGGAACACCTGCATCAAAATAAACCTGGGCCTTGGTTAAAAGGGCAAAGTTTTGAGCCCTGCCCCAGATCTCCTGAGTCAGAGTTTCAGTAGAAGTGGTGCAAGGGCAGAAATCTCAAATCTTATTAAGCACTCTAGAGAATATCATGCACCCAAATATTGAGACTCACTGATCTAAGTTAGTACCCTAAGCTCCCATGAGTCATGTTTTTTTCTTCCTTAAATTTTTCCTAACCTGGGCACAAACATTTTGCGGTTGCTATTAAATGTCTGATTAAAATATGTATCAGCTCAAATAATCAGAGAAAAAGAAGGGGTTCTGTAGAGTATGGAAATCTTTTAGCTATTACTGAAAGCTCAGAGAGAGGTGTATTTCATAACCCATTTACCATTTGGTTGACCTAACGGGTTAAATCTGTCAAAAGCAAAAATAAATTCAACACCTTTTTTTTTTTTTTTTTTTTTAAGTGCTTTGACTTTATACCTGGGTCTTACTTGGAGATCCACTGAGCCCTTTTGGTTTCTGATTCCTCACCATTTTCTCAGAAAGCCTTTCCTTGATCTTTGGATTCATTAGACCAATGAGCTATAGGTTTTCCCAGCACCCTGTGCAGCACCCATCATTCCTTACTATTATCCTTCGTTTAATTCTCTGGACTCTCTGCTAGGCAGCATGATGTGTGACAGCACATCCTCATGTGTCTTACTCACCACTGTGCCCTCCCCACTCCCTGCCCCCTCTATGGGAGTTCTAAACCCCAGGGAGACACTCCTTAAGTGAATAAGAAATGGCACTGCCCCCCACCAAAAGTTTGAATGTGCTTGAAAATGTAGGCACAAAGTAAGAATGTTTTCATGAAGCCACTGACCTTTAAGGATTTCTGCAGAGAAGCAGCACCTGTTCTTAGAAAAATTATTAGCCATTCTGTGTAATACTATGCTATCTCCTCACCATATTTGGGACCATACAGCTTAGGAATGTAAGATAGTGGATAAACTTGACAAGGGTAGAAGTACCATAGGTAAAAACTAGTCATTAGCACCATAATGATCATCATATTATAGTATATAACAGTTAAGGGTGCCATACTTTCTGATATAGTGTGCTTTTTGCCATTTAATCTTCTACTGGTTTTGAATGCCACTTGTAGCCAGTTTTATGTAAATGGTGCCTAACCAGTTTTTGTAGAAGAAAATCCATACTTCTGTAGTCTCTCGACTCTGGATTTTTTAAAGCGTGTTTGATATCCAGGTGGCCAGAACAAACTGACACAGCCTGAGTGATGTATATGTCACATAACCAATAAGGCTTAAGGGATTTAGGAAGTAACCAGGTACAAGCCTCCTATTACATTACCAGTTTTGCTATCATCTTTTTTGGAAAACATTTAAATTTGTTGTGTATTTTCATATTTAGATCACTACATTACTTTCCAATACTGCTACAGGTAACCTAATTTTTTTTTTCTGGACTGAACCCTAATCTCTACATACATTTCAAATGTAATATGAAAGTAACAAATGTTGTCTTTGCCACTTCTTTCCACAACATTAAAAGAGAGTAAATGAGATTGAACCTAACAGCAACCCTATACCTGTGAGAGGAATGCTGTACTGAACTGTTTCAGTGACTCAGTGTTTTATGATCCTTAGTTTACAAATGATTAGCTAATAGTTCAGCTAATACACATTGATTTTTAAGCTGAAGTAGGAGGGGTTGACACAGTTGCTGATTACTGTATTTTTGGATCACTAATATAAAGTAGAAAAGAGATGGCTGAGTTTTTATCAACTATAAATTATTGATTTTGAAAGAATGCCATGTTAAATATTTTAATATGACAGACAAAAATGGAAAAATGATACATAAAACATGTCTGATTACCAAAAAGAAAAGAAAATGATATAATTACTTACAGAAATGACTGCCTTTGATATTAAAACTTGATGCAGGCCAGAATGCTGTATTAATCCCTTTTATTTTTTCTAAGATTAGTCCTACAGTATATAAAACATTATCATAAAATTACTATTTTTTATTATGTCTGAATGTTTCCTTTAATTCCTATTGCCTTTTACCACATGGTAAACCATTGTTTTCCATCTTTGAAGATATCCTTCAAATATGACAGTATTGGGCTTCCCTGGTGGCGCAGTGGTTGAGAGTCTGCCTGCCGATGCCGGGGACACGGGTTCATGCCCCGGTCCGGGAAGATCCCACATTGCCACGGAGCGGCTGGGCCCATGAGCCATGGCTACTAAGCCTGCGCGTCCAGAGTCTGTGCTCCGCAACGGGAGAGGCCACAACAGTGAGAGGCCCGTGTACCGCAAAAAAACAAAAACAAACAAAACAAAACGAAACAAAAAGAACTATCAAAAGGAATATCAGAGATGATGAGTGTGCAGAACAAGGTCTGTGAAAAATTATTCAGCAAGAAAAATAAAAGGCAGAGATGGGATGTATTCATGTGCAGGAGTAGAAGGCCCAGAAAAGAAGTAACAAGATGTTCTTCTCATCCATTGCCATTTAATATCTCCTTTCCTCTTCGAATTTTGTAAGAATTACATGTTTATGCTCATTGTAGTTTCCAAAGAGCACCACTTGTTTCCCTAAAGATGGCTACAAGAGAAGATTGAGATCATGTGTTTTCCTTTGTTTTTTCAGGAACAATCCAGTGGTAACAAGCCCACATTCTTCAGTATGTAGTTTTTAGGGATTTTGTAATCGTGTAGACCTAGGAAAAGCAGGAGGTCACACTGAATGATTTCAGATTCTAAACCTGTCACTAACCAGGCAGTTTCACTTCCCAAACCTGTAAGATGAGGGTGAGAGTAAGATTGCTCTGATGTGTAAATGACCTACACACCAGAAGCTCTTGAAACAGAGCTTTTGCCACATTAAGCCCTCCACAGGTGATGCTGCGTTAGCAGGACAGGCTCGTCCTTAGTCCCCTGCGTGCAGGGTGCTTATCTCGGCCAGACCTTGTTCAGTGTCCTCCCTCCTTTCTTTCCACTTACGTAAATCCCCCACAAGGTCCTGCCTTTTCAAGTCTGAGAAGCAGGTGATGGGATGGTAAAGCTCACAAGAACCATGGAAGAAGCTGTAAAATCCCACTATATATCTTCACTACAAATGAAGAAACTAAAGCTCAGAGGCTGAGAGAGAAACGGGTACTTGGGCTGCTTAGAAATTTACATTTCACAACCTTGTACTCCATTCAACATTTGGATAATCCTCCTCTTTCTGACAAACTGTAGTGTGGATAGGTTTTCGGGGCAGCACAAGAAAATGTGAGGAAGGCAGAGTGAATCTAAAATCCCAGGTGGACTTAGGAGAGGATGTTGATATAAATGATATTGGAACATTGATCCTTTAGGATTAGGTTATTTAGGTTAACGAATAAATTAGGGAAGGAACACAAATGGAAAGAATATGAAAGGAACAAATTACCTGTCTATATAAGCCTAAATCTAGTGTTCCTTGAATGTTTACATACAATCCACAGAAGTACTGCAGTACTTAACTATTGAAGCTCCCTGGGCAACATAGTGAAACCTATGTTCCACTGAAAGACTAGGAAGGATTACAGTAATGATTTGTATTTATATTTATGTAAATTTATGATATATAAATTATAATTACATATATTTGGCATATATAAATTGTATATATATAATATATATTATTAGTCACTGCTATTAAAAATAATATCAGATTTTATAATGCATGCCCTTAGCTACTATTCTGAATGACCTTGGGAGTGGTTATGCATTAAAAGAAGCTTAACATGAATCCTAGCCCTGGAGATGCCCAATGACAGCATCTGGCCTAGTCCTCTCGTTTTATAGATATTAGCAGAAAACTGATGCCCTCATTGAGAAGTTCTTTCTCAGAATGGAAGATTGAGTCAACAGATATCTTTGGATCAGCTATTATGGACAAGGAAAATGCTAATTGCTAAAGAAAAATGGGGATTAGGACAAGGTCCCTGACTCTACTTTCCAGGAGCTTAAGATTTAGTGAGCGGGCTTCCCTGGTGGCGCAGTGGTTGAGAGTACGCCTGCCGATGCAGGGGATACGGGTTCGTGCACCGGTCCGGGAAGATTCCACATGCCGCGGAGCAGCTGGGCCCGTGAGCCATGGCCGCTGGGCCTGCGCGTCCGGAGCCTGTGCTCTGCAACGGGAGAGGCCACAACAGTGAGAGGCCCACGTACCGCAAAAAAAAAAGGTTTAGTGAGCACTAGAGACATATGAATGACAATGAAGTGTACTCTCAGGGTATGTCATGAATGTATGACCTGTGCAGTCACAAACTACCCTATACTTAGAAGAGCTCTTCACTTGGTTAAGTGCTCTGTTCTCACCTTCTTGAAATTCTTAACTTTTGAACAAGGGGCCTCTCATTTTCATTTTGTACTGGGCCCTGGCAAATTATGTAACCCATCCTGTGTACTTAGTAAAGTAGTACAGTAGGTAAGAACAGGTTACCCTGGGAACACTTAGGATGGACGTAGAAGCCAATCTCTGGCCGGAGAAGGCTTTTTCCAGGAAATAGTCACGAACAAAGGTGTGCTAAAATGATGAATGGGAATTCGTCAAATGGAAGAGAGAATAGGAGAAAAGAGATATAAGGAGAGGGAATAGTTCTATGAAAAGGCTGTGTTGAGTAAGAGCACGGAGAATTCATAGTATGTTAGTGTACTTTAATTTTAGAGTCAGAGGTAAGAAAAGATGAATCATAGATAACTATGCAAGTCATGATATAGATCATTTTATTCTGAAAGGCTTATGTCATTGAATGAATTTAAGTGGGAGTGAATTTATCAAATGTTTGTTTTAGAAAAATGGCTCTTAATTGCCTTGTAGAAAAACCATTAAGGGGCTAGTTAGATGGCATTTCCATTAATTTAAGCAAGGAAAGATGACTTGAACCCCAAGGATCTGAAAGGGAGATAGAGAATTCAGACAACGTACTGGTTGCCAGGATTTCTGAAGGAAGGGATGAGGACTCAGGGACACTGACTGCATTTTGAACTGGGAAAATGAGTGAATGTTCATAATGTTTGCTGAGATATCAACTACCGGACAGGGAGTGGGCTTATGCAGAAGATCATGATTTCCATGTTAGAAATGATGAATTCAAGTTGTCCATATGACGTTCACATAGATCCAGGGGCAGAAGGATAATAGATTCTGGAGTGTGGAAGACATTCATGTTGAGGAAAGAGTTTGGGAAAGAAATAGAAGCCATGTGAGTGGAGAATTTTGTACAGGTTGCCTAAAAACAAAAACAAAAATGTGGAAACAACCAAAAACATACATTTAGGCATTCCACAGAACAGGATAATTAAGACTTTCAAATGCTGTTAAGAAATCAAGTCAGTCAAATACCTAAATGTGCCCTGGTGCATTTAGAGTTAATATCATGCAGTACAGAAATTAATGGACTCCTACATGTGCTTTGACTTCCTAAAAGTATAGGATCCTTAGGACCCGTGACATGCCTTACGATTCTGTGGTAGAACTCAAAGTATCTAGCAAAGTGCCTTGCAGCACACACGTGTGTGTTGGCTGATTGCTTTGTTGATTATCTTTTTCTTCTAACTTGAGCAGAGAAGGGATTCTGCTTCCATCTGGTCACTGGAACATTGCAGCCTACCACCACTGAATCCCAGAGCCATAAATTCTGAGACTGAACCAAGGGGAAACTAGAAAATATCTCAAGTTCTCTTATGTTCCTATACTGAATATTCATTATAGAGGTGTATTTTTCTCCCAAATAGAGGCATCATTCCTAGCCATCAGATACTTTCCAGCAGCCATCTGAGTATAAATGGACCAGGTTAAGAAATGCCTGCTTGGCAATCTATTAGTTGAAGTAAACAGCAACGAGGTCCTTTCGGCAATTACTACTCTCCTCCTTGAACCATTGGTTTTCTCATCTTTTCTTTCAGAAATCAGTTCAAGTCTATCCAATATGGCATTCTTAGAAATGCCAGAATGTCAAGAAATTCTTGTTGGCTTTCCCCTTAAGAACTTAAATTATGTGCACTCTTAGAATATAGTTTTTTCCTCTGTATGTCCCATGTGGTCCTGATGGTGCACCTCGTAGAAAAATTTACTATAATAGAAAGGGAAGAAAAGAATACATCATTTAATTTTATATGATGGAAGCCAACTGAATGCATATGAACTCTGAATCCAACTGCCAGGAAATGTTTCTTATTGATTGATGGCTAACACTTTCCTCTAGAATTTAGTATTTTTAATCAGAATTTGACATAGACACTATACCAGATTTTGGGATCAGAATTAGAGTTCTGCCAGTTTTAAACTAAAATATGATTGAGATTTGCAAAGATGAGGATAAAGTCCCTAGTTATTGATGTCAGCTACCCAAATCTATACTACTACTATCTTTGTTAATCTCTTTTCAGTTGACTCTGATTTTACCTCGTCCTCTTTCATACAAAGCAGGTTGTAAAATGAAAATACAAACTAATGTTGGAAAAAAGAATCTCCGTGACCAATTTATTTAGGCTTTTGATTACATATATAAATTTATAGATGTAATCATTTTTCTGGATTGAACATATTTTTCCTCCTAAAAATATAATTAGCTTGAACATATGGGACCCTTGTACCACAGCATGGACTAAAACATTCAAAGGGACATAATTAATTGGAATACCAAGAGACAGCATGCTTGTACAAGCACAGTAAAATTCAAGATAATCATTTTAGCCTAGTTTATGTTCTAAATATTTGAAAGGTGAAAAAGGACTGAAAAAACATTTGGAATTCAAACTTTTGCCTTCAAGCAAATGTTTTGAAATTCACTGATAAAGCAATTCTCATAAAAGCATAAAACAAATGTATAAAGTAGGAAAGAATGTAGCTAAATAATAATGGCAGAAATTCCATTTTTCCTATTGCATTATTATGTTTACCTTATGAAAGACTTGTAGCCTTTTTAAAATTAGTCTTCCAAGTGTTTACAGGAGTAGATAATGCTGTTAATGTGTCCATATTTTTATTGTAGCTATCAGAAATCTTATAGAAATTTACATTTCAATCATTTTTACACTGGAGACAGGGATGATATTTTCATAATAAATTTTTATAGCTGGTTTAAAAATATGTCAGCTGACTAGTGTTTATTCTGTTGCTAAAACAGACATTTATGAGGTGGAAAAACTGCTGGTTTAAAATTTAAAGGTGTACTAAATTAAACAAATTTTATCCAAAGAAGTTTTCTAAGGTTTTATGAAAAGCTACATTTCCAGCATTAATTAGAATCATTTGCAAAATAAAATTGAAGAAAATTACCTATTATCTCATTTTAACTTTGGTTTTTAAAGATCTTGAGCTGTTTCACATTAAAGTTTGTTTCTCTAAATTTCCTTATACACATATAACTCAATAAAAGCAATAGTGATGCATCCCAGAAGTAATACATACACATCAAAGGGCACACATCATGTATGTGTTTGTGCTTGAGGTACAATAAATTGTTTTCAGCCTCATCCACATATGCAGAATGGAATGTATTTGTGTTTTTGTGTAGCTATGTGATTAAGTGGACACAGGATAGTCTTTTGAGGCCAACTGACCTGAATTTGAATCCTGGGTATGCCACTTACTAGCTAGTCTGTCTTGGATACCTTACCTATTTAGAATTTTCCTTATGTATAAAGGGGAATACTTTCTTGGCTAGATTGTGTTGTGAGGAATAGTGATGATATACACAAAGTGCCTAGAACATTGAGTAGCACATATGATGTATTTTACCTGTATATGCAAATACAGCTTCAAAGACCAAGGCAAATAGTGATAACAGAAGTTCGTTTGTGCAGCACCTATGGTTAGGATGGAAAATTCCTTAGGGAAGAGTTAGGTTGCAAGGAGGGTAAGACAGCACTTTAACTTATAGCATCTACAGTAGATTTTATAATTTTATTCTGAGAATTGATGGTTAGGGGAGAAGGATTTGGAAATAATCAACAGGCCAGGTATGATTTGAACTGTATGTGCACTGGGTAATGGTTTGGCTGAGGAAGGTGGTAGATTAATAACTTATCCTTTAGTAGATAAGTATTTTATCATTACCCACCCATCCTTGGTAAAAGGAGAGGCATTTGATAGCCATGTTCCTTTCTGTGGCCCTTTGATTGAAATATTTTTTTGGTGCATAGGTGTAATGACTTTTGCATAGTCAGTGGTTCTAAAAAGGCAGATAGCTAACAAAGTGGCAACATATTGAGTGGACAGGACTGTGGTTTCTAGAATCAGATGACATGGGTTGAAATTCTCACGGAACTACTTCTCAGTTGTTTGACTCTCGATAAATTATTTCAACTCTCGGTGCCTTAGTTTCTTTAATTATAAAATGTGTGTGGAGATTATTATGAAGATTAAATGATGACTTCTGTCTTCAGGTTGCTTTGGTTCAAATTCCTGTAATACTGTTTATTTTATTTTGATTTTGGAAGAGTGACTTAATGTCGGTGTCTCAGGTTTTTTCTAATACATAAAATAGAGATATTAATAGAACATACCTATTGCTGTAAGGATTAAATGTGTAAGTCAATATAGAGTACTTAGACCAGTGTTTGGGACATATTCCATGCTCAATAGCTATTAGCTATTATTATTAATACAAACACATGAAGGAGACCATTCCCTATGTGTAGGTACTATATGTATGAAAACATCTAGATATGTGTATGTATGTGTATATGTATAAATTGGAATTAAAATATTTGTTAGGAAGAAAATTGACAGGAGAAAATGTAGAATTCCTAAGTTATATTGTGCATCACAATGTTTCTATAGAGAACTTGTCCAGAGTTCCCAGCAGTCAAGAGCCTCTCTTTAAAAATGTCTAAATTCCTGAATCATTTACTGACTATGCTTTAACTCTCTGAACCATAAGCTGTAAATATGCCAGATCAGTTCTAAACCAGAGGTCTTAATGTTGAAGTTTAATTGGTAGAATTGATCATTTCAGACTCTCTAGTAGCCTGCAGATTTGGAGAAATGCTTTACATGGAAGAAAACATTTCTTGGTCTATATCTCAAGGGTAGGTATGAAATTGTATTTTAAAAGATTAAATGGAGCCGTAGAACAGGAGAGGTTTGCCATCAATCTACTGACACTTTACTCCTCTACCTTAAAAAAGCAAAAGAAAACAAAACCAAAAGAAACAAACAAAAAAACCCTTTTATTCACCTTATTTTATGTGGTCCAGGGCCAACAGCTATGAAATATCAAGATGTTGTAAAAGTACAAAATAATTTAATACTTTTTCTGGTGCAAACTATAAGATGAATGCATGACTATGTAGTAAATTAAATAAGGATGTAGTGGAATTACTTAAATATTTTGGACCATTCATCTTTAAAATTAGGATGTTTGGCTTACAGATATGTTATGAAATTTAATAGGGTAATTATTGTAATATTAGGTTTTCATTGACAGTGGATAACATATTAATTTTATCTAGAGAGTCTTGAATTTGGCAGACTGTAGTTGTCCCAACTATGACTTCCCTGGTTATAACAAAATGGTGCTGAAGTTTAGGACTGAGTTTTGAGGGGTTTTTTTCCCATTTGCTCATAATGTATTAGAACAAAATGAACATTGGGACAAGTAAAGTTATTAGTGCATTTAATCACAGGTAGAGTGTGGGTTTTTCATATTTTTAAAATTTCACTTATCTATATTGGGAAAATATGAATTCTTTGAGATGATGGCAGAAGCCCTTTCCAAATTCAGAGGGAAACAACATGGCATAATAATCTGTGAGCTTTAATAGTAGCAGCCCATTGCTGACAACTATCATAGACATCTCTAAGGCCATGAGAATATTACTAAAATTCCCTGGAAATCAGCTATCATAATGATATTTGTGTTAGCCATTGTTAGAACTAGCAATAAGGTATGTATATGTATACCACACAGCAATTTCTGGGATATGGGAGTAGTCTACAACATATATAAATTATCGTAATTATTAACACTGGACTGGCCCAAACAATTCTTTTATTTCTCCCTTTATATCACCTGTCTTTTCACACTACAGCATGACATGGCATATATTCATGCTATAAATTAAAATGAAGTATGAATTTTTGAGATTTATATTACATGTTGAAATAGCAGTTAAAATATTTTGGGTTCTGAAAATCAGACATAGGGCATTGCTTCTCTAAGAGATTATTAAGAAAAATATATAATTAAATTGAAAAACCCCTTAGGTGACATCTGAGAGTCTTAAATTTAATGTGAATTTTTTTTTTTAATATCCTCGTGACTCTTTCTTGATTCTAGATCTAACCAAATCAATCTGTTTATTTTTCCATGTGAAAACGTATGATGCTTACCTTGGAGCTTGTTTGGATAAGTACATTATATGTACTTAAGTATTTTACAACGCTATCTAACTGGAGTATGCTATATGTCATATTTGTAAATAAGTGAAACTAATCTTCAAATTAATGGACTAAGAAAAAACATACTGCATAGTTTCCTATTGGCTGGGGGCAAAAATCAAGGTGTCAACAAGCTGGTTTCTTCTGGAAGCTTCAGGGAAGAATCTGTTCCTTGTTTTCCAGGTTCTTGAGTCTACCAGCTGTCCTTGGCTTATGACTGCATCACCGTAATCTCTACTTCTGTCAGCACATTGCCGCCTTCTTTATCTGACCTTCTACATCCCTCTTACAAGGATCCTTGTGATTACATTGGGCCCCTACCACATAATCAGAATATTCTCCCTACCATAAAATCCTTAATTTAGTCCCATCTGCAAAATCTCTTTTATCATTAAGGTAATATTCACAGGTTTCAGAGACAAAGATACAGACATCTTTAGGGAGTAGACATCATTCAGCCTGCTGAAATCTGCCCTCTGGCCCCTAGAGATTCATATCCATCCACATGCAAAATACATTCAACCCATCCCAACATTTCCAAAAGTCTCAACCCATTACAGCATCAACACAAAGTCCAAATTCTCATGTAAATATCATCAATTCAAAAGACCAAGACATCACCATCTAAATCACCTAACTCAAGTGTAATTGAGCCTCTATATGATTCATCCTAGGGCAAAATTCCTCTCCAGTGGACCTGTGAAACTATAAAACAAGTTATCTGCTCCATAAATACAATTGTGTCATGGAAATAAGATACAAGTTGTAGACATTGCTATTAAAAAGGAGAGAAAATGAACGGGGGAAAAAATAGCTCACTGGTCCTAAGCAGATTTAGAAATGCAAGTAAGCAATCTCCATTAGGTTTCAAGACTGGGGAATAATACTCTGTGGCTTTTGCCTCCACCATCTGGACCCACAGCTCTGCTCTGAGTCATTCTTCCTTTTGCTTGAAAGGGTAGTATATGTTTGTAGCCGAGTAGTTCTATCAACCTTTTTCCTGCCTTTATAGTTTTGGGAGTCTAACAGCCTTCTTTCATGTGTGCTGCTTTGTCCCTTTTAGTTTATGCTGGTAGTGCTCCTGCTGATATAACATCCTCAAGAAGCTTGTGGGTCTCCCACGTATGTCACAGGGATTCACTCCATTACACAAGAGGCTCCTCCACAGATCTTTTAAAAATGATCCCATCTCTTTTCCTGGCTTCTTCTGAGATGGCTGAGCTACTTGGCTAATCTCTTCAAAACATCCTGTATGTGATTGAATGCTCTGCAATTTTTATCCTTTCAAGGCACTAGCAAAGGATTGTTGAGTCACACCCTTGGCTTTCTATTCTAGAGCATACTTTACTGATAGTGAATCTCCTAATTTCGCATCCTTTGAAATCAGGATAAGCTGATAATTTTCTAAATCATCAAGAAGTAGTTCCATTTTCCTGAACAGTTCTTTTCTCAATTTGTCTTTTTTTTTTTACATTTTACTATAAGCAGAAAGAAGAAACCAGGCACACTTTTAATATTTTGCTTGAAAATCTCTTCAGCTAAATAATCATTCATTGCTTATAAGTTCTATTTCCATATAACTGTAGGGAACAGTACAGCTCAGCTTCCTTCCACCATATAGCAAGGATCTCCTTTCTTCCAGTTTCAATAATGTTTCTCATTTCCTTCTGAGCTCTCACCAGAAACACACTTAACATCCGTATTTCTACCAACTGTTTATTTCAGACAATTTAGGCATTTGCTAAGATAATGTAAGTTTTCTCTACCATGCTTCTCACTTCCTTCTGAGCCCACATCTGCAGCTCCTTTAACGTTCATATTTCTACTAACCGTCTGTTCAAGGAAATCAAGGCTTATTCTATCATGTTCCTCAGAATTCTTCCAGACTCTGTCCATTACCCATTTCTAAAACTACCTCCACAGTTTAGGTATTTATTACAGCAGAACCCCACTTCCAGGTACAAAAAAACCTGGAAGTGGGGTTCTTTATTAATTCCCTGTTGCTGGAAGCTAAACTCCAGGTGTCAGCAGAGCTAGTTCCTTTTGGATGCTCCAAGGGAAAAAAACTTACCCTGTCTTTCCAGCCTCTACCATCTGCTGGTATTCTTGGGTTTGTTTCCATATCCCATATGCAGAGTGAAAAGACAAGCAAAGATTCCTATCCACATGTACACAAGACATAATTCTAAGTAGATAATATGCATGAAAACACTGGATCTGATTGCTAAAAAAACAAAAAAAGAAGGCACTGTAAAATCAAGTTGATCATTATTCTCATATCTTAAATGAGAAGAGATTTCCATATTAAAAAAAAACTCTCATGTGACTTCATATTTAAAACAGTTAACATTGTCCTAAGGCACAGATAAGCAGTCCTTCTGTTACATGTCCCATTAAATATATTTTCCAATCAAGTAAGTTATGTAAGAAAATGCTCCCAATCCCCCAAATCACAAGACAAGTTGTATTCAGTTATGCTTATCATTTTGAAGGGACACATGTACTTGAAAAGCTTCCTAATCAGTCGTTCTCTAACTTCGGCATTGAGCCTGGTTATGTGAAGATGGAAGGGAAGTTTGGCATTTGTTCAGCAGAGATACGGTTTGTGAAAGGGAAAATTACCAGACCTTTACCAAAATAGAACTACTATATTCATGGAATATTAAGTTATTTTCTCATACTTCACTTATTTTCTAAATGTCAGGTCAGTTGTTACTATTACACATCAACAGGGTAATTATAAGGCCCATTGCTTAGTGCTCTCTAGAATCCTCCTTTGCCATCTACTTTTGATTTTCCTGAAATTCTCATCTCTAATTTTTCTAACACTGTTTTTATAACAGATTAAATAGTGCTTATAAGCAATGCTAGTTGATAAAACTGGGGCTAAGAAGATTACAGATTACTATTGCTTTTTAACTCATCTCAACCCAGTCTTTCTCCATTCTAGTTCATTGCCATCTATGTCCTTTCAGGAAATTATATCCCCAAAGCTGAAGGAGCACCCATTGCAGTCAAGACACGAACTTGAATACACACATACTTTTATCCCCTTTACTTCACTCTGATTCTTACCTCTATCTACTTTTGCTTTTGAATTTTTGCTGCCTCTAAACCTGAAAAGAAGTAACTAGGTTACAGAGCAGACATCGAGAGCACAAAGACAGTGATGTGAAAGAGATGTTGTTAATCCTCCACACAGCCTGACTGTGCTGAGGACATTTCTCATTATATAGTTGAAAGTTGGAAATATCTATGACTTTATTAGGATTCTTCTTTCCCAAATTCTGTTGAACTGAAGAAGAGTAGGAAGCTTAAAAATGGTAGGATTTGGAAGATCATTTAATTTAACCCTCTACTTTTGTAGGCAAGGAAATCCAGAGGAATTCAGGGACTTGCCCAGGATAGGGCCAGGATTGGAATATGAGCTTAATGACTCAATTGAGTATTCTTTCTGCCACACTTTACATCCTCAATCAAATTAAGAATAAAATCAACTTTGTTCTGATGCTCTACTTGCTGTCTTAGATGATTTTATTCCTAAATCTTACCTTCAGGAAATCCAAATGTCACATATATGTCTTAATGCTCTAATAAAACATACATATAGTAGTAGGATAGAATTAAGGAAATATTAAATGTAAAATTATAAATTCTAGTTTTTTCTTCTACATGATCTAGAAAACTCTAGGGTTGATTTGTTATTGTTAGCCAGGTCTCAAGAGTGTATTAAACTCTCTGAGACCTGTTGATTTAGCACTTTTTTACTTTACCAAGAAAATCACAAATTTAAACAATGATATTTTTAAGATTATGAAAGTTTACCCTTGCCTTAGATGACTTTGGGTTTGTGGCAAAATGTAGTGCATCATATTCTTACAGTTAAGCTTGGTATTTAAATACTTGAATAAAAAGTACATTAAACAAAAACACCATCCCAATCTTCCCAAGCAACAAGATTACAGTTTTAATTTTAGTATTTATTAGTTACTACTACAAACATTTCTTTCATGAACAATTAGGTGAGTTGATAACACCGTAGATTCAGTTGAATCCTTAACACTACCCAGAAATCTTGCAACTTTTCTTTATTGAGTTCTCAGACTCATTCTCTGCAAATAGTGTTTCTTAGCTTCTCTCCCATCCTCAAATTGCAAACTGTCACTTCTTATCCCTCTTTTTATGCTTGTGCCTCATATTTCCAATTAATCATCATCTTAACATGAAAATCATTTTCCTGAATGTGTACTCATCTTCACCCTATCTTAGGTTACAATGGGAGAAATGTCAATGACTAATTTTGCATTGAGTCCTTCCTATGTTCTCAGAGACTTTACTTTGCTCTCTTCTTTATCCTCTTTATTTACTGGACTTTCAATGTCTATCTCAGGACAAGTCACTCCAATTATCATCTACACGCATTCTAGTTTCTTCCATATAAAACATAATAAAGAAGCAATTTCTTTCTTGCCCTCACAAGTTCTTCAGCTACCTGTAATGTTCCCATCTCTTTCATAATCAAGCTTCTTAAAGTGTTTGCTATGAGCATGGTCTCTACCTGAGTCAGATTCACCATTCCTAAAGTTTAAAATATTGTGAAATATTTCAAACAACATGAAAAACAGAACAATATAACCCATAGCCATGGACCACCCACCCCCAGATTTAATTAATGTAGTTTTTTTTCTTTTTTTTTTTCTTTTTGCTATATTTGCTTTGGATCTTTTTTCAAGGAAATAGTATATGATGGTTACAATTAAATCACCCCTCATTTAATTCCCATTCCTTTTTTTCCAAAGGTTGACTATTATATTGAATTAGGTATGTACCATTTCCACTTTAATTTCTATACATTATAATATTTATACTTTTCCTTAAATTATACATGGTATTTATATATTTTATATCTACATAAATCATCCAAGTATTAATATACTTTTGTACTTTAACATGTAGAGGTCTAGTTCATTTATGTTATCTTTAATATAGTGTTCCACATCATGAATATAGCAAAATTTATTTATCAATTATCATACTGATGAACATTTAGGTTGTCCAGTTTTTACATAATCATGTAAGACACTCATACGATAATCATGCTTATCTATATTTCTTTGCGTGAAATTGTTTCATTAGAAGGGAAATTGATGGCCAAGGATACAGTGTCTTCAATTTACTAGGGGTAGTCAAATTGTTTTCAATGCAATTGAACCAATTTATACTCGCATCAGCAGTACATGGATGTTCCCTTTTTCTCCACATTCTTATCAACTCTTGTTTTAATCAGACTTTTAGATTTGTTGCTTACTGAAGGGTACAAAATGGTCCTTGCCTCTGTTGTTCATTAGCACATGGCAAATTGCCCCAAAATGTAATAGCTTAAAACAGTAAACATTTATCTTATAGTTTTTGTGAGTCATGAATGCAGCCTTGTCTAGGTATCTCTGCCTCAAATTCTTTCACAGGTGGCAATTAAGTGTTAGCTGGGGCTGTGTTTTTATATAAAGGCTTCACTGGGGAAGATTGACTTTCTAACCTTATGGCTGTTAGCAGGGGATAGTTCTTTCTATGCTGTTACACTGAGGATCAGACACAGTGATCCTCATTGGCTATTGGATAGAGACCTCCCTCAGTTCTTTGCCACATGTGCCTTTGTATAGGGCAGCTGACAGTATGGAAACTAGTTTCACTCAAAGCAAGGAAGAGATTTAGAGAACATTAGCATGCGGGAAGGCAGTCTTTTTGTAACTTTATCTCAGAAAGAGACGTCTCATCACTTTTGTCATGTTTTGCTAATTAGTAGCAAGTTACTAGGTCCAGCTCACACTTAAGGGAAGGGGATTATACAAGGGCATGAACACCAGGAGGCAACAAATGTCATCGAAGGTCATCTTAGAGGCTGCCTATCATGGCATTTCACGTTGTCACATTTTCCCGATTATTAGTTGAACACCTTTTCATGTTTTAGCCATTAAGGTTTCTGTTTTGTGAACTGTTCTTATTCTCATTTTTCAATTCAGTTAGGTCTGTTTGCTCTTCTCTTAATGTGTAGATATTATGTATATATTCTGGATGCTAATCTTGGTTAGGCTTATGAGTTGGAGCCCCCTAACTCGCCAGCCTGCTTTAATGTGATATCCTTTCCCACCCATTTCCCCAAATCCCATTATCAAAACCACTCTTGTAGAGTCATCATTGATTTTTCATATTGTTAAATTCGATGGATACTTCTCAGCTCCCATCTTCATTGACTGGTTGGGAGCATTCAATACAGGTAAGTAGTTTCATTCATTTATCTTAAAAATATTTTCTGAATCTCACCTTTATGTCAGGTATACTATTTGTTCTCCACTTTCATGACACTGTCATATATTAGTTTTTAACCTTCCACTATGGCTGTTATTTGTCAGACTCTTTTGCCAGTTTTTTCTACCTCTACTTGACCTCAAAATGTTTGAATTTATTGGTATTGTTCCTGATATTCTCTCCCTGGTAATCTTATTCAGTCCTATAGATTTACGTTTATCATTATGCTAACAATCCTCAAGTTTATATCTCTGGAACCACACCACCAATCTCCTACATAATGTATTCACTTGGATGGCTCACAGGCCTCTCAGACTTAATAGGCTTAAGTCTGAAATTTTGATCATCCCTGTTCCTTGGTTGCATCACAAATTTCATGCAGATGGTAATACCAGAAAACCAGAAATTATAATACCTCTTTGTCTCTATAAACAGGAAGTCCTGTGTATTCTACCAACTCAAACCTCTTCGCTTCACCCAGACCACCCCCCATCTCTACAGCTCTCACCTTATCCAAGCTACTTTTCTCTCTCCCCAGGGCTTGAGGAGGTCTCCCACTTTCATTTTGCTTATGTTACCCACCTTTTTTTTGTTAACGTAAAATTCATAGCAGGCTTTTTTTTAAATGTAAAAATAATGGCATAACTTCCCTGTAACAACTTTCTAAAGGACTGATTATCCAGCAAGATTCTCAGTCCTCAGTGAGAGACCTCACTGATAGACAGTGTACACAGTACTCAACCTAGCTTTCCTGTCATTTTCATCCTCAGTTTCCCCTCTGTTGCTCTAATCATACTGGGTTTCTCTTTTTATAAATTGAGGTATAATTTACTTACAATATTATGTTAGTTTCAGTTGTACAACCTAGTAATTCAATATTTTTATAGATCATACTCCATACAAAGTTATTATAAAATATTGACTAGATTTCCTATGCTGTTTATGAAATCCTTGTAACTTATTTATTTTATACCTAGTAGTTTGTACCTCTTAATCCTCTTCACCTTTTTCACTCCTCCCTGCACCCCTCTCCCCCCGGTAACCATTAGTTTGTTCTCTATAAATGCAAGTTTGTTTCTATTTTATTATAATTCCTTTGTTTTATTTTCTTAGATTCCACATATAAGTGAAAACAACAGTATTTGTCTTTCTCTGTCTGACTTATTTCACTAAGCATTATACCCTCCAAGTCTATCCATGTTGTGGCAAATGGACAAAATTTCATTCTTTATTATGAATGAATGCATTCATATGCCACATTTTTTATCCATTTATCCATTCATGAACACTGAAGTTGCTTCCATATCTTGGCTATTGTAAATAATACTGCTATAATATTGGGGTGCATACATTTTCAAATTAGTGTTTTTGTTTTCTTCTGATGAACTCTCAGTAATGCAATTGCTGGATCATATGGTGGTTCTTTTTTTTTTTGAGAAAATTCCACATTGTTTTCCACAGCAGCTGTACCAATCTATGTTCCCACCAACAGTGCACGAGGGTTCCCTTTTCTCTACATTCTCACCAGTACTTATTATTTTGTCTTTTTGATGATAGCCATTCTGACAGGTAGGAGGTGGTATCTCATTATGGTTTGGATTTTTATTTCCCTGATGATTAATGATGTCAAGCATCTCTTCATGTTTCTCTCTTCTGTCAAATTGCAAACTACTTTCAGGAGCAAATTGTTTGAACTCGCAATTTTATGCATGAAGAAATCTTCTCCCACTTTGCCTGCCTAACTTGTACTCATTCTTCAGATTTCAGTTGAAATGTCACTTCTTTGAAAAATTATCCCTTGCCCTCCAGCCTAGATGAAATATTCTAGTGTCTATTTCATGGTGTTAGTTTTCCTTCATAATTTTTATCACAATTTTAATTACCCAGTGATTTTTTGCAGTTGTTAAAGTCAGCTTTATCCATAGGCTATGGTTATATAAAAGTCAGATATCTATAGTAGTTTCCCCCTGCTAAATTCTAGAATATTGCTTGGCCCATAGTTGGCACTTAATATTCAATGAATTGCTGAATCTACTGCTAGTTCTAGCTCTAGAGGAGCTTTTAACTGCATTGGTACAAAATTAGAGAAATACAAAATTGAAAAGTAAAATGTGAGCCATGGTCATTAAGAGTACTCGGAGGGAAGCTTTCATAAACTCGCTAGCAATTCATTTCCCCATTATTAAATGAAGACTTTAACCTAGATCAAGTCTAAGATCATTTTTACCTCTAATATTAAATAATTCTAACTGCTGGCTCAGGAAGAAAGAGAAATCAGTGTGCTCCCAAATAGTCAAGGAGAACTTCATGAAGAAGCTTTTAATGATAAAAGCTGTAAAAGATGAGGAGGAAGTAGAAATCAACATAGGTATTCTGAGACAGTGAGATGGACCAGCTGCCTGGAGTAAAGGACTATTTTGGGTTTTAGTGGGAGACATTATTTGCATGGAGCCTCTCTCTGAGGTATCTAAAAATGAGGACAAGGGTTTGGAATTTGAGTAACCACAAGACATTGTGGGATTTTGAACAGTGGTGCAATATATCATTGCATTATTTTAAAAATTCTACTGAATTCAGTAAACATGTATTGATTTTTGGCTACATGCTGAGAACTCCTAGGCACCAGGGTTACAGACATGAATGAGACATGGCCCTGGCCTCTGTGTGCCTCAAAGTAGTTGGATGACAGTCTTAAAAAATGAATAATATTATATCACAGAAAAGAATGTTTAAAAAGGATATACAGGGGCTTCCCTGGTGGTGCAGTGGTTGAGAGTCCGCCTGCCGATGCAGGGGACACGGGTTCGTGCCCCGGTCCGGGAGGATCCCACATGCCGCGGAGCGGCTGGGCCCGTGAGCCATGGCTGCTGAGCCTGCGCGTCCGGAGCCTGTGCTCCGCAACGGGAGAGGCCACGACAGTGAGAGGCCCACATACCACACACACAAAAAAAGGATATACATAACAAAATATGAACTATAATATGTTCATAAGCATTTCACAACAAAAGGCAGGGTTGTATGGCAGAAAGCTCATGTTTCATGTCCGTATTCTTTGAAGAAGTAAGACCACTTCTATGAATCCAGGCATTTTGGCAAGATGTAGGTGTATATTTCAGATCATGTATGACTGTAATTTTATCTCTTTACATCACCTCTCCAAGTCTGTTTCTTCATGTGTAGAACAATAATAAAAGATTGAAAGTATCAGCGCATAAATATTAACAAATGTTGGAGAACAGATCAATATACAAATGGAATCTGAGTGTACAATTTAAGTGAATCAGTGAGGAAATGATGCAAAATTTAATTTTCAAAAAAGTGTAGGGCTTCCCTGGTGGCGCAGTGGTTGAGAGTCCGCCTGCCGATGCAGGGGACACGGGTTCATGCCCCGGTCTGTGAAGATCCCACATGCTGCGGAGCGGCTGGGCCCGTGAGCCATGGCCGCTGAGCCTGCGCGTCCGGAGCCTGTGCTCTGCAACGGGAGAGGCCACAACAGTGGAGGCACGCGTACCAAAAAACAAAACAAAACAAAACAAAACTGTAATGGCCATTGCTTCCCCATTTTGGAAAAAATCTCTAACTTCTGCTAAAACAAATATGTATATATATCTGTTGAACTTAAAATAGGTGAAAGCTAATATTTGAGTATTTTATCTACATCAGGCATTTTTAAGCACATCATGTGTATTAACTCGTATAATATTTGAACAGATCCCTATAAGATATGTACCATCATTAGCCTCATATTAAACACGAAGAACTGAGACACTAACAGGTTCAGTAGCTTGCCCAAGGTAATCCAGCTCATTATGATTTGAACTCAAGGGCTCTGGAACCTGAACATGACTATTTTTTCATTTTTATGTATTTATTTTTTATTGAAGTACAGTTGAATCACAATGTTGTGTTAATTACTGCTGTACAGCAAGGTGACTCGGTTATACATATGTATATACTATTTTTCATATTTTCCATTATGGTTTATAGTTCTCTGTGCTATACAGTAGGACTTTATTGTTTATCCATTCTATATATACCAGTTTGCATCTGCTAATCCCAAACTCCCAATCCATCACTTTCCCACCGCCCTCCCCCTTGGCAACCACCAGTCTATTCTCTATGTCCATGTTTCTGTTTCATAGGTAGGTTCATTTGTGTCATATTTTAGATTCCACATGTAAGTGATACCATATGGTATTTGTCTTTCTCTTTCTGACTTACTTCACTTAGTATGATAATCTCTAGTTGCATCCATTTTGCTGCAAATGGCATTATTTTGTTCTTTTTTATGGCTAAGTAGTATCCCATTGTATATATGTACCACATCTTCTTTATCCATTCATCTGTTGATGGGCATTTAGGTTGTTTCCATGTCTTGGCTATTGTGAACAGTGCTGCTATGAACATTGGGGTGCATGTATCTTCTTGAATTATAGTTTTGTTTGGATATATGCCCACAAGTGGTATTGCTGGATCCTATGGTAGCTCTATTTTTAGTTATCAGAGGAACCTCCATACTGTTTTTCAGTGGCTGCACCAAGTTACATTCCCACCAACAGTGTAGGAGGGTTCCCTTTTCTCCACACCCTCTCCAGCATTTGTTATTTGTAGACTTTAAAATGATGGTCATTCTGACCTGTATGAGGTGGTACCTTATTGTAGTTTTGATTTGCATTTCTCTAATGTTAGCAATGTTGAGCATCTTTTCATGTGCCTATTGGCCATCCATATTTCTTCCTTAGAAGTCTCTTTAGGTCTACTGACCTTTTTTTGATTGGGTTTTTTTTGTTGTTGAGTTGTATGAGCTGTTGGTACATTTTGGAAATTAAGCCTTTCCAGTTGCATCATTTGCAAGTATTTTCTCCCATTCTGTATGTTGTCTTTTTTGTTTTGTTTATGGCTTCCTTTGTTGTGTAAAAGCTTGTAAGTTTGATTACGCCCCATTTGTTTATTTTTGTTTTTATTTCTGTTGCTTTGGGAGAGTGACCTAAGAATATATTGGTACAAGTTATGACCATGGCTTCTTAATACTATGTTCTATACCCTCTATGAAGATTGAATTAAAAGTCTATAAATGTTGGATTAAAGGTAACATCAGGAACAATCTGTGAAATTTTTTTTTATAACTTCATGGATAAAAATCTCCTTAAAGCAAGCATCAAAGCCACAAATGTGATTTCAGAAAATTTTCAATAAGCATTTTACTGTGCATGATGCTTAAAACATAATAACGGAAATATTTGCAGTGCCTGTAGTAGGCATTGTGCTAATATATGAAGAGTTTCCACAAATCAATAAGAACACAAATCTGAATAAGAAAAAGAGTAAAAGGGCAAAGATAAGAAAAGCAATTAACAGAAAAATAAAAAGGTACCGAATCATTTTCAAATGCATGCTCAAATTCACAAGTGAGTGAAAATACAAACCAAAACAAGAAAGATACAACAAATATAAAATGTCAACAGTGTTCTGTTGTTGAGGGCACTATTACTGGTGTGTTTATAAATGGTTCCATGCTTTCAGGAGGGTGATTTCTAATATCTGTCGAAATGTTGAATGTGTGTTTCCTTTGATAAAGCAAATTATTTTCTGGAAATCTGCCCAGTACAGTTTAGTGGTTAAGGACTTCGGTTTCAGATAACTCTGGATTCAGTTTCCTCCTATACCATTATTATATGTGTGCCCTTTAAGAAATTCCTCACTTTGAGAGGCCTCATATTACTCATTTGAAAACAAGATAAAATGAGCAAAATTGCCTCACAGGGTTGTTCTGCAGATTAAATGAAATCGTGCATGTAAAGCAATTAACACAGTTTAGGAGTTAATAAATGTTAAATATTATTATTATTATACTGTATGTCTCAAGTGTGAAGGGATAGCTTTATGAGAATGTTTATTGTGTTATCAAAATAATTTCTATTAATAGTATTTAATGTAGTCTTAGAGTCACTGCAATTATCTTTGTAAAACTGTGGAGAATAAATTGATCCTCAAAAGACAGGAGATGGGTAAATGTTGCTCTCAGTAAAGTAACATATATAATAGGTGCAGATTCAGAAAATTTATAGCCGTCAATGGGCAAGCCTTAAAATGATTAAGTAGAGATCAACATAAATTTATAAAGAAAAAGTCAACTCCTCTCTCTACATAAGGGAAGTGCTGGGTTGTCATTTTAAAACATCTTTGTTTTTATTTCAGGAAAACATAAGACATTTCCCCTATCTGTGGGTAACACTGTGAAATATGACTGGGCAATAGGGTGCTAGGAGACTTGGATGTATTACTAACAATAGAGAGGACGGGATTTAAACACAGGATGGTTCAGATATTAACCTGAATGAGATGTGTCTAGTGGACTGACTGATGGTTCTGCTAACGGATGTATCCTGTTTAACATTTTTATCAGTTAGGAGCATTATTAGAGGTGCAATTCGTAAATTTGCAGATCTCAGAGAATTGCATAGGTTGACTTATGTAGGTGATGGAATCAAGATTGAAGTGATCTAAGGAATGTAAGGCACTATGTTAGAATCAGCAAGATACTACTTGACAAAGAAATGTAAAAGTTCAAAATGTCAATTGCACAATTACAGAAGTTCGTATGACAAACTATTATGTACGAAAAACATGGTCCCAAATAATGAGGCATATGTTACATATGCTTACATTGTTTTACCAGCTTGCCATTTTTTCAGTGTTCAGATTATTGTATTCCATTTTGGGAACCACATTTTAAGAGAAACCTCGACATATTGAAATATGTTACAGATTTAAGAGTTGAAGGAACTAGGAATGTTTTCCCTGGTGAAAAGGAAATGGAGGGGAGATGTGATAGGTCTACTCAAACATCTGAAGGGTTTTCTTGCAGAATAAGGAACAGGATTGAGATACCTAGCTTAGAGCACAGCTGAAAGCTGAGGGAAGGTGAAATTCACTTTAGAACAGATCTTTCTCACAATTAGATATATTCAACATTGCAGTAAGCTTTTTTAGTAGTAAAACCCTCATAGCTGGAAGTACTTAAGTAGACAGTAGAAAAACTACCTTCAGGGTTGTGGAAGAGGCTTTGTTTATAAGGGAAAGTTGGATTAAAATATTTCTGATTTCTTTTATGAAAGAAGCCTGGTAAAGTGAAGAGAATACTAATCTTGAAGTCAGAAGACTTCCAGGTCAAACTTACTCTACCATCACCCATGTTTGAAGGAAATTTAACTTACAGGAATGTGCAAGATTGTTTTTAGGGTAGGAAAAAGTCAGTTCATGATACCCCAAATGAGACTTTTACAATAACACTGCAAAACCAGGTTTGCAGTAGAGTGGCATATTAGGACTCTTCTCAACTCAGGTGAGAAAAGGGAATTTGACTCAGGAATCCTTCCTGATATACACAACTTCTTCCATTGTTGTATCTCCAGCTATATTATTTATCAATCCTATTCACTCCCATCAGCTATGCCTTATTTTGTAATTCTTTAATAATATCATAGAAGCAAAGGGCTGAAAAAGTCTTTGTGGTTCAGCCTACTTTCATTTCAGTCGTCATGTGTCCTATTTTTATGCATGTTCCCCTAGTTAATACACTTGCTAACCTTTCTCAAGAGAGTACTCTACTGGCCTCTGGGATTCCGAAAAAATAGAATTGATATATTTAACTCTAGATGGTTTTACAAACCAAATTACCTAAATCTAGGTACAGAATACTTTTCATGAGACCCAGGCATTATTATTTCAGTCCTTCAAGCACAAAGGATGTTTTTCCATTTGATTTTGTAAACTCTGTTTCGGGAACAAGCTCGGTGGACTAGAAATAACATCATGGAACTGGTGACATTTCAACCCTAGCACCTCCATGCATCTCATGATGACCTCCCTTCCCTTCCCTTTGTGTGTCCACAAACCCTTGGTACCTTTAAGCTCTCTCACTGTCAGAAATCTTCCTGAGTGGCTACTGTGATGGGGAGTGGAATTTTTCTTTCAGCCGAAGCTGGTCTCTTTTCTTCCCTCAAAGAAACCTTATTTACTGTTACCCAGATTTACATAGTAGAAGCTGCCTCAGACACTGAAATACATGGAGTCTTGAAAATTGAGAGTTGATGACAATCTTAATGTTTTCTGAAAGCCCTCTGTCACCTTCCAGATAAGATTAGGTTCTACTTCATTACATGTTGTCACTCTCTGCTTTTATTTTTTTAGCATGTAATCACAACTAGATTTCATTAGCTGTTTATCAGTATAATTTTTAATATCTGCCCCTCTGCAAAGAGTGAGTGTTACAGTGTCTGCCTCCATGGATCTGTCTGGTTCAGTGCTACAATTCCAAGATGCATCCCAGTGCCTGGGACACAAGAGATACAGGAGATTCTCAATGATTATTTACTGAATAAATAGAATTTTGTTTATGAAAAAAGGATTTGTTGGGTGGGATAAGAAAGGACTTGACTATTTAATAACATTCACTTAAGTACATGTATGTATATACTATATATAATATTACTATCGTATATATTGCCTATTTTATGCCAGGTAATATACTAGATTCTAGGAATACAAAATTAAGTCTTTGTTTTCACCAACTCAGAATGATGGCTTAAGGTCAGGTTTGTATCAGAAAGAATCCTAGAAGAACAGAATGTATCGATGTGAATTAGTTTTTAATTATATTACACCGGAAGTGCCTTACTGTCCTTTCTCCTTCCACCCACGTTCAGCTTCCCGCTCCTCTGCATATTTAACCACTGACAGGTATGAGTAATCCCTAGCCATCTTGCCTTGAATAGGGCTCACTTGAGGCTTAACATATTTCCGAGTTCCTCAGTGCAATCAGGCTGACATCACCCTCTGCAGGGCTTTGCCTGAGAGCCATCCTTGCTTGGCCTGCTTCCCTTCCCCAGTCGGCCTCTTTCACTTCCTTACTAGTCTCCCAAGAGAGGTCTTCCTCAAATACTTGCACATACATCCTCAACTCATGATCAGCTTCTGGTGAACCTGAAAACTTTTTTCCTCCTATTTACAGTAGTTTGATTATCTTATACTCGGTTCTTCTCAGTAGCAATTATCAATAAAATCATTACCTCTGAAGGATTATTTTAATTCAAGAACTAGATGTTTCTTCAAAATTCTTACCTCACTTAAAAAAAATCTTACCTCACTAATTGATATATAGTCCTATTAAATCCCGCATATTTCTATATGGCACTAGTCTGCACGAAATTAGTAGAAAAGAGTCTAACAATTCATCTTCTCAGATGAAGAGGTCTCAGACATTCCTGGGAATAAAGGCTAAACTAACCACAGCACATGATAATGTTACACGGTAGCTTTAGTCTAATTGTAATACCTTTTAAGAGTCCAATATGGAATACATTTGGACAGGGATCATGTTGAGAAATATGAGACTGTAGTGTTCTAGATAGTCCCAGTCATAGTTTAAAGCAGAGTCTGACATGTGAATCTATGACAGCAAGAGATGACCCACTGGGATACAGTTGAGAAACTTCACACCTAATTTCAGTTGAGAACTAAGTGCCAAAGGCTCCAAGGCAAGAGATTCCTTTTCTTTCTTTCTTTCTTTTTTTTTTAAATTGGTGTATAGTTACGTTACAATGTAGTGTGTTTTCTGTTTTGCAACAAAGTGATCAACTTTATGTATATACATATATCCCCTGCCTCTTGGACCTCCCTCCCAATGCCCCCCCCCATCCCACCCATCTAGGTCATTAGAGAGAACCGAGCTGAGCTCCCTGTGCTATACAGCGGGTTCCCTCTAGCTATCTATTTCACACATGATGGTGTATGTATGTCAATCCTAATCTCCCAATTCATCCCACCCCCTTCCCCCCGCCCATGTCCACATGTCCGTTCTCTACGTCTGCATCTCTATTCCTGCCCTGCAAATAGGTTCATCTGTACCATTTCTCTAGATGGCACGTGCATGTGTTAATATACGATATTTGTTTTTCTCTTTCTGACTTAATTCACTCTGTATGACAGACTCTAGGTCACTTTTTGTTTCAGTGCACAAACAAGCTGTACTTTTTTTAACATCTTTATTGGAGTGTAATTGCTTTACAATGGTGTGTTAGTTTCTGCTTTGTAACAAACTGAATCAGCTATATATATACATATACACATGTCCGCATATCTCCTCCCTCTTGGATCTCCCTCCTACCCTCCCTATACCATCCCTCTAGGTGGTCTCAAAGCACTGAGCTGATCTCCCTGTGCTATGCGGCTGCTTCCCACTAGCTATCTATTTTAGGTATGGTAGTATATATAAATTCATGCCACTCTCACTTTGCCCCAGCTTACCCTTCCCCCTCCCCTTGTCCTCAAGTCCATTCTCTATGTCTGGGTCTTTATTCCTGTCCTGCCCCTAGGTTCTTCATAACCTTTTTTTTTTTTTAGATTCCAAATATATGTATTAGCATACAGTATTTATTTTTCACTTTCTGACTTCACTCTGTTTGACAGACTCCATGTCCATCCACCTCACTACAAATCACTCAATTTCGTTTCTTTTGATGGCTGAGTAATATTCCATTTTGCACATGTGCCACATCTTCTTTATCTGTTCATCTGTCGATGGACACTTAGGTTGCTTCTATATCCTGGCTATTGTAAATAGTGCTGCACTGAACATTGTGGTATATGACTCTTTTTGAATTATGATTTCCTCAGGGTATATGACCTGTAATGGGATTGCTGGGTCATAGGGTAGTTCTATTTTTAGTTTAAGGAACCTCCATACTGTTCTCCATAGTGACTGTATCAACTTACATTCCCACCAAGAGTGCAAGAGGGTTACCTTTTCTCCACACCCTCTCCAGCATTTACTGTTTGTAGATTTTTTGATGATGGCCATTCTGACTGGTGTGAGGTGATATCTCATTGTAATTTTGATTTGCATTTCTCTAATAACTAGTGATGTTGAGCCTCCTTTTATGTATTTGTTGGCCATCTGTATATCTTCTTTGGAGAAATGTCTGTTTAGGTCTTCTGCCCATTTTTGGATTGGGTTGTTTGCTTTTTGGATATTGAGCTGCATGAGCTGCTTGTAAATTTTGGAGATTAATCCTTTGTCAGTTGCTTCATTTGCAAATATTTTGTCCCATTCTGAGTGTTGTCTTTTCGTCTTGTTTATGGTTTCCTTTGCTGTGCAAAAGCTTTGAAGTTTCATTAGGTTCCATTTGCTTGTTTTTATTTCCATTTCTCTAGGAGGTGGGTCAAAAAGGATCTTGTGTGATTTATGTCATAGAGTGTTCTGCCTGTGTTTTCCTCTAAGAGTTTGATAGTTTCTGGCCTTACATTTAGGTCTTTAATCCATTTTGAGTTTATTTCTGTATATGGTGTTAGGGAGTGTTCTAATTTCATTCTTTTACATGTAGCTGTCCAGTTTTCCCAGCACCACTTATTGAAGAGGCTGTCTTTTCTCCACTGTATATTCTTGCCTCCTTTATCAAAAATAAGGTGACCATATGTGTGTGGGTTTAACTCTGGGCTTTCTATCCTGTTCTATAGATCTACATTTCTGTCTTTGTGATAGTACCACAGTGTCTTGATTACTGTAGCTTTGTAGTGTAGTCAGAAGTCTGGGAGCCTGATTCCTCCAGCTCTGAATTTCTTTCTCAGGATTGCTTTGGCTGTTCAGGGTCTTTTGTGTTTCCATACAAATTGTGAAATTTTTTGTTCTAGTTCTGTGAAAAATGCCATTGGTAGTTTGATAGGGATTGCACTGAATCTGTAGATTGCTTTGGGTAGTAGAGTCATTTTCACAGTGTTGATTCTTCCAATCCAAGAACATGGTATGTCGCTCCATCTGTTTACATCATATTTAAATTCCTTCATGAGTGTCTTATAGTTTTCTGCATACAGCTCTTTTGTCTCCTTAAGTAGGTTTATTCCTAGGTATTTTATTCTATTTGTTGCAGTGTTAATGGGACTGTTTCCTTAATTTCTCTTTCAGATTTTTCATCATTAGTGTATAGGAATGCAAGAGATTTCTGTGCATTAATTTTATATCCTGCTACTTTACCAAATTCATTGATTAGCTCTAGTAGATTTCTGGTAGAGTCTTCAGGATTCTCTGTGTATAGTATCATGTCATCTGCAAACAGTGGCAGCTTTACTTCTTCTCTTCCAATTTGGATTCCTTTTATTTCTTTCTTGTCTGACTGCTGTGGCTAAAACTTCCTTAAACTACGTTGAATAATAGTGGTGAGAGTAGGCAACCTTGTCTTGTTCCTGATCTTAGTGGAAATGGTTTCAGTTTTTCACCATTGAGAACAGTGTTGGCTGTGCGTTTGTCATATATGGCCTTTATTATGTTGATGTAAGTTCCCTCTATGCCTACTTTCTGGAGGGTTTTTATCATAAATGGGTGTTGAATTTTGTAAAAGCTTTTTCTGCATCTATTGAGATGATCATATGGTTTTTATCCATCAATATGTTAATATGGTTTATCACATTGATTTGCGTATATTGAAGAATCCTTGCATCCATGGGATAAACCCCACTTGATCATGGTGTATGATCCTCTTAATGTGCTGTTGGATTCTGTTTGCTATTATTTTGTTGAGGATTTTTGCATCTATGTTCATTAGTGATATTGGCCTGTAGTTTTCGTTCTTTGTGACATATTTGTCTGGTTTTGATATCAGGGTGATGATGGCCTTTTAGAATGAGTTTGGGAGTGTTCCTCCCTCTGCTATATTTTGGAAGAGTTTGAGAAGGATAGGTGTTAGCTCTTCTCTAAGTGTTTGATAGAATTCAGCTGTGAAGCCATCTGGTCCTGGGCTTTTTTTTGTTGGAAAATTTTAAATCACAGTCTCAGTTTCAGTGCTTGTGATTGGTGTGTTTATATTTTCTATTTCTTTCTGGTTCAGTCTCAGAACGTTGTGCTTTTCTAAGAACTTGTCCATTTCTTCCAGGTTGTCCATTTTACTGGCATAGAGTTGCTTGTAGTAATCTCTCATGATCCTTTGTATTTCTGCAGTGTCAGTTGTTACTTATCCTTTTTCATTTCTAATTCTGTTGACTTGCGTCTTCTCCTTTTTTCTTGATGAGTCTGGCTAATGGATTATCAATTTTGTTTACCTTCTCAAAGAACCAGCTTTTAGTTTTCTTGATCTTTGCTGTTGTTTCCTTCATTTCTTTTTCATTTATTTCTGATCTGATCTTTATGATTTCTTTCCTTCTGTTAACTTTGGGCTATTTTTGTTCTTTCTGTAATTGCTTTAGGTTTAAAGTTAGGTTGTTGGAGATGTTTATTTTTTTAATTAAATTTTATTCGTTGTACAGCAGTTTCGTATTATTATAAACAAGTTATTATCTTGCTTCTTGAGGTAGGATTGTATTGCTTTAAACGTCCCTGTTAGAACTGCTTTTGCTGCATCCCCTAGGTTTTTGGGTCGTTGTGTTTTCATTGTCATTTGTTCCTAGATATTTTTTGATTTCCTCTTTGTTTTCTTCAGTGTTCTCTTGGTTAAGTAATGTTTTGTTTAGCTTCCATGTATTTGTATTTTTGTAGAGATTTTTTCCTGTAATTGATATCTAGTCTCATAGCATTGTGGTCGGAAAAGATACCTGATATGATTTCAGTTTTCTTAAATTTACCAAGGCTTGATTTGTGACCCAAGATATGATCTATCCTGGAGAATGTTCCATGAGCACTTGAGAAGAAAGTGTATTCTGTTGTTTTTGGATGGAATGTACTACAAATATCAGTTAAGTCCATCTTGTTTAATGTATCATTTAAAGCTTGTGTTTTCTTATTTTCATTTTGGATGATCTGTCAGTTGGTGAGAGTGGGATGTTAAAGCCCCTATCTATGATTGTGTTACTGTCGATTTCCCCTTTTATGGCTGTTGGTTTTTGCCTTATGTATTGAGGTGCTCCTATGTTGGGTGCATAAATATTTACAATAGTTATATCTTCTTCTTGGATTGATCCCTTTATCATTATATAGTGTCCTTCTCTGTCTCTTGCAATAGTCTTTATTTTAAAGTCTATTTTGTCTGATATGAAAACTGCTACTCCAGCTTTCTTTTGATTTCCATTTGCATGGAATATCTTTTCCCATCCACTCACTTTCAGTCTGTATGTGTCCCTAGGTTTGAAGTGGGTGTCTTGTAGACAGCATATATAGGGGTCTTGTTTTTTGTATCCATTCAACCAGTCTCTGTCTTTTGGTGGGAGCATTTAATCCATTTACATTTAAGGTAGTTATTGATATGTATGTTCCTACCACCATTTTCTTAATTGTTTTGGGTTTGTTATTGTAGGTCTTTTCCTTCTCTTGTGTTTCCTTCCTCGAGAAGTTCCCTTTAGCATTTATTGTAAGGCTGGTTTGGTGGTGCCGAATTCTCTTAACTTTTGCTTGTCAAGGTTTTAATTTCTCAGTTGAATCTGAATGAGATCCTTGCTAGGTAGAGTAATCTTGGTTGTAGGTTTTTCCCTTTCATCACTTTAAATATGTCCTGCCACTCCCTTCTGGCTTTCAGAGTTTCTGCTGAAAGATCAGCTGTCAGCCTTATGGGGATTCCCTTGTAGGTTATTTGTTGCTTTTCCCTTGCTGATTTTAATATTTTTTTCTTTGTATTCAGTTTTTGATAGTTTGATTGATATGTGGCTTGGCGTTTCTCCTTGGGTTTATCCTGTATGGGACTCTCTGCACTTCCTAAACTTGATTAACTATTTCCTTTCCCACATTAAGGAAGTTTTCAACTATAATCTCTTCAAGTGTTTTCTCAAACCCTTGCTTTTTCTCTTGTTCTTCTGGGACCCCTACAATTCGAATGTTGGTGAGTTTGCCGTTGTCCCAGAGGTCTCTGAGACTCTCCTCAATTCTTTTCATTCTTTTCCTTTATTCTGCTCTGCAGTAGTTATTTCCACTATTTTATCTTCCAGGTCACTTATCCGTTTTTCTGATTCAGTTATTCTGCTATTGATTCCTTCTAGAGAATTTTTAATATCATTTATTGTGCTGTTCATCATTGTTTGCTCTTTAGTTCTTCTAGGTCCTTGTTAAACCTATCTTGTATTTTCTCTATTCTATTTCCAAGATTTTGGATCATCTTTACTGTCATTATTCTGAATTCTTTTTCAGGTAGACTGCCTATTTCCTCTTCATTTGTTAGGTCTGGTGGGTTTTTATCTTTCTCCTTCATCTGTGGTGTGTTTTCCTGTCTTCTCATTTTGCTTCTCTTACTGTGTTTGGGGCCTCCTTTTTGCAGGTTTCAGGTTCGTAGTTCCCATTGTTTTTGGTGTCTGCCCCCAGCGGCTAAGGTTGGTTCATGGGTTTTGTAGGCTTCCTGGTGGAGGGGACTAGTGCCTGTGTTCTGGTGGATGAGGCTGGATCCTGTCTTTCTAGTGGGCAGGGCTGCATCCAGTGGTGTGTTTTGGGGTGTCTGTGAAGTTAGTATGACTTTAGGCAGCCTGTCTGCTAATGGGTGGGGTTGTATTCTTGTCTTGCTAGTTGTTTGGCATGGGGTGTCCAGTGTTGTAACTTGCTGGTCGTTGAGTGGAGCTGGGCCTTAGCGTTGAGATGCAGATCTCTGAGAGATCTTTCACTGTTTGATATTATGTGGAGCCAGGAGGTGTCTGGTGGACCAATGTCCTGAACTTGGCTCTCCCACCTCAGAGGCACTGGCGTGCCACCCAGCTGGAGCACCAAGACCCTGTCAGCCAGCCACACAGCTCAGAAGCAAAGGCAGAAAAAAGAAAAGAAAGAAAAAATAAAGTTATTAAAATAAGAAATAAACAATAATTATTAAAAATATAAAAATTAAAAACTAATTAAAAAAAGAAGAGAGGAACCAAACCAAAAAACAAATCCACCAATAATAAGTGCTAAAAGCTATACTTCAAGAAAAATTAAAATGGTCAGACAGAACTGTAGGACAAATGGTAAAAGCAAAGCTATACAGACAAAATCACACACTAAAGCATACACATACACACTTGGTAAAAGAGAGAAAAAAAAAAATATATAAAACATTGCTCCCGAAGTCCGCCTCCTCAATTTGGGATGATTCGTTGTCTATTCAGGTATTCCACAGATGCGCAGGGTACATCAAGTTGATTGTGGAGATTTAATCCGCTCCTCCTGAGGCTGCTGGGAGAGATTTCCCTTTCTCTTCTTTGTTTGCACAGCTCCCGGGGCTCAGCTTTGGATTTGGCCCCGCCTCTGCGTGTAGGTCGCCAGAGGGCGTCTGGTCTTCACTCAGACAGGACGGGGTTAAAGGAGCCGCTGATTCGGGGTCTCTGGCTCACTCAGGCCGGGGGGAGGGAGGGACACGGAGTGTGGGGCGAGCCTGTGGCGGCAGAGGCCGGCGTGACGTTGCAGCAGCGTGAGGCGTGCCGTGCGTTTTCCCGGGGAGGTTGTCCCTGGGTCACGGGACCGTGGCAGTGGTGGGCTGCACAGGCTCCCGGGAGGGGAGGCGTGGACTGTGAACTGTGCTTGCACACAGGCTTCTTGGAGGTGGCAGCAGCAGCCTTAGCGTCTCATGCCCGTCTCTGGGGTCCGTGATTTTAGCCGCGGCTCGTGCCCGTCTCTGGAGCTCCTTTAAGCAGCGCTCTTAATCCCCTCTCCTCTGGCACCAGGAAACAAAGAGGGAAGAAAAAGTCTCTTGTCTCTTCGGCAGCTCCAGACTTTCCCCCGGACTCCCTCCCGGCTAGCTGTGGCGCATTAACCCCTCAGGCTGTGTTCACGCTGCCAACCCCAGTCCTCTCCCTGGGATCCGACCGAAGCCCGAGCCTCAGCTCCCAGCCCCCGCCGGCGCCGGCAGGTGAGCAGACAAGCCTCTCGAGCTGGTGAGTGCTGGTCGGCACCGATCCTCTGTGCGGGAATCTCTCCGCTTTGTCCTCCGCACCCCTGTTGCTGCGCTCTTCTCCGCGGCTCCGAAGCTTTCCCCTCCGCCACCCGCAGTCTTTGCCCGCGAAGGGTCTTCCTAGTGTGCGGAAACTTTTCCTCCTTCACAGCTCCCTCCCACTGGTGCAGGTCCCGTCCCTATTCTTTTGTCTCTGTTTTTTTCTTTTTTCTTTTGCCCTACCCAGGTATGTGGGGAGTTTGTTGCCTTTTGGGAGGTCTGAGGTCTACCGCCAGCCTTCAGTAGGTGTTTTGTAGGAGGTGTTCCACATGTAGATGTATTTCGGGTATATCTGTGGGGAGTAAGGTGATCTCCGCGTCCTACTCTTCTGCCATCTTTAAGGTCTCCTACAAGCTGTACTTTGATTTAGAAGAAAGTATTTATTGTTTCAATGGGTCTGCAAAAGGCTTTGCTTTTTACCAGAGGAGTCCTGCTCTTCATCCAAAATGTAAAAGGCATACTAGTTCATCACGCTGTTAGAAGAGATATGTAAATATTTAAAGGGCTACTTCTCATCCATCATCTCTGGCCCCTCCCCAACCACCACATTCTTCCCCCCCCCCCCCCCCCCCGCCCCCAGCCTAGGTCAAGTGAAAATTATCTGAACCCTTTGGTGTAAAGTTTTAGAAAATTTTTCCTGTAATCCAGCTACCTAATTTTCTGCATTACAGAGAATTTGCATACATTTAAAAAAATCCAGTGTTCTCTTTTCTCATATGTACAATAATTAATATGTGAAGTTCAAAAATCATTTGCTCATTTATTTATTGATTCAGTAACAAATATCCTGTGAGCACCTACTAGGTTCCTTGGACTGTGCTAGGTGGTGGGCTAAAGTGATGAATTAGACACAATATGTGCTGTCAAGGAGCTCAAGTTTTAATGAAGAGGCTGACATTTCTAAAGGCAATACCAAGACTAAAGCAGGAAAAATAGAAATGCATGCAGACCACAGATTTTTTTAGTTTATCCATTGAAAGCAGATAAACTGTGGGTCTTTTTTGTTAACTTTGCTTATTAATGTTACTTAACAAAAGAATCGCAATGAAAACGTTGCACTGTTTATAGCCCTGAATAAAAGTATTGGGGATATATTATGGAAGTACCACTCTTAAAACAATTTCCCCTCTTTCATCTGGAAATTAGATCTCAGTTCTTAGTGTGAAGTCTAGCCTGATTATCACTGTGGAAATGGGTGATTACAGTAAAATGCAGTTGTTCCCACAGTGGTAGGAATAGAGTGATTTGAAGACCAAAATATGGCAAAGCAATTTCTCTGCCTCGGGACTGGCTTCCCAGGGAAGGGGCTTGATCTGGGACTTGTGTTCAAGCCCTCTGCATCTGGGGACTTGATGCAGGATGTGCATGTAAAATCGTCATAAGTTAGAAGATGGGGCAAGGATATTCCAACAGCAGTGGAGTGCGCAAAGAGAAGGGGGAATGAAAAGGTGTCTGTATTCAGCAATGGTGAAACGTGGAAGGCTGGTGGAGGTTAGGAATGTGGCTAAGTGACCCATTCTGTAAGTGGCATGAACCTTTTAGTCTGATTTATTGGATATGGGTGCCATGCTTCATAGTCATCATTTCAACCACATTCTGTGCTAGGTGGTTAATATATATATTATATATATTATTAGATAAATATGTATATATAATATATATAGTGTGTGTATGTGTGTATATATATATATATATCATTTCTAATACCATAAACACTTCAAGGTGTTTTATTTTCACCTTAATCTACATAAGGCAATGAACGCTCAGAGAGGTTAGCTCTTTCATCCATCCATTCGTTCATTCAACAAATATTTGCTGTATGCCTCACGTGTGCAGGTACTACATGCTGGTGTGAAAAGACAAGTATATTTCCTGTCCTCACAGAGCTTAGACTCTAGAGCAAAAATACTTGATATTAAATAATTCACTAAAATGTGAAGTGTGTAATGAAGAAGTAGAGATGCCTACAGGTAGAAAAAGGATCCAGAAGGAAGCAAAACTGAGGTTGAACATGTGTTTATCAGGCCTAAAGCCTGCTCTTTTTGTAATTCTTTGGCACCTCAATTCCCACAAGTATGATTTTCCAAATGGGGAGGCCTCTCCTTTGGAGGCCCAGGAGCATCTTTAGCTGGTTCAGAAAAATGCATATTTTTCTAATAAGTATATATTCAGTTTACCTTTTATTTTTGTCAAGTGATATCGTTTACCATTTATGGAAATGATATAATGTTTCTTTAAAGATACATATATTTAAGCAAACATAGTGATCTGATTTTTAAAAACATACCAAATAACAGTACAAGAATATGCATGGATATAACCAAAATCGTAATTGAAATTAAAAATTTTTCCTAGTTGTGCCGGTTCTGCAGATGCTCTCATTTCTCATTCTGATTATTGCTTGTTTCTGATGGCTAAAATGGGTCCTCTAGTATTGACCCACTAAACATTTGGTAAGTACAGTTTGGTAGTTCATTAAAATGTAAATTAGGTTAAGTGCTTCGGAAACATACAGGGGAATGTGTAAATAATGAAGAACAATGAGAAGCGGTTTCTTGCCCTCAGGAACTTTGCTTCTCTAATAGTTTGAACCTTATCCATAGTCATGAATCTAGCTAGGAAACAGCCTCAGTTTGAAAAATGTGGAAGTAAAGCAAATGAGCTGAGAGCAGCAGTGTGAGACTTCAAATGACACCGAAGGATAAGAAAGCCATCAGGGAATGCTATTGTATTTAATGAAGGAACTGTACCAGGGTTAAATGATTTCAGTGTTTACCCGTAATTGGATCATGTGGCACATTAACGTGTTTCTCGTAGAGTTTGTCTTTCTGGAAATGTGTAAGTCAGGGCTAGATCTGTTCAAGAAATAGAAAACTGACTATTCTAAGCAAAAGAGGCAATAGAGTTTTCCCCATTGGTTTCATACAAAAACATCTCTAGGAAGGATTCTTATTGGGTCACACACTCATATCCAGACTATTTCCTGAAACCAGGAATTCATTTTTCTCAGCCTGTATCACCTGTGGTATAGACAGGTAGAAAGGCAGTACAGAAGGTTATGGAGGTGTATTGGCAGATTAGAAGAAAAGGTCACTGGGAGAACTCAATATGTAAAGTAACTTAAAAGAGTGGAGCAGCAGGGAAACCATGGAATTTGCCACCATGAGATAAAGCTTTAATTTTGTGAACTTGTGTTATAATCAAATCTCCATCCTTCTCCTCACCCTGGTCTTCCCCAAATCATTCAAGATAACATTGTGGCCAAAAAGGAGCTGTCCAAGGCTTCAGCCTGATGCTACTGTCCACAGTAGTGGACGTCAACAAATGCCCCTTTTCTGAAATACACTTCTTTGAATCCAGGATCCCATTCTCAATGGGGTTTTTCCTCTGATAACCCCTCTGGTCTCTTCTGATCATTTCTTTTCCATCCGTCTGCCTCTGAAATAAAAATTTCCTCAAGGGCCCTGTTTTCGATCCCCACATTTTGTCACTCAGCTCTCTACTGATAATACAATTGTAATCAGAATCATGACTGACTTATGTCATCTTGTTATGGTTTATTATCGAGTACTTCCTACATGCCAACAGTGTAATAAGCATTAGAAGCTTAGAAAGGTGATTTGATCCTTTTACTCCTGGCTTCGAGTTCCACCTATAAGCAATTGACCCCCAAATGTATGCCTTCCCGATCCAGTCCTGAATACATGTATTTCCAAGGAAGTAGTACACTCTTCTCCTAAGTGGCCCACTTCAAACTCAAGGTGTCCCAAACCAGATTCACTCAAAACCTCCTTTGACCCTGTGTTGCCTATCTCAGTAACCACTAGTGTCATTTGCTTGGTCATCTAAACTGTGAGTCATTCTTTTTTTTTTTTTTTTTTCTCACGCGGTACGTGGGCCTCTCACTGTTGTGGCCTCTCCCGTTGCGGAGCACAGGCTCCGGACGTGCAGGCTCAGCGGCCATCATTCATGGGCCCAACCGCTCTGCGGCATGTGGGATCTTCCTGGACCGGGGCATGAACCCATGTCCCCTGCATCGGCAGGTGGACTCTCAGTCACTGCGCCACCAGGGAAGCCCCTGTGAGTCATTCTTGATCCTTCTTTTTTTTTTCTCGCTGGCCATAGTGCATTGATTCTTACTACAAAATGTTATCTATCTTCTGTTTTTATTTCTTCTGCCTTTGCTTTAGTACAAATCCAATAAAATGGCTGTTTTTGTAAATAAAGTTTTATGAGAATACAGCCATACTTATTCATTTCCATATACTCTATGGCTACTTTCATGATAAAATGGTAGAATTCGAATAGTTGTAATAGAACTTATGGCCAGAGAAGCCTAAAATATTGACTGTGTAGCCCTTAACAAGAAAAGTTTGCTAAATCCTTCTCTAGCGTAAACACTCATTGTCTCTTATCTGGACCAGTGCAGTGTGCAGTGGTAGTCAACGTTGTCTTAGTGTTCACTCACCCAGGCCCCAGTCTGTCTTCAGTATCTACCACCATTTATATTTGCAAACTCAATCCTTGCCGTGTTACAGCCCCAGTTAAAGAACAAATAATGGCACAATTTTGACTGTTCATTGCCTAGATAAAATATTTTAACCCCGACATCAGTTATGTATTGCTGCATAACAGACTACTCTAAAACTTGGTGATTTTGTGAATTGACGGGGGCAGTTCCTGTGCTGTTCTCACATGGTGGGACTTGTGTGGCTTCATTCAGCTGACAGGGAAGATAAGAACTAGGATGCTGGGATGACTGAGCTTTTCTTTCTGTGTACTTCTTACAAGTAGACCACCTGGGTTTCTCATATCATGGCTGCATTCTAAGAGGCAAGCTCCAATGCACATTCATATATCAGTTTTTATGTCACATGTGCTGCTGGCCCAATGGCTAAAGCAAGCCGCATGCCAAGCTCAGAATCAGTATGGGAGGGGACTACCAAAGTGCCAGTCTCAAGGAGGCATGAGTCACTGGGAGCCAACCAGTGTCAGTCCGCTGTACCCCCTTAGCATACCTTCAAGGCTTTCTCTAATCTGGCCTCAGATTATAGTTTTCAATTTTATTTATGCTTCATCCCACCAAGCATACCTATCTAAGGGGCTGTGAGCTCTTATTTGAACAAAGTCCCTGAATATGTCATGCATTTTCTTACATTTACGCCTTTACTCATTCTTTCCTCATTAAATTTCTTTCCCTCTCCTGCTTTGCTGCCACAAATCATGCCTGCCAATCGTAAGAATTCTTGAAGATGCACTTCAGATGTCCCCTCTTCTCTGAGGCCTTTTATGCTCTTCATGCAGACTTGATTCTGCCTCTCTCCCAGCATGTAACCACTCAAAGCTAGCAAGACAGTTATCACCGTATGACACCGTTTTTTACACCTTGTAAGAAAAATTTGAAGACAGTAACTTCGTCTCAGTCAAAATTGTATATGTTCAAACACTAAAATGGCATCATCTGTTTTAAGACACCTTGAACTCCATCAGTGACCAGAGCCAGGAAGTACAGTGGCAACCTGGCATTGTGAGTCTCTAAGCAGTATAAGAAAAATTCCAGTTTCTCTTGCTGAGTGATTTCTAATTATGTGGATTTTTTTTAAAGAGTGTATAATGCGTGGTAGTGTCAGAGGGTAAAATTGTGAGCTTTATTTCGAATCACAGGAAACAGATGAGGCCAAATGTGTTTGCACATAAAATGGAATAGGATTATGAGCTTATTCAAACTGGGAAGAAGGTTTTATGTGGTAATGCCTTAGTGCTGAGAAAAATAAAGGTGATTTCTTGTCAAGCAACATGGACATTGAGAAAACAATGGACACTTCAGGTTTTTATAAGCCTGAAGTTGTTCTCTTTTATATTAAGTATAAACAGATAGCTTCAACTTAGCAAGTATCATTAAGCACTTTCTGTTAGGTGTGTGGCAATGTGGCGGTGCCTGGGAAAAAATAAAATGTACTTATATGCTCACACAGACATTCACAAGTCTAAAGGTATCTCTGTATCCTTAAGAAGTAAAGTTTTTTAAGGAGGGAAATATTATAAACATATAGGTATGACACAAGACAAAGATGACCAATTCCTGCCCCAAGAGAGCAGGAAGTCCTGAGAACAAAAGGAAGAGAGAAATTCCAGACCAGAATTTGTTCTTGGCTATAATTCCAAACATCTTCCTTTAGGAGATGAAGCTTATTATAAAAATAATGCTTGCTCCAATGCTTGCTCTTGTAAGCATTGGAGTTAGAATGCCCTGAAATGCTTAAATTCTGTTTGGAAAACTAACTCAAGTGGAGATCTTGATAACGTCAATATCAAGATCTATACTATTGCAACATTCTCAAATGTAGTTCTTTTACCAGTTAACTATTATTATCTACAAGGTTGTGTGTCCAGGTTATCAGAACTTCTAGCTGAGAAGCTATTTGTTGATTTTTTTTTTTTTTTTTTTTTTTGTGGTACGCGGGCCTCGCACCGCTGTGGCCTCTCCCGCCGCGGAGCACAGGCTCTGGACGCACAGGCTCAGCGGCCATGGCTCACGGGCCCAGCCGCTCCGCGGCACACGAGATCCTCCCGGACCAGGGCACGAACCCATGTCCCCTGCATCGACAGGCGGACTCTCAACCACTGCGCCACCAGGGAAGTCCTGTTGATCTTGAGAATTTTTTTTCCCCCATAAAATGAATTTCTTTGACCAGCTGTCTTGGATCTGAATGTAAAATTAGAATTACACCAGAGGAAGTAAATTCGTGTTTTGGCAAGAATACATTTTTGTTTTGTGTACTGTATTTAAGGCAGTTGCTAGACCAATTTGTGGATGATGGAACATTCTAGAACATCACTTAAACTTTCTTCAGTTAACAGTGAGAGTTGGGGCAGAAGGTAATATCAAAAAAGGCAACATGTGAAATACTTATTTGAATAAAGGAGGATGTTTTGGTTAACAAGATTATTTCAGAAAGACAGTACATTGTTACATGGAAAGTTATGGTATTTTTAAAGATATGGATTGATCAGTTACCAACAATAACATAAACATGCACAGTTAGTTCCTAAATTCACCAAAAATAGCACTACTTTTGTACAGCCTCCAGTGGTATCCAAGTTGGACTCATACGTCTTTAAAATGCAGCCCTTGTTTCAGCTCAGATTAGTTATAAATTACTGAAAAGAGAGATGTGTAATTGAAGCAACAATGACAGGCTTTTACTAACAATAGTGTGAATAACTTAACAGAGGCCCTTGAAGTTTGGTTAATTTGAATTCTAATGGATCTTCATACCTATAGAATATAATTCATTTGATGACAATTGCTATTTGTAACAGGAACTCTTTATGAAACTTGGATGTTTGAGTTAAACTACATTCATAGCCAAGAATGACATTTATTTGATCCATAAGACAGACTTCATCAAGAATTAAAAGTTCAGTCTTAAGCAATCTACATTAGAAAATGGATTATGAATAATATTTCAAGATTGAATTTATTATACATAACTTTACATTTCTTTTGGTCATTTACTACACTCTAATTTCTAGAATCTTAGATACAAACTGTTTGTATTGGTAATTAGATACAATGTATGCTTCCTTTTGGTTAAGTAGATATATCCTATTTATTTGGGGCCTCAAAGAACTTCCTTCTAAAATCAGAACTAGAAGAATTTTGCTTTATAGAATCTCTTTAAAACAGAAGTTTTATATAAAGGATACGAGGCTTTAATTTACTATCCCAAATGACGTAGAAATCCTAATTTGGCATTACAATTTATAATATTTATATAAATAGGTTTTCTCTTATATTGCAGCATAAAGATGAAGTGCTGAATTATATATGCTTCTGAGTCCCCCCTTCTATTACCACACCCCCGTATGCATTTAAATTATGTATCTAATATGGGTCTACACTAGTATGGAGCATAGAGCTAGACACATGGTAGATACTCAAAAGGGGATTGTCAAAATTCAATGGCTATGTAATACTTACTTTATATATATACATATGGATTTTGTAAAGTTCTCAGCTCATATAAACTTTAATGACTTAGATTGTCAATACAATATGAACAATTCTGAAATGCCATTTAAAAGCAAACATATTTAAACCTGGGACATTAAACAATTGCACTGCTTTGTACACTATGCAATTTGGTAATTACTGAGGACAAAACTAACCTTTAATTAGCAACATTTAAGTCAATAATAGAAAGGAAATGCTCTTCACTTTAAAATGCATTATTTCCAATATCATAATAACCTGATGTTCAGGTTTCAGTATTGAGATACACATGTTTAAACACTGCCCAAGAATAATTTCAGTGAGATTGCAATACTTGTAGACAATGGATCAGAGATAGAAGAAACATTTATCTCTAATGTCCTATGAAGGATCCCTTCATATGACAGGAAATTAAGTGATACTTCAGTGTATTCTAGAAGAACCTATAATAGGAAGGACGGTTGTATCCGATTGGCATTATTTGTCCGACAACCACATATTATAGGTAAAAACTCTTGTTTAATTTTAAGGAAGGCAACATCATGCTGTGTTGAAGAGTATGACTTCTGAAGCTGGAGGGCCTGACTTCAGCTATTGGCTCAGCTTTGTACTAGCTGTGCAAGTTTAACAAGGCACATAAACCCTCTGCGCCTCAGTTTCTACATTTACAAAATAGATATACAACTTGTACCTAATTCATACATTTTCCATAATAATAAAATGACTCAGTATATGAAAAATGCTTACAACAGCACCTGGTCCTTAGAAAGTCTCATGTGTTTCATCAAAAAATAAGTATTTTTGGGCTTCCCTGGTGGCGCAGTGGTTGAGAGTCTGCCTGCCGATGCAGGGGACACGGGTTCGTGCCCCGGTCCGGGAAGATCCCACATGCCGCGGAGCGGCTGGGCCCATGAGTCATGGCCGCTGAGCCTGCGCGTCCGGAGCCTGTGCTCCGCAATGGGAGAGGCCACAACAGTGAGAGGCCCACGTACCGCAAAAAAAAAAAAAAAAAAAAGTCTTCTTTGTAGATCTATATTCATTTTAAAAGGACCCATTTTTATCCTCAGAACTGTACATTTGTGCACACAGTAACTTAGAAATATATTTCCTACTAGGCAAAGTAATAAATGAATCCTAAGAACAAATGACTGTGTGACCTTGGGTAAATCATTTAACAGTCCTAAGCTGCATTTTCTCCAGCAATAAATTGACAAAGTTGGTCTACATGATTTCTAAAGAACCTTCCATCTTCAAAACAATCTGGTTCTATGTGTTCTTTCTGCTGCATTTAAGCAGAATATTCTGTATTAACAGTAGACCAATAACAATTAAGTGATTCATTATGTTTATTGATAAATAACAGATTGACCCAAACTAGGATAGAATTGCATGCTCACATCTATCTTTATTTTCTTATATTGCAATTTGAATGGACAGAGACACAATATCAACTGGAATAATTAGGTATAAAACTGGGCCCAACCATGTGTTGATTTGAATAGTCATTGCAGTTTTATGCAAATTAGAAACTTTCAGCTTAGTCTGATAGCATCAGGAAGGGCTCTATAAAACTCAAATATACATTTGTCTTAGCTATAAATATGACTCTCCTTCCTTATTATTCCACCAACACGTATACTTAATGAGAGTAAAAAAGACATTTAGATCTTGTGAAAATCTGGTTTTATTTTATCTTTTTTTATTTGGTATGAAAAGCCTGAATGTAAAATTATCTTTAAAAATGGTGACCAAACAGATCAAATTTAGGTGACATGTTAAAGGTTGTAAGTAAGTCAATTTTACTGTGTATACTATAAATCAAACCCCTTTCCCTCTTCAATTTATTGATGCACAGGGTTTGGAGTTTGGGTTATTACTGTTAGTGATTATTAAAGTAGGTGTAGAGCATTTCCTATATATATTTCTGTAAAACCATTCTAGGTTATCTGCAATCTAGCCTCTGCACTGATAAATTACAAAAACTACAAAACGGTAACAACAGATTGACCACATTCCTAACATATAACCATCTTACTTTTGTCCTTATTACTGTAACACCAAGATAATATATCATTAATATAACTTGAAGATTAAAGGAGAAGCTTGATTAAAGTCTTTCTAAGATACACATTTTTCATTTCTACGCAAGTCTCTTTTAAGGATAGGTGGACAGAATTAAGGCAGTACTTCTATTTTTAAAAGAATTGTAAAGAAATGATAAAGATGTATCTTTTTTTTTTTTTTTTTTTTTTGCCGTACGCGGGCCTCTCACTGTTGTGGCCTCTCCTGTTGCGGAGCACAGGCTCCGGACGTGCGATCGTCCCGGACCGGGACACGAACCCGTGTCCCCTGTATTGGCAGGCAGACTCTCAACCACTGCGCCACCAGAGAAGCCCATATCTTAAGTATTGTGACACAAACTTTTAACTTGGGATACACTTCCGTCCAGAGCTGGACTAACAAGACCTTTCCCAGACCTACTGAACTGAGAGAGAGCTAGATGCAAATTGAGGTTAGGTTCTAAGATAGGCCTGGGGAGAAATGCAAGTGAGCTGGAAGAGCAAGCAGATGGGCTGGGGGAGTACATGTGACAGATGCAGGAGAGCTTCTCAGGATCACCAGACGCCTCCAGCCCCTGAATCTGTTCCACAGGCCCAGGAGCACACCTGTTCCCTGTCTCTTTCCAATAAATTTCCCCTTTAGCTTAAGGCAGCACAAATAAGGTTTCAGTTGCCTTTCAACCAAAGGAGCCCTAACTTAGGTCACATTTGTCAAGACACTACTCCTTTGATATCATAGTGACTATGTAGCCCCCTCAAATTTTCAGCTGCTTGTAAAACTATTTACAGAGGGTCTGATTTATATATTCTATCCTAAATAGATAACCAGTTTGAAAAAACTTCATGTAATAAAATAGGCTTATCTACCTTTTCCTCTTTGCAGTTTAGGGTCTATTTGCAACTTACTGGATTCTCCCTGTCCTGCCTAAAGTAATCACAGGATTTTGAATGTAAATTTCTCTAGTTGACTGTTCTAATTCTCAGCAGTATTTCAGTTCCCTCCCAAGAGAATTTTGATGTACTTCCTTTCCATCATGCTTAGAGTATGTCTGTGATGGAGTCGCAGGGAACATTCAGCATTCAAAAACACCTCTGATTGTTATAATTTAAAGAATACATGATGCCTTAACTGTAGCAAAGATTCTTGTGGAAAGGTTTTGTGGAAAGTAACTTTACAAAGTATTATAAACCACAAGTCCTATAAATTTAGAATTGGTCCTTTATTGGATTCTCAACCTTTTTATTGATGGTTTACCTAAGTCTCTATCAGATGCATTTGTATCTTAAGGTAATTTAACCTCAACCATCTGAGTCTGATTCACTGCCACAGAATTAAGGTCACCTAATGCCATGAAAACTGCCTGGCATATCTTAAACTTCATTCAGATTCAGTGTAGCCTCAGTGGTCCATTCCTTTGCAAAGCCTGTTTACTAGAATATGTAAGAGGAGCTTCCAGAGTTTTAACCGAGAATTGATATGTCTGACTGGATCTGTAGATATTTCAGGACATGCATTTACAGTGTTCTACTGATGCCAAGAGCACTCTGCCTGCTCTATGAGCAGAATTCATATTAGAAGTTGCTGCTTTCATTTCTAGGACACGTACTGATGCAATCTCCCTGGTCTGGGCTTTTTTTTTGGCCATTATAAATTGTCAATTTGGTTCAGTCTCTAGTTCTTATTGGAGGGCTTCATCATGACTCTACACATGATGATCTTGCAACATAGTTACTAATAAATCCTCTAAATTACAGCATTCAGAAAAATGGCACAGATCTGAAATAACAGCAGCAAAGTCCTCACCAAGCTGTGGATTCAATTGGTGAAATTTAAGTCTCAGAACAATAACTAATAGTACTGCTTTGATGTGAACTTCCAGTAACCTTACAGATTTATCAAACGCCTTATCTTTACCTAAGGCAAGGATATTGAGGGATCATGTAATAACATTGTACAACTCTGATTAAAGCCATCTAAGTTTCTATTCTATAAATATTATATTATTGAAAATTAGAGAAGTAACAGCAGTCCTCACAACTCTAATGATTATTCTGCCACACAGACACCTCTGGCATTTTGTGTACAACGTCCCTTACACAAGAGTTCCATAGAAGGAACTCTATGAAGCCAACTGTAAAGGAACCCTTACATATGGCAAAAGACAGCCATTCTTTTCTTGATATATATTTGATTACAGAGTAGGTGGATGCTGTGAGGTGTTAGGGAATAGTGGCAAAGTGGTGGATTGGGGGGTTGGAAGGTTGGATTCTGTCTGACTGTTATATGATCTAAACTTTTTTTTCTCTGAATGTAAACTGGCTATTTAAAAGAAAGGAATTGGACTTGATGGTTTTTTTTCCTAAGTTCCTTTTTTAAAAGTTTTTATTGGAATATAGTTGCTTTACAAAGCTGTGTTAATTTCTGCTGTACATCAAAGTAAATCAACTATATGTATACATATATCCCCTCTTTTCTGGATTTCCTTCCCATGTAGGTCACCACAGAGCATTGAGTAGAGTTCCCTGTGCTATACAGTAGGTTCTCATTAGTTATCTATTTTATGTATAGTATTAATAGTGTATGTATGTCAATCCCACTCTTCCAATTCATCCCTCCCTCCCTTCCCCCTTGGTATCCATACATTTGTGCTCTACATCTGTGTCTCTATTTCTGTTTTGTAAATAAGATCGTCTATACCATTTGTTTTCAGATTCCATATACATGCGTTATTCTACAATATTTGTTGTTCTCTTTCTGACTGACTTCACTCTGTATGACAGTCTTTAGGTCCATCCATGTCTCTACAAATGAACCAAAGTAGCCTAAGTCCAATTACTCAGCCATAAAAAGGAACAGAATTGGACTTCATGGTTTTTAAGGCTACTTTGGTTCTAACAGTCTGTGAACAAAAAAAAGTTAGTGCTTTTATAACTACCGTTGTCCTCCCGACACTCTGCATGTCTTGTCTTAGTCTGGCGCCTACTCATCAGTATGACTGAGCCTCACTAGTGCTTGTCTGTCAGTGCCACTAATAAGACACTAAGGAACCAAATGTGTCACTGTGTTTATCCATATCCTGTCTTGAAATCCATTTATCCAGTTACAACACTATTCTAATAAATCATATTATCAAAACAAAGCCTAGGGTAAGTAACTGCTTTCCCTGTTTGCACCTCCTTCAATTATTGGGCTGTATTTATGCATATATTTCTCAAAGAAATCACTTCCAAATTGAGTGTTTCTTTCCTGGAACCAAATTACTCTTTTAATATTTCTCTTAAGAAATGGAATACAGTGTCTCAGTGGAAAAGCATAAAATTCCACAAGGAGACGGTAGTGAAGAACTTTATAATGTCGCTATCATGCTAAATAGGGCTTAAACTTAGCCCTCCACCTGAGTAGGTGGAGAGATGTCTCCTTGGGACTCACATCTGGTAAAATTGAGGGAAGTTGGGTGTTATGACCTGATATACATATATTTAGTATATAATGGAAAGAAAACCTGGCCTAAAATATAAATGGGAGCAGAAACCATTTTAATTCTGTTACTTTAAACTAGTGCATAAATATTACATATTTAAAAAAAGGATCACCAATGGGCTTGATTATAAAAATGTAAAATTTTTTTCAACGGAGGTATACATTTTAGGTGCTCTAAAATATTTAAAATGTAATTTGGTTAAAAATAGTATTATGTCACTTTTCAGTGGAACATCGTGAAAAATTATATAGAACTATAATATACGGTAATCCTCAGTTAAATACTTCAGTTATATTAAGGTTATAATGTTTATCAAATAAAAATTTAGAACCAGTTAAATTTGAATTGCGGATACATAATTTTAGTGTAAGTATCTCTTATGCAATATTTTTTGATATTGTACTAAAAATTTGTTCATTGTTTATATGGGATTCAAATTTTACTAGGTGTTCTGTATTATATCTGGCAACTCTTGTTACGTGTTGAGATACTTTTTTCATTTTTACCTTTATATATGTATGTGTATACAATTCTGGGAACTTACACATTAGCTTTGACACTGTAATTACAGTAAACATACTATTGAATACTTTGAGATTTCAAAAAAAATTTTATTTTATTTATTTATTTTTGGCTGTGTTGGGTCTTTGTTGCTGTGCATGGGCTTTCTCTAGTTGTAGCCGGGGTGGGGGGGGGTTACTCTTTGTTGTGGTGCGCAGGCTTCTCGTTGTGGTGGCTTCTCTCGTTGTGGAGCACGGGCTCTAGGCGTGTGGGCTTCAGTAGTTGTGGTATGTGGGTTCAGTAGTTGTGGTGCACAGGCTTAGTTGCTCTGTGCCATGGGGGATCTTCCTGGACCAGGGCTTGAACCCGTGTCTCCTGCATTGGCAGGCAGATTCTTAACCACTGAGCCACCAGGAAAGTCCCAACTATTGAATACTTTGAAATGTAAGTAATTAAAAGAACAAAGATACTTTGGTTTTGAGAAAGGATCTTGTTGAAAATAATGTCTTGTAAGGCTGGGCAATTTCAATTTAGCTTCTCTTCTCCGTAGTAAAGTCTAGCACGGATAATATTTGAACAATAAATATTATTTAAAAGTATGTTCAATGACTGTTGAAAGTGCCTGCTCTTAAAAAGTCTTGAGACTAATGATGGCAGGGCTAGGCATCTGCATAACTAGAATTTGGATGGACAACATTCATATCAAGAAACCTTCTCTTATAATAAAAATAGAATATAATGAAAGATATTCAGAGAAATTAGAGATTAGTGGGAAATAGAACAATCTAAAAGACATTGAGGGTTGTGTCTTAAGAATGTGGTTTTGGAATGCGTTCTTCTGCAAACCAACTCACTAGATGCTTTTCTTCATCTCAGAGTGCTTCCCGTAATTTTATTAGATTTTTTGAATATGCTCTACCATCAAATGTTCTTTGAGCATTACATTATTAATTTCTAAGTCAGATGAATTGAGAAGACTAATGCAGTAAAAATCTGTTTTCCTTGTTTTCAGCCTTGCCGCTTTTCCCCACCCCAATCCTTTTTATGCACAGCAACCATAGTAATGTTTGAAATACCCAAATATCATGTCAATACGTTACTTAAAAGCCCCTCAAAGCTTTCTCTTGTTCTTAGGATAAAATTCAAAGGTTTAATCTGGCTTGAATCAACTGGCTCTACCTGTCTCTCTAGACTCACCGCCTGCATGTCTCCCATTCCTCACTATGTTTCACTCCTACTGGACAACTCTGAAAATGCCAAGCTCAGCAGGAAGCAGAATAAATTGTATCAATCTCCCCTCGACATTTTAGGTTGATTTTAAAACCTCAGCTTGGAGTGATTTCAGCAATCAGAATTATGGCCGCAGGTAATGGAACTGGGATCTAGCTAAGAATATACACCAAAATGCATCTTACACTGTCGGGGTAAAAGCTAGAGTATCTTGTACATTGATCTTTATTCTTGAATGCATTTACTGCAACCCTCAATTCCAAATATTTTAACGTTAAATTGGTTCCCTAATTATTTACTGCTTATTTTGGTATTCTTGATCTTAGATTGTTGTCTAACTCAAATTGGTCAACTGTTTGCCAAATGCTATATGAAGCAAACTGGAGTCTTCCTCACGTGTAGTCTTCCCTAAAACCAACTTTGAGCCTGGTCTAGGCAAGTGGTTCTCAAATAAATGCATGCATCAGAAATCAATGAATGGTGTATTAAAACACAGATTTCCTGGCCCCCTTCCCAGAGTTTCTAATTTCATAGGTCTGGATTAGAGCCTAAGGATTTGTATTTCTCACAAATTCCCAGGTGATGCTAATGCTGCTGGTAGGGGATCAGACTTTGAGAACCTCATTGCTCTAAGCAAATTCAACACCAAGAAGTAAAGTGTGAAATGGCAACTTATCTCCTTACCATGAAACTAACTCATTCACTAAGCTGTTTTCCTTTCTTAGATACCTAAACTCCATTCAGGGAAATACTTAAGTACTATTAATGCCCCTCTTTACCTGAAATGGTATCTATAAGGTCATTTCTCCTTTCTACTTTCACAGCCAGCTCCTTGGAACAGATGTGAATATGTCTATATATGTTTTCAGCATTCTACCTTTCAGTGTGTTTTTAAACCTAACTGATATCCTTATGCAGGGCAGGGCAAAGAAAGCAAAATGATTTCTTCTGCTGCTGCATCCAGCAGCCCCCCTCAGATTACTCTCAGCCTCCCTCACAGTCTGCCCTTCTGCCCCCAGGCTCCCACTTGTCCTCAGGATAACTGCAAATGCAGTTCTAAATTCACTTTGGAAGACTGTAAGTGACCTGACATTTTTGTCATAAATTGACCTAGGAAGGTGTCCTAGTTGAATACAATCCCTTCTGGAGGAATGAATTAGAATTTTAGTCTGTCTGGGCTTCTCTATCAATTAATCACATCTGGATCCTTCATCCGCCTGCAACTAAGTTCCTTTCTTGTTCCTAATTCTCAGGTGGTTTGATTTTCTTTGTCAAAGACTCAAAAAAAAATTGTGGAAAGAATGATTAAATGCTGCTAGCAGAATTGGGTAGAGCAGGAAACAGCTACAGGACTCAGTTCAGGCGTGACCAGAATAGATCCAAAGAGACAGAACATATCCAGGGAGAGAGTATCTGAAGGCTTGGCAATGTTAGCTCTTTCTAAAGGTTTCTCCCCCATTCAGCTCCCACTTCCAAATTAATCTCTGTCTATCAAAACTACCTGCTCACCCCTAATGTCAGGCTGAGCACATGCATTCATTCTTTCTTTCACCTGACAAAAATTTATTAAACACCCTCTATGTGCTACAGACCGTACTCAGGACTTGTAATACAACAGCAGCTAGGTATGAGCTCTGACCTCAAGAAATTCCCAGAATGGAATGGGAAACAAATATATAAGAAAATAAGATGCTAAATGTCAATGCTATGATAGACATCTGAACAAGTTAGTTTAGGAATACAAAGAGAATAATTCAGTTTTCCTGGAGAGAGGAGGGGAGTCAGGAAAGGATTGATGAAGAGTTGATACTTGTACTGTACCTTGACAGATAGTCTGCTTCTGGTAGAGGGATGGGAAGGAGGGGATACTATAAACAACACTAAAAAGTAAGCAAGGTAAGAATTTTATATTCCTTTTCTTTTATAACTGGGAAATACTTTCGTTGAGTCCAATAATCTCATAATATTTCAAGGTCACAAACTTAATTAGTGGTAGAGTTCAGTCGAGAATTCAAGCATTCTCATGGCAGGTCCAGTCTCGTTATACCATCCCAAGTTGGATGTTTCCTCTCAGCACAAAACTCAAGATGATCTTGTTTAATTTAGAACTTGCTGGCTGCACAGTTTTTGCCTGAATTGCATGATTAGTCTCACTATAAAATCATCAAAGTGAAAGATTAGATAAGAGGTCTCTAAGGATAGCCTGCCAGAATTTCACACATCTTTGTGTTTAGGCGTTTATTATTTATTTTATTTATTTAAAATTTATGTTTTATGTAGAGGGAAAATAATATTTTTCATATTTTTGCTGCTTGAACCTGCCTGTACTTATTTCCTGAGCTCTTATTTGCATACTTCAAATAATAACCTGATATTCTTTTAGTATTTAATTAAAGTTTTGATTACTTCATTGGAAAGATTCAAACTTTTTCCCTGGGCAAAAATTTTAATTTATATAAACCAATAATCATTAAAGATTACCACTAAGGAACTTATCCTTGCTGTTTAAAAAAAAAAATAGTAGAGGGTTATTTTCTGTTCTCAAACTCTGAACTTTTCAAAGAAATGTAGTTACCATGAATTTATGAATTTATTTACAAGTGAACAGAATAATAAGAATAATGTAAAGAGCTTAGAAGATAGAAGTTGAGGGTCATAGTGTTTATGCTGTATTAGTATAAATGACCAAACATGACTATTCTCGACCATAATAATCAAGCTTTGTAAAAATCATCTAAAGTTTATAAACAAGTTTACTAGGGAAGCACTGCTTGCCCTTAGAGATTGTGGAAACAAATTAACTTCCCAAAGTTCAGTGACTTTAAAAACATTAGAGATTGTGGAAACAAATTAACTTCCCAAAGTTCAGTGACTTTAAAAACATTCTTATGGTGTGACATGCTTGACATGCTTCCTATCTATCTCATAGCTATATCATAAGGAACACTTGGCTTCCAAGGTAGCTTAAGGGCAGAGAAGAGAGAACTGGAAGTTTCCTTGGACACTTTTTAAAACTAGGCACCACTGCTGCCCACTAGATTGACTAGAATGCAATGTTATGAATCCAACCTAGCTTCAAAGAAATGGGGAAGGAGAAAATGGTGAACCACTCGCATTCCCCCAGCTAAAGGCTGATTTGATGGTGACACAAAATCAATACTCTTCTCGTGTTCACTCCTCCTTCTACCTGGGCCCTTCTTGCCCCAACCATAGCTTGTCTGCATTATTACCTGAATGCCTTAACCTCTTTGAAGATGTATCAGCAATGCGGAAGAGAAGAAATAGGGAGAGGGAAGGTGACATGATGGGGAAAAGGGAAGGAGGAGGAAAACAGGAGGAGAAACAGCTATATTAAAATCAGAATCTTCCTTGACTTTTCTCTTGCCACAGATTGCTACTAGCCTGACGGAAGTGGCGCTTCGTCATCTCCCTGGCCTGACTCGAGTCTTGCTGCCTGATGGTTCACTAACTAGTACTGAATGGGTTTTAATCTTATGGGGGTAGTTCTTTTTACCTCATGGGTTGAACAAATCAGCTCATCCTTAAAGACTTGTTCATATTTCCCTGACTGTGAAGCCTCCCCTGAATTTTAGAGCTACCTGGGAACTACATTTCTACCCTCTTGATTATGTGAATTTGTTTACTACTTAATTACTGTTTAGATTGTTCCACACGTTTCCATGAGTTCTCTTCATAACTGAATTATAAACCTCTTGGTGAGTTGTAAATTGTTCTTCTTACTGCTTATTCCCAATGTACTTGGCATATAGAAGATGCTCACTAAGGATTAAGTAAATGAATTAATTCACTGTCTTATACATCATTATCTTCATATCACTTAGGACAACATTGTGTGTAGAATAGACCCTCAATGAGCATTTATAGATTGACTGGTTCTTCTTTTATTTATTTATTTTTAAAGTCCCATTTTTCTTTTTTCTACTTACTTACTTATTTACTTTTGGCTGCGTTTGGTCTTCGTTGCTGCACACTGGCTTTTTCTCCAGTTGTGGCAAGCAGGGACTACTCTCTGTTGTGGTGCGTGGGCTTCTCATTGCGGTGGCTTCTCTTGTTGTGGAGCACGGGCTGTAGGCATGTGGGCTTCAGTAGTTGCAGCATGCAGGTTCAGTAGTTCTGGCTCGCGGGCCTAGTTGCTCCGTGGCGTGTGAGATCTTCCTGGGGCAGGGATCGAACCCTTGTCCCCTGCACTGGCAGGCGGATTCTTAACCACTGCGCCACTAGGGAGGTCCTGGTTCCCCTTTTAAATGCTTCAAAATGAAACAGTGCCGATGGAAGGGGATGTATAAATCAGCTCTTAGACACATTTTATAGTAGCAATTTTTAAAAATAAATTACATCCATTGTACATGCTTGGTTTTCAAATACATACATTCAGATTTTCAATGCAAACATGAAATTTTCTTCTAAAGTTTGGCAAAATGAATATAAAGCTAAGATGCAACTCCTTGGAAAGTTTACCCTCATTTCCCATTATAATTATATGCAAACAGGAATTATAATTATATGCAAATAGGAATTAGAAGAAGAAATTTAGGGAATTTGACAGTGTTGATGTTTAGAGAATTGTACAAGATATCAGCACAAACAAAACCTAAATCAGAGTGTATTGCATGAAGTGTGTAAGATGCTGGCAGAAAGTTTTCATGCTTAAATCCTAAGGAGTTTACATCTCTTATAAAAATGTATAAGAATAATTCCAGGGAATTTTCTTGGCATGAAATTTCTGAAAATTTTTTCTTACCAAAATGTGCTAAATCTTATCAAATACACATACCACACAGTGATATATTAAAATACTGAATGTAACATCTTCCCCAACAATTTTAACTAGTTATTGCAGAAAAAAAATAATTGCTGATAGAGGAAAATACTGATTATGTGGGAGAAAGAAGAATGATTTTAGAGTTGATAGATCTAGATTATGGATCTGGATATATATATATATATATATATCGCTCCTAAACAAACATTATTGAGGCCCTACCATGTGCAACATGCCATGAATTTTCCTGGGAACATATTTAATCTTCTAAACCTAATCTAATCCTTGAAAGCCCTATAAGGTAGCTGTTGTTCCCATTTTGTACACAATGAACTTATGAATCAAATGTTAGGCATTTTCCTGGTGTCATATAACTAGTATGTGTTGAAGCCACGGCCATGGCAGTATCATCTATCCAGTACTAATTCCACCACATCAGTGATACCTCCTGATAACCCCTGTAGATGACAAGTATGAATTCAATGTCTAATGCACTCCTCTTTGATCTTTTATAGCTCAATTTTCTACCTCACTACTTTTGTGGGATAATACTGGAAACTTCTCTTTCCCCAGTATACCAATTTACAATAAGTCCCAGCAGCTTGCACATATGTATATAAAGATAGAGACCTAGATGAAAGAATGAACAAGTTATGATACTGAGGCAGCTTCTCATTTGTGCGCCCCAGTTTATAGAGACATGAATGGAATATCCTTTACTGCTCAAATCCTTTCCCTTAGCCAACCCATAAGATGCGTCGTGGTAAATACAATTTTCTGAAGTCTGCAGGCTGAGGAAGTTACTTCTGCTACCTTAATTATTGCATCGCCTTTAAAGCACAGTAATTTAAAGAGGGCCAGCCTTCCAGTCATGCCATGCAGAGTAGCAGCTCAGCCCAATAATGTGGCTGACTTTTGGAGTAGAGGCCTGCTTTTGCTTAGCAAATTAATAATTCTCAGATGTCTACTTTTTAATTTTCCATACATTTCAGATCAACAGTTTTTTTCCCCTTAACAGGATTCTTTCATCACATTTCTCATGTCTTTTTCAATAATTTGACCCTTATGTTTATCTTTTAACTGTGAGGTTAACCTTGTTCTCGCCTTCAGCCTTTAATTGTATTGGCGATCAGTGCTTTTACTGCATGATTTATTTAGCTTTTATTTGGCCTGAACTGGAGTTGACTCAGTTGGGTAAAAAAAACAAAACGACAACAACAAAAACACTTGCTACAAAATGAGCTTTGTCATTTTAATCTCTAAGCACAGTTTTATTCTGCTATTTCATTTTGTGGTTAGTGCCACTAAACCTTATTTTGTTTTCGAAGGGGCTCTGCTTATCCCTTCCATATGAGGTATGAGCTGGGATGTTCTGGCCCTCGTTCTTTATTTTTCCTTCAAGCTATTCTCGTGCTCTCCCTCTTTTTTCTTCATATCCTCCCTGATTTCTCCTTTATAAAATAAATAGCTTACCCAGGATTGTGCCACCCGAGAAAATACCCATCTCCAAGTGACTTAAAGTCTATATATTCTGTCCAAACAATTCTATTAGGATTGCAGTCATTTTCTTATGTGCAACATTGTCATGTAGGTAATCAGAAAAGTACTCCCCCTTTCCTTTGTGTTTTACTTGTTTCCTATAAGCTTTACACTCAAGTTCATATGATTGGAAATTTCAGAGTTAAGTGAATTATCTAAGGTCATAATAACAAGTAAATGGCAGAGTAGAAATCCAGTTGTGACTTCAGGCTTGCTTTTCTTTCTTCCTTTGTTTCTCTATTTTTTGTTTTTACTTTGCATGCTACATCAACAGATTATACTGGCTATATTTATCTGGCATGTTGAATTGCAAACAGACATTTCTGGACTCTGCCTCATATCAAAGTTAAATAATTCATTATTTCAATCTAAAACAACTTTTCAACAATGATATGGAAAATTAAAATATAAGATAATGGAATGATATTATTACTTCTTATCCCAGGTCCACCACAGAGGCATTCAGGACTCAAAACAATCATCTGTTTCTATTTTGCCATTTCTCACCCAGGCATATTATCTTTCATTGTCTGGCAATATTAAAGGCTGTAGCATGTACATGAAAAATGTCTATGGGATATAAGCCTTCATAATGCCATTTTATGCAGTAGTTTCCTTGGAAGATAGTTAACTGCTTGCTATTGGTTATTAGAATTATAGCGTTACATTTAAGAGTTGAAAGTGAGTTTAAAGTGTTTTGGGAGCATCCCTAATTGAAAGCCAGCTTTATTATGTTTTAAAAAAGATTCTACAGTCCACTAATCTAAAATACAAACTACATACTCTATAATGAAATAAAATGAATATTCGGTGTAGTATTTAATTTTCTAGTTAATTACTGCATAGTTAGTTTCTATTTTATAATTCTCTTTTCTAAAACTGTATACCAATGTTGGGAAAAACTGGAAGGTCATGTCATAAGCTCCAATGCATGGTATCTGAACGCGTATTTTAAAAAGTGAGATGCATTAGATCTCAGTCAAATACATTTAACGATACAATTATTATTGCTAGCACTTTAAATAAATGGAATTTAACTTTTGCAGAGGACTCTAATTTTCTCAGTAGAGGAGAAGAAAAGATCATTGAAAGTTAATGAATAATAGAAAAATATACCTCCACGCAAAGCGTTTATAGCTATTGTTTGCCTCAGTGGGTATTTAGTAAACTAACTTCAACTCTCTTTTTAACAAACAATTTAACAAACACTTATTGGGCATATACTACTATGTGCCAGGCCCTGACGATACAGACCAAATAGCTGTGCTTCCCACCATTAAAAAACAAAAAACAACAACAGCAAAAAACTCTCATTCCAATACAACATGCTTTGTTTAAAGAATGAGATACGTGAAAAATAATGTTGGAACACAAGTGAAATACAGGGATTCATTCTGATTGTATTAGCAGTAGCTTGGGGTATTTGGGGAGGAAAATAGAGAAGGTGAAGATGCCATGTGATTGAAGCTAAAGGATGTGCAGAAAGAACAAGCCTGAGAGAATGGAAAGAAAATCTGATTAAGGTATCCTAAAGCCTATATAAATCAATCTTTTACACATAATCGTATTAATTGTTTTTCCAAATATTGATAAAAACAGCGTGTATGTTCCACATGCTCAAAATCACAATAATTATCTTGGTACAAGTTGTAGATATCTGTAGATCTTGGAAGGATATATCTGTATTTATTGTGCTCTTCAGCAGTTTGTTAGAGAATCAAATAAATCCTTTAAGAAGCTTGCTTCTCCCTTCAGCGAAAGGGGATGTAGAGACTGAAGCAAGGATTTTTCTTTGGTTTTCTGTTTCTAGTTATTGATGCTGTCAAAGTCCAAATAAATTATTGGTGATTACAATTATTAGTTTACAATTCACTTTGGTTCAAGCTTCTGTTGCTGAATCTTGACTAATAATGTGAATGCTTCAATTTGGGTTTCCAGGATTGGGAACCACCATTGTATTTTCTTTTCCTTGCATACATCTGCCCTGTGAGCTTATAAGGCAAGTCTTAAAATATAAGCTTGTAGCTGTGTAATACATAATAAAAGGAAGTAGGGAGGGAGGGAGACTTTGCAAAGCACATTATGTTAAAAAAAAAAAAAAAAAAGTTACCTGTTAAGTGTTTTATTTATTTGCTTAGATCTTTACCACAACAGTTAGGCAGAAAAAGGATGTTTTCTGTAACAATCTGGTTAGGATTCTTTAGTTAGAGATCAAATGAAGATAACAAAAGAACTGAGAATGATACACATATATGTGTGTGTATGTATATAGCTTACTTTATTTCAATTAATTGTGAGTTTGTGTGTGTGTATATATATATATAATTAAACAAGCAAAAATAGATGTAAGAGATTTAGGAGACTGTACAGTAAGATTCTGATATAAGGACTCCTGGTCAGTTAGGAACCTGTGAAAAACCTTCAAACATGGCGACCATAGAGTCTCAATTTTGATCCAGGCTGGATTCTTGCTCCTCTTGTGTTGTTCCTACTTCCACTGATGCAGTTCCCTGTCCAGTGCTAGTACTGTTCAATTCTCATCTAAAGTTTGCTTTAAAATGTTTTATATTTTTTATTAACTATATCACATAAGCCTTCAAATTGCTTGCTGGTGCTTACTCATGAGCCCAGGAACAAGCCCTCTTTCCCAGTTCTTTGTCTCCAGTGTGTTGCCTGAAACTCTATTCTGTTGTGATCTAAACTGACCATGGCTTGCCCCTCACCCCTCCAAACAGAAGTTATAGCACCATGCCATTTATGGGTGTCACCATTAAGCATGCACCTTGTATTAGAATCTCTTGATTTCTTTTTCCATTTAATGCCCAACGTTTGGTAAGCACCAAAGGAATCAGTGAGCATGAGACCTTCCCTGCACAGTGATCCAGGGCAGTGCAAAGCAGTAGCAGATACCTGCCGAACGTCAATGAAGTGAGAATGTATTCACCAAACTCTAATTATCAGTCAGTTCATGTCCTTAATTTTCTTTTTTTTAAATATTTTTTAATTTTATTAAATTTTTTTTTTTTTGTCTGCGTTGCATCTTAGTTGCGGCACGTGGGATCTTCCTTGAGGCTTGCGGGATTCTTTTGTTGTGGTGCGTGGGCTCTTCGTTGTGGTGTGCGGGCTTTCTCTCTAGTTGTGGAGCATGGGCTCCAGAGCACATGGGCTCTGTAGTTTGTGGCACGCAGGCTGTCTCGTTGAGGTGCAGAGCTCAGTAGTTGTGGTGCGAGGACTTAGTTGCCCCCCCGGCATGTGGGATCTTTGTTCCCTGACCAGGGATCGAACCCGTGTCCCCTGTATTGTAAGGCCGATTCTTTACCCCTGGACCACCAGGGAAGTCCCATGTCCTTAATTTTCAAATGCAGAGACCTAGATCTGCTCAGACCCAGTCAAATATCTTCTGCACAAGAGTCACAGTAGACACTTTGTGGGCCCAGTTTCATCCACTCTGGTTCCTTCCACCATAATAATATGTATGCTCCCAATAGTTCATCTTAATTGTCATATCCTTTTTCTTTCCCCCCAAAACTAGTATCTCATAGTGGTTTACATAATTTTATGCAAGGAATGTGTGCATTTCTTGATACTCTGGTTACCTTAGGTTCACTCTCTAATGTCATGTATATATTATTTGTAATTCCTTTGGTAAGCTTTTTATTTCTCTATTAATCTGCCTTTCAATCATGCTTCAATACTGCAATGCTGCTGCTTTATCAACCCCGTGCATTTTCAGTCATTGTACACATCTTTGTGTTAAGAAAATAATACAAGTTTACATGAATGCATTCACAAGGCAAAAATTCCTAACAGTACAGAACTATACAAAACAAAACACTTTAGACTCCCTTTACTTCCTTTCCAGCCTTCACTGCCCTTCCCAGAAGTAACAATTTTCTACAGTTTGGAATATGTATTTCCAGGCATCTTTCTGTGTATCTACATATATACATATGTATGTGATATGGAATAGACATGGATATGTTAATTTACATAAACATATGTATTGTTCTGTGATGTACATTATTTATTTAGCCATATGCCTGATGGGTGATTATATGATAATACATAAATTTCTACCTCACTCTTTTCAACAACTTCAAAGTATTCCATAATAGAGAGAAACCATGCATTTTTAAACCACTTTCCTGCTGTGGGACCTTTAGACAGGTTCACTTTGTTTTCGCCCATTCAAATGGTAAAGCAATGAACATTCTTGTCAGAGCATATTGATAGTCTGTATGACAGCTTCTGATAATTAAATTCTTACAATTGGAATTGCTGTGTTTAAAAAAAATATTCTATAATTCTAACTTTGATAGGCACTGCCATCCAAATAGATTTTACCAACTGACACACCAACCACAGGTTTTAACATTTGAAAATATTAAACTAATTAATCTAAGGTTTTGTCAAACTTATGAATGAATTTATATCTCGTGATTTTAGCTTGCATTTTCCTCATTTTTCCTGAGGTTGAGTTCTTTTTGTTTTTTTTTACATTTATTACGTTAGGAATTCCCTGATAATATATGATGTCCATGCTTTTTTATGTATTGAGTAATTTTTTATTAATTTAATGAAACAGTTTAGATATTAATAATTGGTATATGCCATTTAGAGGTGAATTCCAATGTTAAGCTGTATATATTTATTGTTTATTTTTATATTTATTCTTTATACAAGTGGATATTAAACTCCATTAGTTCAGGGTCCTTGTTTTATATCTTTTCTATCATACTCAGTACCCAACGTAGACACAATAAATAGGCACTCAGTATTGACTGTCAATAGATAATGGAGGCTACAGTGGCAAAATGAAGATCAGGTTCGCAGAAATGTGCTGCTGGTTCAATGCCAGGAGTAACACAGTCAGTTCTGGGTTAGCTGTGTGTCATCTGAGTTATCAGTCCTGAATGTATAAAACCAGAGGATGAAAGGGGCTTTTATACCCAGAGATACAACCACTCCTTTTGGTCTGTTCAGTCATATAGTTATGAGTTAATTATATTACACATTAACTCATCAAACAATGTGTTTATCTTCACTGATTTGTTAAGCTATTTCTGTGGTAATCCACATGGAAAGGCAGCTTAAACCAAAATATTTTTAAAGGCTTCTGTCAAGAAGTCATGTCCTAAATGTTATTCCATAAGGCTGCCTGCAAAAGCCAACTGAAACATTGTACACGTTCCATTTGTCAAATCACTCATTTTGCATAGTTTTTATTTTTAATTCAGCTTTTATTTAATAAAGCTTCTTCCACATACATATTTATAAGCACATGAAATTATGTAGATTTTGCATATAGACATAAAATTTTAAGTGAACAGAGTACTAGTTTTCTCAGGAAGAAAGAATATATTTAAGATTCAAGCAAAATATAGCAATCCCTTTTTTTAATATTTCACCATTTCTCTCAGTCCCCATTAACATATACACTTCCCTTCTGAAAGCTTTTATTCACTTACTTGCCAGATTCTGAGGTAACATCCAATATGTTCCATTCCTAGTCAAAGAGGCATGGTTTGTTTTTATGATTTGGAAGGATAGAGTTTTCTCTAAATAATGTTTTAAAAGATCTTGAGCTAATTTTAATCATGCAAGTTTATAACACAGGTTGTAAGAAGAACTGTCTTTCTCAGTCACCCTGTACAATCCTAAAGCAGCAATTTTTAATTGTTTTTGTTTTCCTTTTTTTTTTTTTAAGGGAAGAAGGTTGGGAGATTAATGAAAGTAAATGTTTCTTTCAAAGCTGTCTTTGGTGTGTGTATGTATATGTGTATGTTTTTGACTATGGTTTTGGCTTCAGAAATCTAAGTATGTTATGCAACCAAGTCCACGTATTAAAATCCTTAGTGATAACCTCAAATATCAAGATACTAAAATAGCCATTTTGCAAAAGTAACAATGAATGAATGAATGTTTTAGAATATCTCTACTTACAGTGGGAAATTTTATTGGCAGGCACAATCAATGGTTTGACCAAACTCTCGTGGGTTACTTTTAATTGAAATGGGCCACTCCAATCATACCACCAAAAAAAGTCTATCAAAATTGTAAAAAGATAAATAATCTATGAATTTAATATAAATGTAGCAAGAATGTTCATCATATATAGCTTTTATATAAAACATATCTAGCATGTATTTTTATATATTGCAAATACAATCTATTTAATATTTATCATAAACATAATGTGCAACCATAATTGTTGAAATAAGAGAAGCATTGAAACGTGGAAGGAAAAATAGGTTGAGATTACAAAATGTTGAATTTAGTGCCTATTGCTACAAGCTACTTTGGTAACTTTAAAGAATGTCACTCATCTTTTCCAGACATTCATTTTTTTCATTCATAAAACAAGGGGCTTGAACTTGGCAATATTCTAAAATTCCTTTTAGCTGTTAAATTCTATCAACAAGTGTAATTTTACTATTTTTAATGATTACAAAGTTTCATAGTTTTTATAGCTTTGCTTTTATGACATCTTTTTGGTCATATCTGATGTATTCAGTGCAAAGTCCTGCTCAGGAATATAACAGTTCCCAGTTATAACATCGTTTCTATGGAAAGAGAACACTAAGTTTTAAGATGCACCTTTTTTGATAGAATTTATATGAGCACATTATCTCAGAAATGGGAATTGCTAGTGTATTTGTTTCTCTAAGAGCTAATTCTCCCAATAGGCTTGTTTGTCTTTTCAATACTCTTTATATTGAGACTGTGTGGGAGAAAAAAAAAAAAGTGTACTGCTTTGTGGGAAATAATTAGTCATGTTCCATGATTTTAACTGAAGGTTTATAGTTAATTTTTTGGGATCAAGAAAAGGGCCTCAAATCCATTCTACTGTTTTTTTTTTCCTTTTGGCACAAATGTTGAAGGAACAATGTATAACATGAATTCTATATTACTTTCTACTATGCTAATCCAAGAACTTTAGCATATGTGGCTAATTTTACTTTAGATTGCTTAATTTTCATAGTTTTTTCTTCAGAATTTCAACAGTCCTTTAATGTAGCTTGAGTGTGCATGTGAATATTCATAAAATAAGTATATGTTTAATGCATACAGAGTTTCTGTATGGGATGATTAAAAAGTTCTGGAAATAGATAGTGGTGATTGTTACACAACATTGTGAATATACTAATGTGCTGAATTGTACAGTTAAAAGTGGTTAAAATGGGGCTTCCCTGGTGGCTCAGTGGTTGAGAGTCCGCCTGCCGATGCAGGGTACACGGGTTTGTGCCCCGGTCCGGGAAGTTCCCACATGCCGTGGAGCGGCTGGGCCCGTGAGCCATGGCCGCTGAGCCTGCACATCCGGAGCCTGTGCTCCACAACGGGAGAGGCCACAACAGTAAGAGGCCCGCATACCGCGCAAAAAAAAAAAAAAAAAAAAAGTGGTTAAAATGCTAAATTTTATATTAGCATATATTACTACAGTAAAACTATAAATATAGCAAAACTCTTACATTAATTGTTTCTGGAGTTAAATTGGTGAATTCAAGGGAAACACTTCCCTGGAAGAAAAAGAATCAGAAAATACTTTGTATTTAATATTTGAGGTTAACTTTTTCTATGCTGGATTCTAGATACCTAACTATCCCCAAGCAAGTCTGCTGTAATAATGATTTGAAAGTAATATGTCTGTCTCAAGGGTGAGATGATCTCTGTGGGTCTATTAATTCCATATCCATATACATGTTTATAGTTCTTTCCTTATAACCAGAATATTCACCTCGGTCATTTTGATGATATGATGTGAATGGAGTACACAATTATAGCAGCTAGAGCAAGAACAGACCAACTCATAATACGGGCATCCCCAAAGCTTTACAAAGCTTTGTCTTTTGAGTTATTATATACTATGCAGTTATTCTGTGTTTACAAGGGGCTAATTATCACCTTATTCTCATGGGTGACCAAAGCAATATATAAATAAAGGGATACCGAGAAATATCCAAAATACTTTTCAGGCAGAAAATTCTAAATTTGAAGATAAAAGTCAATTTGATATTGGGTGGAATATCAAAATGATAGAGATTTGATCCTTATTAAATCCAAAACATATTTAGAAGTTAATGGTTTAGGCTATGGTCCTTCTTTGTGATGATGTGGAAAATGATGGTTCTGTCCAAGAGGAAGGCTTTATACTTTCGTTTAACTCCCACAACACTTAACACAATACACAATACACTCTCACAGCCCACGGTCTATAAATATTTTGTTATAGAGACTAATTGGTACAGAGCTAGACCAACTTTGAGGAACATTGATCAATTTTTATGGCATGGTTGAACACTATCTCTCTAGTTCATTTAGTCTTCATTCTGCATTAATCGCCTAAATCTGTTAGATCCAACAAAAGAACAAAAAAATTTTTTTTTAATATTAAGTCTCCCCCTACTCTCAAGCAGCCTCTTTACAAGTAAAAAAAATGAATTTTAAACCAGACTCTGGAATAATTTCAAATTAAATTTGTATTTTATGTGAATGAACAGTATGGCACTGACAGTTCTCATCATGTCAACTTTGTTCAGGAAGTATTCAGGATACGGAAACAATATAATGAATGAGGCTTACGTTAAAATTGGGCAGCCACAGTAGGAGAAACTTCCAGAAGAAATGCATGGATGCTAGACAGAGTAACAGAGTAAAGAAAATAATGACACAGGCAGATGTCTGAGTTGAGTGGTGGAGAACTGAATATAGTCATTTGCTAATTATTAAATGTTTTAAGTGCCATGAGTCTTTATTCATTTATAAATACTATATAATATATGGGTTTTTCTTTAATAAACATATATATATACAATTTTACTAAAATATACATACAATTTGGTATTTATAGCCTTTATGGGTAGTATCAAAAATGAGATAAGATAGGAGATGATCACAATATATTACTGATCAGCCATGAGAAACAGAGTACTCTAATACGCATCTTGAAGAAGAAAAAACAATTTTTAAAACTTCCTGCAAAGAGAAGTCCAGGACTGGATAACTTCACTGGGGAATTCTACCAAACATACAGAAGAGAATTTATACTGATCCTTCTCAAATTCTTCCAAAAGACTGAAGACGAGGGAACACTCCCAAAGTCATTCTATGAAGTCACCATCACTCTGATACCGAAACCAGACAAAGACACTACCAAAAAAGAAAATTAGAGGCCAATGTCTTTGAATATAGATAGAAAAATTCTCAGCAAAATATTAGCAAACTGAATGCAACAACACATAAAAAAGATCATACACTATGATCAAGTTGGATTCATCCCAGGGTCACAAGGATAGTTCAACATATGCAAATCAATCAATGTTATACACCACACTGACAAATAACAAAAACCACATGATCATCTCAATAGATGCAGAAAAAATCATTTGATAAAATTTGATATCCATTCATGATAAGGACTCTTACCAAAGTGGGTTTAGAGTAAACATCTCAACATAATACAAGCTATTTATGACAAACCTACAGCCAACATAATACTCAACAGTGAAAAGTTGAAAGCCTTGTTAAAATCTTACCTTGGAACAAGATAAGGATGCCCACTCTCAGCACTTCTATTCAACATAGTATTGGAAGCCGTAGCCACAGAAATAAAACAAAACAGAGAAGAGGTACCCAAATTGGAAGGAAAGAGGTAAAATTGTCATTATATGCAGATGTCATGATACTATATATAGAAAACCCTGTATATACTATATATAGAAAACCTTATATATAGTTTAGAAAACCCTAAAAATGCTAAGAAAAACTACTAGAACTGATAAACAAATTGATCAAGGTAGCAGGATACAAGATTTACAGAAATCTGTTGCATTTCTTTACACTAACAGTGAAATATCAAAGAGGAAAAGTAAAAAACAGTTCCTTTTAAAATTGCATAGAAAATACCTAGGAATAAACCTAACCAAGGAGGTAAAAGACTTAATATGCTGAGAACTATAAAACACTGATAAAGGAAACTGAAGATGATTTAGAGAAATGGAGAGATATACCATGCCCTTGTATTGGAAGAATTAACATTGTTAAAATGGCAGTACTACCCAAAGCAGTTTACAGATTTTATGTGATCCCTATCAAATTACCCATGACATTTTTCATGCAACTAGAAGAAATAATCCTAAAATTTATATGGAACCATAAAAGACCCAGAATTGCCAAAGCAACCCTGAGGAAAAAGAACAAAGCTGGAGGCATAACCCTCCTAGACTTCAGGCAATACTACAAAGCTACAGTAATCAAAGAGTGGTATCAGCAGAAAAACAAATATAGATCAATGGAACAGAATAGAGAGCCCAGAGATAAACCCACACACCAATGGTCAGTCAATTACTCTTTGACAAAGGAGGAAAGAATATACAATGGAGAAAAGACAGTCCCTTTGGCAAGTGGTGTTGGGAAAGCCAGACAGCTACATATAAATCAATGAAGTTAGAACACTCCCTCACACCATACACAAAAAAAAGCTCAAAATGGCTTCTTGGGTCACAAATCGAGCCACAGTAAATTTAAGAAAATTGAAATCATATCAAGCATCTTTTCTGACCACAATGCTATGAGATTAGAAATGAATTACAGGGGAAAAAAACATAAAAAACAGAAACACATGGAGGCTAAACAATACGTTAATAACCAGGAGATCATTAAAGAAATCAAAAAGGAAATAAAAAAATGTCTGGAGACAAATGACAAAACACGATGATGCAAAACCTATGGGATGCAGCAAAAGCAGTTCTAAGAGGGAAGTTTATACAAGCCTACCTCAATAAACAAGAAAAATCTCAAACAATGTAACCTTACACCTACAGAAACTAGAGAAAGAAGAACAAACAAAACCCAAAGGTAGCAGAAGGAAAGAAATCATAAAGATCAGAGCAGAAATAAATGAAATAGAAACAAAGAAAACAATAGCAAAGATCAGTAAAACTAAAATCTGGTTCTTTGTGAAGATAAACAAAGTTGGTAAACCATTGGCCAGACTCATCAAGAAAAAGAGGGAGAGGACTCAAATCAATAAAATTAGAAATGAAAAAGGAGAATTTACGACACTGCAGAAATACAAAGCATCCTAAGAGACTGCTACAAGCAACTCTATGCCAATAAAATGGACAACCTGGAAGAAATGGACAAATTTAGAAAGGTATAACCTTCCAAGACGGAAACAAGAAGAAACAGAAAATATGAACAGGCCAATCACAAGTAATGAAATTGAAAATGTGATTAAAAATCTTCCAAAAAACGAAAGTCCAGGACCAGATGGCTTCAGAGGTGAATTCTATCAAACATTTAGAGAAGAGCTAACAAACATCCTTTCAAACTGTTCCAAAAAACTGCAGAGGAACACTCCCAAACCCATTCTATGAGGCCACCATCACCCTGATAGCGAAACCAGACAAAGATATTACAAAAAAAGAAAATTACAGACCACTATCACTGATGAATATAGATGCAAAAATCCTCAACAAACTACTAGCAAACAGAATCCAACAACTCATTAAAAGGATCATACACCATGATCAAGTGGGAGTTATCCCAGGGATGCAAAGATTCTTCAATATAAGTAAATCAATCAATGTGATAAACCATATTAACATATTAAAGAGTAAAAACCATATGATCATCTCAATAGATGCAGAAAAAGCTTTTGACAAAATTCAACACCGATTTATGACAAAAATTCTCCAGAAAGTGGGCATAGAGGGAACCTACCTCAACATAATAAAGGCCATATACAACAAACCCACAGCAAACATCATTCTCAATGGCGAAAAACTGAAAGCATTTCCTCTAAGATCAGGAACAAGACAAGGATGTCCACTCTCACCACTGTTATTCAACATAGTTTTGGAAGTCCTAGCCCTGGCAATCAGAGAAGAAAAAGAAATTAAAAGGAATACAAATTGGAAAAGAAGAAGTAAAACTGTCACTGTTTGCAGATGACATGATACTATATGTAGAGAATCCCAAAGATGCCACCAGAAAACTACTAGAGCTAATCAATGAATTTGGTAAAGTTGCAGGATACAAAATTAATGCACAGCAATTTCTTGCATTCCTATACACTATTGATGAAAATCCTGAAAGAGAAATTAAGGAAACACTCCCATTTACCATTGCAACAAAAAGAATAAAATACCTAGGAATAAACCTACCTAGGGAGACAAAAGACCTGTATGCAGAATACTCTAGGACACTGATGAAAGAAATTAAAGGTGATACCAACAGATGGAGAGATATACCATGTTTTTGGATTGGAAGAATCAACATTGTGAAAATGTTTATACTACCCAGAGCAACCTACTGATTCAGTGCAATCCCTATCAAATTACCAATGGCACTTTTTACAGAGCTCAAACAAAAATATCTTAAAATTTGTATGGAGACACAAAAGACTCTCAATAGCCAAAGCAGACTTGAGGGAAAAAAACAGAGCTGGAGGAATCAGGCTCCCTGACTTCAGACTATACTACAAAGCTACAGTAATCAAGGCAATATGGTACTGGCACAAAAACAGAAACATAAATCAATGGAACAAGATAGAAAGCACAAAGATAAACCCACACACCTATGGCCAATGAATCTATGACAAAGGAGGCAAGGATATACAATGGAGGAAAGACAGTCTCTTCAATAAGTGGTGCTGGGAAAACTGTACAGCTACATGTAAAAGAATGAAATTAGAACACTCCCTAACACCATACACAAAAATAAACTCAAAATAGATTAGAGACCTAAATGTAAGACTGGACACTATAAAACTCTTAGAGGAAAACATAGGAAGAACACTCTTATCTTTTTTTGCTCCACCTCCTAGAGTAATGGAAATAAAAACAAAAATGAACAAATGGGACCTAATGAAACTTAAAAGGTTTTGCACAGCAAAGGAAACCATAAACAAGATGAAAAGACAACCCTCAGAATGGGAGAAAATATTTGCAAATGAATCAATGGACAAAGGATTAATCTCCAAAATATATAAACAGCTCATGCAGCTCAATATTAAAGAAACAAACAATCCAATCCAAAAATAGGCAGAAGACCTAAATAGACATTTCTCCAAAGAAGACATACAGATGGCCAAGAGGCACATGAAAAGCTGCTCAACATCACTAATTATTAGAGAAATGCAAATCAAAACTACAATGAGGTAGCACCTCACACCAGTTAGAATGGGCATCATCAGAAAATCTACAAACAACAAATGCTGGAGAGGGTATGGAGAAAAGGGGACCCTCTTGCACTGTTGGTGGGAATGTAAATTGATACAGCCACTATGGAGAACAGTATGGAGGTTCCTTCAAAAACTAAAAATAGAATTACCATATTCCCCAGCAATCCTGCTACTGGGCATATACCCAGAGAAAACTATAAATCAAAAAGACACATGCACCCCAATGTTCATTGCAGCACTATTTCCAATAGCTAGGTTGTGGAAGCAACCTAAATGCCCATTGACAGACGAATGGATAAAGAAGATGTGGTACATATTTATAATGGAATATTACTCAGCCATAAAAAGGAATGAAATTGGGTCATTTGTAGAGACGTGGATGCATCTATAGACGGTCATACAGAGTGAAGTAATTCAGAAAGAGAAAAACAAATATCGTTTATTAATGCATATATGTGGAACCTAGAAAATGGTACAGATGAACCGGTTTGCAGAGCAGAAATTCAGACACAGATGTAGAGAACAAACATGGACACCAAGGGGGGAAAGTGGCGGGGGGTTGGGGTGGTGGTGTGATGAATTGGGAGATTGGGATTGACATGTATACACTGATGTGAATAAAATGGATGACTAATAAGAACCTGCTGTATAAAAAAATAAAATTCAAAAATAAATAAACTCAAAATGACTTAAATATAAGACAGGATACCATAAAACTCTTAGAACATAGACAAAAAATTCTCTGACATAAATTGTACCAATGTTTTCTTAGGTCAGTCTCCCAGGCTATAGAAATTAAAGCAAAAATAAACAAATGGGACCTAATCAAACTTATAGGCATTTGCATAGCAAAGGAAACCATAAACAAAACAAAAGAACAACCTACAGGATGTAAGAAAATATTTGCAAACAATGCTACTGACAAGAAATTAGTTTCCAAAATATACAAACAGCTTGTACAACCTACTAACAAAAAAAACCCAATCAGAAAATGGACAGAGGACCTATATGGAGATTTCTCCAAAGAAGACATACAGATGGTTAACAGGCACATGAAAAAATGCTCAACATCTCTAATTACAGAGAAATGCAAATCAAAACTACAATATGGTATCACCTCCCCTCAGTGATGGTCAGAATGGCCATCATTAAAAAAATCTACAAATAATAAATGTTGGAGAGGGTGTAGATGAAAGGAAACCCTCCTAAGGTTTTTGTGGTAGTGTAAATTGGTAGTGCCACTATGGAGAACAGTATGGAGTTGCCATATGATATAGCAGCTCTACTCCTGGGCATATATCCAGAGAAAACTCAAATTTGAAAAGGTATATTCACCCTAATGTTCATAGCAGCACTATTTACAGTAGCCAAGAGTGGAAGCAACCTAAATGCCCATTGACAGATGAATTAATAAAGAAGATGTGGGATGTGTGTGTATATATATATGATGGAATATTACTCAGCCATAAAAAATGAAATAATACTGTTTGCAGCAACATGGATGGACTTAGAGATTATCCGATTAAGTGAAGTAAGTCAGAGAAAGATAAATATCATATGATATCACTTATGTGTGGAATCTAAAATATGATACAAGTGAACTTATTTACAAAACACAAACAGACTCACAGACATGGAAAATAAACCTGTAGTTATCAAAGGAGAGAGGAGGGGATAAAGTAGGAGCTTGGAATTAGCAGATAAAACTCCTGTATGTAAAATAAACAACAAGTTCCTACTGTATAGCACACGGAACTATATTCAATATCTTGTAATAACCTACAATGGAAAAGAATATGAAAAGAGTATATGTGTGTACATGTATAAGTGAATCACTTTGCTATACATTGGAAACTAACATAACATTGTAAATCAACTATACCTCAAAAAAATAAGAAAAAAACCCCCAAACCTGTAAGGATGGAGGAAAGTAAGGTACAGTTAGGAAAAAAAACAAAACAAAAAAATCTTAAGAGACTGAAGGGCATTCCTGAAGGGTAATATGACATGGTAAGTTTGGTAGTAAACTATATGGTAAGGGAGATGTCAGGTAATTCAAAACATGACTCCAGACATTGATTGCAACATCCCTTGCAGATGTTTTCTGGTAGTTACTAATTAATTAGTGACCCTTATCATGACGACATGATTTGCTGTAGCTTTTAGCTTATATTTTATTTGATTAGTCTGGGGCAAGGGATTGGGGAAATCTTTGCTAAATTAAAATGAAAAACAAACCCACAAAATTCCATAAAAGATGAAATTGTAATTCAAATAGGGACTGGTAGTTCAAGATGTGGAGAAGTTCTGAGTGTGACAGTTAAATTCTCATAGTGGTTACTTTAACTGAATTTTTGTCTGGGAGTTTGATTCTGTCCCCACAGGTTTGCCTAGGAGATTTTCTGTTCCTTCGTGCCTAGTGACTTAGTATTGTTTTTTCCAACAGTCTCATTCTTTTTACCTTTGCCTTGAGCTCTGTAGAAATCAATATAGTAGGCATTTTCTGTTCTGTTCTCAACACTTGTAGTTTCCTGTATGTGGTGGTCTGAGACCCTGTAGACGTTTCTTAATCCGATAGCCACAGTGTGGTCCGTTTATCCAATATAACATTTTCCACAGTGGCAGGGAACATTATGCTACTGCTGTGGGTGGTAGAATATTGCCTTTTGTTAGCTACAGGATGCAAGAGACCTTGGATGAGGTTAGAATATTAGTTTTGTTTCTGTGGGTGCTTTGAAAATTGTATTGATCCAACTTATAAAAGTCTTGACGTGGGGGTGGGATTGCTCTTCTGTCTTGCCATTTTCCCTTAGCTTTTTAGTGACTTCCCTCTTAGTGGGAGCAGAGAATTTAATCAAAGAGCTGGCTGGGAATCCATTCTCTGCAAGGGTCATTTGAAGGATATGGATTGTCCGTAGGAAGAAAGAGGATTAGGCCATAGCCTTGGTTTGATATATTAACCTTAAATTCAGTGTTCTCACTTTGAAGTACAATTCCTAAAACAGTTGATTAAAAAACCCAAGTTACATTTAGAGTTAAGTGCTAAAAATATCAACCTCCTAAGATTTGCAGAAGGTGGAAAGGATGGAGGCAGGGTATTTGGAACTTGTTTTCATGGCAAGATTCTTGCTCATAACAGTTACTTAGGGTAGAAGCAACACTTATATGACTTCAAATCTTTTTTATTGTGTTCACTATATATTTATAAAGTATTCCAGGCACTGTGAATAAAGCCAGGATGGTGGGTTTGTGCGTTCATGGGGCAGATATCATACCTTACCTCAAGAGTTTACTGCTCAGAGAGTGAGGTACCAAACAGCTAATTTAAAGTATTGTAAACACGTGGTGGCAGCCTAACCTCGTCTAGGGGTCAGAGAAAGCTCCCTGTAAGGAATGACGTTTAAATTGGGGGATGTGGCTATGGTAGCAGAATTTCAGGTAGCTTACTGCATTTAGTTTTGGTTGTTTCTCCATTTCTCTCATACCCCACACTCTCTTTTTTTCCCCACTAGAAATGACTGTAGTAAATGAAGGGTAAAAATACCATTGGGCATGTAATATATTAGGAAGCTGTGAGTCTCACTTTTCCAAAGACATTTAGAAGTCATTGCTCATAGTAAGTTTGAAAAAAATTAGATATCACTTACACATCTAGCTTAGTCTCCTAAGGAGTATGTGACCTTTGGACATAATGCTTCTCATCTGTAAATGGCAATTAATAACTATGTTATAGGTTGATTCGCAAATTAAATGAGATGGTGTGTGTAACATTTTCATAAAATACTTGTTCATAATAGACAATTATTATAGCTTCTGCCCTCCCTCCCCCACTCGCACCCTTGCTTGCAGATTTAGAGACACTTATCTTACCTTGTTCACATGTTTATTTTGATTAAAAGCCAGCTTCTTAAATTCCTATGGGCCACCCAGCAGAGGAGTTCTGTTAAAAGCATTAACTCTGCCACCAAGAAACTTGTTTTGTTAAATTCTAATCAACCCACACCTAATATTAAGGAAGTGAATGCAGTTATAAGGGTAGAGAAAAACACTAAGCCCAAGGACAGTGCTAATGACTTTTCTGAGACATACCTCTTTTCTGAATTCAATATAATGTTTACCTTTATCTCCGTTGATCCGTCAAATCAAGAGAGAAAAGTTGTGCTTGCAATTTGATTTTCATCTTCTATTCTTACCAACATTATGAAAAATGTTGGAAAAATGGTATTTGGTTGTGGCACTGTGACTCAGGAATCTCGGAGTCTAGACGAAGATTCTTAAGTTAATAGCAAGATACAGGGTCCTAGAATCCTATTCCCTGATCAGAGACCCTTGTTGCTCTTTTCTCCCAGCCACCTACTGTGTGTGGGCTAATTCTAAACTTTCAAAATATGTCAGATTGTTGCTATATTGTATGATAATTTATTTTTAACATAGACTTTATTTTTTAGAGAAGCTTTTAGTTCACAGCAAAATTAGGGGAAAGGTACAGAGATTTCCCACATTCTCCCTGCTCCATGCATTCATAGCCTCCCCCATTATCAACATTTCCCACCAGAATGGCACGCTGCTACAATCAATGCACCTACTTTGACACATCATCATCACCCAAAGTCCATGTTTTACTTTAGGTTTCACTCTTGCTGTTATAAATTGTATGCTTTAAAAAAATATATTGTTGTATGGGTTTTGAACAATGTAAAATGACATGTATCCACCATGGCATTATCATACAGAATAGTTTTACCACCCTAAAGATCCCCTCTGCTTCACCTATTCATCCCTCCCTCTTTCCTTACCCCTGGCAACCACTGATCTTTTTACTGTCTCCATAGTTTTCAGTTGGAATCATACAAACTGTAGCCTTTCAAGATTAGCTTTTTCACTTAATATACATTAAAATTTTTCCCTTGTCTTTTCAGGGCTTAATAGTTCATTTCTTTTTCTGAATAACACTTTATTGTCTAGATATATCACTATTCGTTCATGTACTGAAAGACATTTTGATGCCCTCCAAGTTTTGGCAATTATGAGTAAGGCTGTGTAAAATATCCATGTGTAGGTGTTTGTGTGGACATATGTTCTCAACACATTTAGGGTCAATACTAAGGAGAGTGACTGCTGAATCATATTGTCAGAGGATGTTGAGTTTTGTAAGAAACTACCAAACTGTCTTTCAAAGTTTCTGTCTTTCAAAGCTGAGTTCCTGCTGCTCCACATCCTCAGCAGCATTTGCTGTCGTCTATGGTTTGGATTTTGGCCAATCTAATAGATGTGGAGTGGTGTCTCACTGTTGTTTTAATTTGCAGTTGCCCAGTGACGTATGATGTTGAGCAATCTTGTCATGTCCTATGCTTATTTGTTATCCATCTATCTTCTTTCATGAAGTGTTTGTTCAGGTGTTTTGCCCGTTTTTGTTTTTTTTTTTTTTTTTTTTGCGGTACGCGGGCCTCTCACTGCTGTGGCCTCTCCCATTGCGAAGCACAGGCTCTGGATGCGCAGGCTCAGCAGCCATGGCTTACGGGCCCAGCCGCTCTGCGGCATGTGGGATCTTCCCGGACCGGGGCACAAACCCGTGTCCCCTGCATCAGCAGGCGGACTCTCAACCACTGCACCACCAGGGAAACCCCTTTTGCCCATTTTTTAAGCAGATTGTCAGTTTTCTTATTGTTGAGTTTCAAGATTTTTTTGTGTATTTTTCTTTTATCAGATATGTCTTTTGTAAATACTGTCTCCCAGTTTGTGGCTGATCTTCACATTCTCTTGATAATATCTTTCACAGAGCAGAATTTTTAAAGTTTAATGAAGTCCAGTTTACCAATTATTTCATGGATTATGTCTTATGTGTTGTATCTAAAAAGTCATTGTCATACCCAAGGTCATCTAGATTTTCTCCTATGTTACCTACTAGGAGTTTTATAATTTTGCATTTTACATTTAGGTCTATAATCCATTTTGAGTTAATTATTGTGATGAGTGTAAAGTTTGGATATAGATTCATATTTTTGCATGTAGATGGCCAGTTGTTGAAAAGTCTGTTTTCCTCCATTGTATTGCCTTTCTCCTTTGTCAAAGATCAGTTGACTATAGTTATGTGTGTCTATTTCTGGTCTCTCATAAAATATTTTTATTCTCCTCAAGTATTGTGAATTTTATAAAGGCCCATGCCATAAATTAAACCTATTTATTCCTAGTATTCAAATATAGGAACTGGATAAACTTTTGCCATGACTCTCCCCATAAGATTAGAATAGATGATTAATTACTCCATTGAAAATATAAATAATATAAAGTTAAATGTGTTTTCTTAATGCTGTCAAAATATGCAACATATATATGGAATCATTCCAAACTACCATTCTGGGACACACTTACGTTTCCCAATCAAAACCAAAATCTCTTCAAGGGAGAGTTAATAAAAATTCCAGGTGATTGTTATGATCAGCTATAATTAGGTAGCACTGATATATGTGAAAAGTAATTGCAAAGTTCAAGATATCTAACATTGCATGTAAATGCATACTTCATTTATTCAATGTATTCATTCATTTACTTAACAAACATGTACTGAGTTCTGAGTACATCAGTTACCATGCCTGGAGAGAAAAGGTAAATTATAGTGACAGGTAAAGGTTAAAATAAGTGGGCAAAATAGAAGCACAAAGGAAAGAATGTTTGAAAAGATTAGAGAAGATTTCACAGGTAGATAATTTTTTTCTAATATCCTTAGTATGCTTTCTATCTGACTTTCTTTTGACTTTTCCTTAGCCCTAATTAAGATGGATATATGATCCAACATATTTTTAAAAATCCATTATCTCAGGCAATTGAAATATCCTATCATTGAGTATAACATTAATTACATCACTCAAAGTACCATTCCAGGTTTGAATAATTACATACACTTCTGCTGAATCATGTTGGCATTGTGTTGGTGCCTCATTGGAGACTTCATTGGCTGAATTAATTCTCTGATTTAAAAAGAGGGAAGGGGAGGACCAGTAAACAACATTTTAATTTAAATTACTACAAAGAGGGCTAGAAAAAATTTGCTACTAGGAGCAGAAGATATTATTATTATTTTGTCCCTTTGAGTTACATTTTTGAAAATGAGACTGAGAAAATGAATAATGTTAAAATAAAGTTTGGTTTTGAAAATAGTAATCATTTAAATTGTAAACTTGATATCAGGTATATATAATATATATTATATAATACATATAAAATATATAATATACATATATATTGACCAATATTTTTAATATTGTTTCATTCCAAAGGCAGGAATCTTCTGAGTAGATATAAAAAGCATACATTAGCTATTCCAAATGAAGACAAACCATGGTTTTGTGGAACGAACATAATGCCAGTATTCCAGTCCTCTTTTATTAAACTAGGCTGTACATAGGGTAGTGAGGGCACCTAGATACATTTAGATGTGTCATTCAGTGTCTTTGGGCATTACTCTCCTGATGTACAAAATGTTAGCAGATTGCTGACATTTCTCCTACTTTAAAGTCTGTGATAAAATATCTACTCAGTATGCACAGCATTATGCATATGTCTGGTCTTCAATAAAAATTTTGTTTGAATGAGTAAAAATTACACCCTATACTAGCTGCCTTTAAGGGTTTTCAAGTAAAGATTTACTTACTTGTGGTTAGCGTCCTGTAGACAATATGCATATATACTATATACTGATTTTAATCCTTGCAGTCTGTGTACCAATTGTGTACTAATCCTATTTCTATATGTATTAGAACTCATAACATGTCTCATTAGCCCTATTGAAGAGGGGATCACAGCTTTGCATACTGAGGTGGGGATGTCTAAGGTAACACTATGATATTTGTCTGGTAAGATTGAGGATATTTTAAAGTGAGAGTACATACGACCAAATAACACAAGCCTGTACTTCAAGAAGAGAGGGGATTACTGCCCCAAGATTAGGAAAGATAAAACATAGGCAGTGTTTAGGCAAAGAGAAAGAATGGAAGGTGTGTGTGAATTACTTCTTTTTCAGGGCATTTCTTTCTGGAATGCCCTGGAATTCTCCTTAATCCAAATAATAGAAAGGATTCCCTATGGTTTAGGGTGCCTGGTTTGCCAATATTCACCAATAGTCTTTTTTTTTTTTTACCATCTTAACTTCTTCATATCAACCATGTAGTTTATTAAGTCAATTTATTTTATTGAAGTATTTGCTTCTGTACAGCAAAATGATATATACATTCTTTTTTCATATTCTTTTTATGGTTTGTCACAGGGTATCGAATATAGTTCCCTGTGCTCTGTAGTAGGACCTGGTCGTTTATCCATTCTCCGTATACTATTTTGCATCTGTTAATCCCAAACTCCCAATCCATCCCTCCCTAATCTGACCCCCCCCCCACTTTAGCAACCACAATTAAGTCAAATTTGAAGACTGTGGTTGCTTCGTTATTTCAGAATTTATTTATTTGGTCATAGTCAATGCAAGTTAACTTTTCAAGAAAATATTAATGTTATTTTTAATTAAGTGACTATAGTTTTGAAAACAGATTTTAAAATGTACATTTTTAGTTGTTTGATGAAGTATCTTTAGAAAAATGGGCACTTTCATTCACAATTTTTTTTTTTTGGTAATCTTAGCCAGTTTCAGCTGGAGTTGCCATAGTCTTCAAGGACAAGTTGATGTCATGCTGAACTCTGTGTTCTGCTGATAATCAGCATCATTGGACCTGAAACTCTGCCATCTTTCTTTTGTGTGATTGACCTTGTTATTTTAAAGGTGGCAGGGACGGGGAGGAATTTGGCAAAGCATCCAAAAATCAGAACACTTCATAGCTCAGCAGTTCATTCTAGACATTAAGGTCAGACCAGGTGCCAAATAACCTGACAAATTTGGAGTGAGCAGCAGGGCAACTACCTAAAGAACATCAGAAGTTCACACTGTCACCAGAGCAGCACAAAAATAGGATAGCTACTAATAATCCTTTCTTATATTTGGCCAGTATTATTTGCAAAGACAATGAACTCTTCCTCTTTATTTTCCAAAGAGACTGTATGTATACATAGCAACTCAATAAAAATGGATTCTTACCTAGTCTCCGAATAGTTAGTGCAGCCACTGGTAACATGAAATCACATTACTGATGTGCTAGAAAGAAGTTGAAGTTCAAAGGGCAGTTTCTAAATAGATATATTGAAAGATATGTAGCAGATGTGCAAGTTCTAACAAGGAAGTTAAGTAGAGTAATTGACATGAAAGTCACATAAATCAAAAAGAATCCATTTCATCTTTATTTAACATTAAAAAAACACCATTTTAAGTTCTATAAAGAAATTTTAAAATTGGGTATGTGATGTTCATAGATGACCAAATGTATAATGTACAATGTTTGAAGTCACAATTTTTCCTCTTAAACAGAAACAAATACTAGAAATTATACATTAATTAATTAAATCCCTTGGTGTGAAATGAGAGAGCTGAATAATATTTCAGTTATTTGTTGGATCTATTGCTCCTCCCCCATCTTTTCTTCTTTCTTACTTCCCTAAATATTTTCTTTATTCCTTTATTTTCTCATCAAACCCACAAATTCAAAATTGCGAGAGGAACACCTCTCACAAACTTGTCAGAGAAACTATTCCATTTTCTGGCCTCCCCCAGTATAAAGTTCTTACTAAACCTAAATATTTTAATTTTGTAAAGTTTTGCCTAGTCTAAGAAAGTATTGAGATTTATTAATTATTGTCCAAATAACCCTTAGTTTTTGACATCACTGAGGCAGTTGTGTGATTAATTTAATTCTACTTCTAGTTTGAGAAAATGTCTTGAGGTCACCAACTTCTGAAAAATTGACTTTATGGAATAAACCTTAGCAAAACACTGATGATAAAAAAATTTTGCCTGAATTCCTCTGCTTGTTTATTTCTAACTTAGCTTCTCTGGAATTTTCTACCTTGTCATTTATCACCAATACAATAGGAAATGGTCAGAATTGGCCATTATTTACATTTTGTGCTCAGAGATAATTAAAATTATTCTAAATTCACAGATGTTTGTTTCCCTCCTTTCTCTTAATCTTTATTTGTCAGTTAAAGAAGTTCAAAATATTGCATTGACTCAGTGACATTATTATGAGCACTGATGATCATTCCAGGGTATTATAAACATACATACTTTTACGTGTTTGTGAAAGTGTGAATGATGGAGCTACCCATTTATTGGCTGTAGAGACAGTCCTAGTATTTTACTTTTTCAAATATAAACTGTGATGTAAATAAAGATCATTGTGCTATGGTCTGGCTATTTTGTTCTCCCAGGAATACATGGCCTTAGAGCTGAACAAATGAGAAATACACCTTTTTTTTTACTAAAAGGTTAATGAAATTATTCCTGACTTTTTGGAGGAAAGTTCAGTTTGGGTTTTTGCCAAGGTCTGGAAACTTTCCCAGTATGTCCAACTAACCTGAATGATACAAGCCACTTTAAAAAATCAATACTATAACCGAGACTTCAACTGAATGGGTTCTCAAAGGGCAGCTTTATTTAAAGTGTCAAAAAATAAAGTGTAAAAATGGGGTAGGAGAAGACATTATTTCTCTTTCAGCCTTTTGGAAGCTGGCTTCGTTTTTCTGATTCTCATTGCAACAAGTCCATAGCATGTCTCCATTCTCTTTCTTGAAAACATAGCCTCAACTCCCTATAAAACTAATATTTACTTGTCAGTTCTTTTTTAAATTTAATTTTTATTTTATATTGGGATATAGTTGACTTAAAATATTGTTAGTTTCAGATGTACAGCAAAGTAGTTCAGTTATACATATACATGTATCCATTCTTTTTCAGATTCTTTTCCCATGTAGGTTATTACAGAATATAGAGTTCCCTGTACTATATAGCAGGTCCTTGTTGATTATCTATTTTATATATAGTAGTGTGTTTATGTTAATCCCAAACTCTTCATTTATCCCTCCCCCTGACCTTTCCCCTTTGGTAACCATAATTTTGTTTTCAAAGTCTGTAAGCCTATTTCTGTTCTGTAAATGAGTTCCTTTGTATAATCTTTTTAGATTCTACATATAAGTGATATCATATAATATTTTTTCTCTGCCTGACTTCATTTAGTATAATCTCTATGTTCATCCATGTTGCTGCAAATGGCATTATTTCATTCTTTTTCATGGCTGAGTAATATTCCATTATATATATATGTGCCACATCTTCTTTATCCATTCCTCTGTCAATGGACACTCAGGTTGCTTCCATGTCTTGGCTATTGTGATGCAATGAACATTGGGGTGCATGTATCTTTTTGAATTATGCTTTTCTATGGATATATGCCAAGGAGTGGTATTGCTGGATCATATGGTAGTTCTATTTTTAGGTTTTTAAGGAGCCTCTATACTTTTCTCTATAGTGGTTGTTGCACCAGTACCAATATGGTAATTAAATTGAAGTTTTTTTAAATTTTAAATTTACTTCTCCTATTTTGATAATCCATCAGTATGATAGGATTTGCTTTGAACTCTTCTTACTGAATAACTTCAGTTATATTTTTTGAAGAGGAAAATTCGTATTCTCTTACCATAATTCTAGAAGTTTAAGAAGAAGCTGGCTAAGTGAGGAAAGCATTGACAAATGTGAGAAATCCAGGGAAATTTTTATTAAAAAAAATACACACATTGATGTCTGAAGATTACTTTAAAGGCCAATATTCACAATTCTGTTCTGCAGTCCAGCCAAATGATACCTCACCGTATTAAATGAGACCCTTAAAATTGCACCAGGAGAAATAAAGATGGTCATATATTTAGTCTATATATTTTCTATAATGCTTTGACTTAGTATAGCAATGGCACAAAAATAACTATTGACTTGATTTTTCTTCTCCCAAAACTTCTCTTTTTTGTATGTTTGTTCAGTATATATTTATTGAGGCTCTAAATTGTGTCAAGCACTTGTTAAAGCACTAGAGATAGAAGTGTAAATAAACACAGTTGCTTCCTTGGCAAGGAAGGACACAATCGCATCAAGGAGGCAGGCCCCCGAATGTATTTACAATGCAGTATGCTGTTTTATAGATATATGCTCCAAATGCTAAAATAAACATAGAATAAAGAGAAGGACTGCATAACTCTACCTATAGGAGGTGTGGAAGGCATGGCAGGTGTATGTATGCAGGGACTTGAAGAATGGATTTGATTGCCCAAGTAGAGGACTGTCTTTGAAAGACAACTTGGAGTTGAAAGAGTTGGGAAAAGAAGGCAGAGATTAGAGAGTTTGAAAAATCTTAGTAATGTGACATTGGAAGCAGCACATGGATGATTGAAAGTATATATGTCTGGTAAACATTAATCAGGTACCTGGTATTTGCAAAAATAAAAAAAAGTTAACTATGGTTATAACACTGAGGAATGTAAAGAAATATTTCCTAATTGTACGTTTTAATATGAAAGAAAAATATAACAATTGTAGTATTTTTATGTCTAAAATATCTTTCTAAATAGTGTATTTAATGTACTCTATTGCTGGAATGTGGGATATATGTAAATATAACAACAAAGAAGATAAAACTTTTAACTAATTGCAGACTATCAGCTATCCTTTAAAGAGTAGGCATGTCCATGTAAGAAAACTATTGAGAAGAGAATGGGGGTGGGCAAAGTCAATTTGGTTATTGTTTACATTGCCTAACATATTGGATTGTTCATAGAAATCCTATATCATTTTATGTAGCATTTTTAAAACAACAGGGATTAAAGGTGGCAGTCTGATTAACTTAAAAATAAAGACAGCCATCATTTTTTATGGTCTTAATGTATTCTATGGAGGCTTGGATCTTCGTTTGCTATTACTGTTTATAGGATTTATGGTATTAAATTCTATCCAGCTGTTACCAAATCTCATCCTAAGAATAAAATGCTAAGACCTTGCTTGAGAACCAGCTTCATATGTGGCCTCAAAATTGCATCTCTATAAACTATTCTTTTTTTTTGGAATTTTATTTTATTTTGTTGTAATACAGCAGGTTCTTATTAGTTATCTATTTTATGCTAAACTAATCTTTTTCTGAAACTCTTTAATTCTCCTCCTTCAGAGAAGAGTCCCTAGTTTGAGTCCCATTATTAGGTAAATTTTAATTTCTATTTTATGTCAATATCTTTGTTGTGTAAAACCCAGTGACTCACTCATAGCCATGTAAATTGTCTTCATTTGGAGATAAATTATATTCTTTTTTCTAATTACAAAAGCTATAAGAAGAATGAATCCCTTATATGCCTTTTAGAAAATTTAGGCATGAAAGTCATTTTGAGAAGTTTGGCCCCATGCATTAATTTCATTAATGTCATTTATTCTTCAATACTTATTGAGCAACTATGAGCATCTGGGCAGTTGGGAAACATCAGTGAACAGAACAGACTAATATACCTGCTCTTGTGCAGTTCCCTTCTGGTGGAGAGAAAGAGATAAACAATAAGTGATAAATGTGGTATATTAGACTGTGTTTTGAGGCAGTCTTAAGGCAGAATTGCTTCTTCACTTCATCTTTCCTCTCACATTTGCTATAAGCAGCAAGGAGAAACCAGGTTGTGCCTTCCACACTTTGCTTGGAAATCTCCTCAGCTAAATATCTAAGTTCATCACTGACAAGTACTCCTTGCCTCCCAGCAGTAGAAATAATTCAGCCAACTTCTCTGCCACTATATAACAAGGACTGCCTTTCCTCCACTTTCCAATAATATGTTCCTCATTTCTAAGTCCTCACCAAAAGCACCTTTAACATCCATATTTCTGTCAATAGTCTCTTCAAGGCAATCTAGGCTCTTTTTATTAAATGCCTCAAAATTCTTCCAGCCTCAACCCATTATTACTCAATTCCAAAATCACTTCTGCATTTTTAGATATTATAGAAGCACCCCACTCCTCAGTGGTAAAATCAGTATTAGTTTCCTAGGGCTGCCATAACAAAGTACCACAAACTGGGTGGCTTATCAGAGAATAAACTGAAGTTTATTCTCTGAGTCCTAGAGGATACAAGTCCTAAATCAGGGTATCAGCAGTGTTGATTCCTTCTGAGGGGAAATCTGTTGCCTGCATCTCTCCTAGCTTCTGGTGAAAGCCAGCAATCCTTGGTGTTCCTTACAGAGGCATCACTCCAGTTTCTGCTTCCCTCTTCACATGGCATTCTACCTATATCTCTGCTGTCATCATCTGTGGTTGTCTGTCTCTGTATCCAAATTTCTTTTTATAAGTACACCAGTCATATTGGATTAAGGTTCACCCTAATAATCTCATCATAACTTGATTACATCTATAAAGACCCTATTTCCAAAAAAGGTCCCATTTATAGGTACCAGGGATAGGACTTTTGTGTGTCTTTGCAGGGGACATAGGCTGTCCTGAAAAAATAAAGAAGAAGAAAGAAACCTAATATGGTGAAGACACTTTCTAATGTTCCAACCTTCCCATTATTATCTGAGAAGAGATGAGTAAAGTCACGGTGATTTTACTGGGTTAAACATATGGTACCTGCTGATTGGATAGCCAGCGGTTCCCTACTACATTAATGTGAAGAATCTTTGACAAAATGGAAAACTCTTTCTCTCTCATATCCCATATTAATACAAAACCTCTGGTATCTTTGGGTGTATTTCTGTAAGCTATTCCAGACATCCTTGAAATCATTTATGAATATCCCAATTGCTGATAATTGGAATATTCTTCTAAGTTTAAATCTCAAGTATTATAAACATTAATTTTGCATACGTGTCTACCTTCAGTCTGACCTGTGCCCACAACTTCATTTTTTTTTTTTGCGGTACGCGGGCCTCTTACTGTTGTGGCCTCTCCTGTCGTGGAGCACAGGCTCCGGACGCTCAGGCTCAGCGGCCATGGCTCACAGGCCCAGCTACTCCACGACGTGTGGGATCTTCCCGGACCGGGTTACGAACCTGTGTCCCCTGCATCGGCAGGCGGACTCTCAAACACTGCGCCACCTGGGAAGCCCACAACTTCATCTTATGTAGTTTAATTTTTAAGTGCTAGAAAGAAAAATGTCCAGGGAAATCACTGATAAGGGTTTCTTGCACTAAAGCTTGCATTGAGGGCAGGAACATGATCCCCGAAATGTAGGCTCCTACTTAGCCCACTTTATAGAGGCCTTTCTAGTCTCAGGGCAATTAGTAACACATTTCCATCTAAACCTGCTTTAACACCGAGTTTTACCTATTATGGACAGACAACTGATTCTAAAGCAGTCATTTAATGAAGCCTTATTTCACAGGTAATAGTAAGCTTGTTGTTTGTGTCTTAACCCAACTTCCTGTTCAAGCAGACACTTATAGCTACAGGTAATAAAACATTACCATTTTAGTTTCATACTTGCCTCATCCATTTCGCCAGATAACCTAGGGCATGGACTACATTTTGAAAGGGAAGAAATCATTAAAATGGCTGATAATTATCCAGAAGCTCACCAGTTTTACCAGTCTCTGAAGAAAATCCCATTAAATCGGGCTGTGTCCTGTTTCCCCAAGTAAAATAAAACCAGCAGAGGCTTATCAGAGCTTATCATTTTGAAGCCATTAATTAAGTAAATTCTACTCCCGGGTGAAAATGTTTCCCAGAAATCTCTGTTGGATTGACATTTATTTTGTGTTAACCACTCTGTCTGGCTTGGCTTTGCACCACATCTAGAGGCCATTTAAACAATATTAAGATAACAACATTAATTCACTGTTCTTCCGTTAATCATATAGAAGCAGATCAGCTTGTTATAAATAATGATCTTTCCTTGCCTGAAGCTCAGCTCTTTTAGCACTTGTTCTAATGCAAATCTCTGTCCTTTTGTACTAGCTGCAGAGTAATAGTATTTAATACTGTGCTGTTCTTTTCTTAGGTTTCAATACTGTGTGTTGGGAGGTGGAGTTTGGGGGTGGTTTCCGTTTTACACTTGAATAGGATTGCCTTTCAAAAGAATATGAGGAGGACACAACCTTTTTTGACTTGCTTTGTCAAAAGCATCATTTTTCTCTGTTCCGGTGATGATCACTGCAACTGAGACTCAAATTAAGCATGTATCTGACAGATGAGGCAATGTGTCATAACTTTTCCTTATCTGCAAAATAAGTATATCGGGTTGGAAAGTCAGGAAGTTTTGTCAAGATTTCATGTTCATATTTGGCTCATATTCACTACAAAGGAGACGTAGCTACTCTACTCCTGGCAAACCATGGTTAAAAGATCTGTCATTGGGGGGCTCCCCTGGTGGCGCAGTGGTTGAGAGTCCGCCTGTCGATGCAGGGGACACGAGTTCGTGCCCCGGTCAGGGAAGATCCCACATGCCGCGGAGTGGCTGGGTCCGTGAGCCATGGCCGCTGAGCCTGTGTGTCTGGAGCCTGTGCTCTGCGACGGGAGAGGCCGCAACAGTGAGAGGCCCGCGTACCGTAAAAAAAAAAAAAAAAAAAATTCAGGTCTTTAAAAGAACTTCAAAATAATACAGCTATAACCTGAAGGAGAAGCCACATGGCCTCATGTTTGTCATCTCAGTGCTCTGGTTTTTCCTCCTTGGAATCATCAGCGTTGCATTCAACCCGGACTTGCCGAGAGCCAGCAAACTGCCAGGTGTCATTCTGAATGTTTGGAAAACACTGAACAAGGCCGACGTGCCTCCCACACCATAGAATTCCCAGCCAGGTGGTGTAGAAATGCACCAAAGCATTTACAGTCAAATGAAATAAGTATCACTGCAAGGATAAGCACAGGATGGTCTAGGGTCCTGTGATGGGCTTACCTAATTCAGAAAGGGCAGGGAAGGTTCCTCAGGGAAAGTTCTGGCCCACCTGACATAGGAAGATGTGAAGCTAAGCTCAAGGAATGAGGATAGAGAATGGGGAGGGTGCTCTAGGTTCTAGGTGGAGAGGACGACTTGAGCAAACACCTAGAGGTTAAAAGGAACATGACATTTTTAAGGAAAGGCAGTTCACAGTGGTGAGACCACAGAGACAAAGCATCCTGTGCATCTTTTTCCAGTGTCTTGTCTGATGACATCGTGTTGGTAACTTGAAATTGGCCGTGATGGGAGTATTTATACCATGAAAATTGGCAAACAAAATAAATCAGGGTTTCATTTATTGCTTTGTTGATTGCGTACTGTAGACTTAAGAAAGTAGTGAATAAAAAAATGGTTAAAATGTAGATTGGACTTAAAAGTATGTCATGGCTGTAGTTGCTACATTGTAAATAGCACAAGAAATTGAGAAAATATTCTTCCAGCTTCAAAAATGACTATAGAACTATGTTTCTTCATCAGTTGTTTCCATACATTGGTTACAAATCTAAGAGTTTGGCAAAATCAACTGAAGCATTTTGTGTAGATCAATTGGTTATAGGAAATTTACAAAAAATAGTATTGTATATTTTTATTGGTTATTTGGGTGCTACACATCCTTTATATCAGTAATATTTATAATAAACTAAGTCCTTATATTTTTTCCATAAAGTTGTTTTTTAAACATTTTTTTTAACCACTGCACCCAGTACACCAAAAAAATTATCTGCTTCACAATTTTGCCCATGTCTGACCTTTGCCTAAAGGCTTCTGTACATATCATTCCTATGAGCATACTAACATAGTGAGTCCTTTAATGCCACTGGACAGTGGTGGTCAAGATCTCCCAATACTACCCTGCCCACCACAGCAGATGTCAAAGACTAACAAGAGACACTGTACATGAGATGGGCTCAGGAAGAGGAATTATTCATTTAACTTGGAACCGTGTACTGTTGCTCCACTCTCACCACCCATTTCTTTGATTTGTGCCACTGGAGTCCCCATACTCCATGCCTTAGCTTTTGAAATGTCTGTCTCAGAAAAATCTGCCCAACATCATTCAAGCTATAGCTATGGATTTTATCAAATAAATTATTTCTAATTAACTACTATATCTCCTCATCAACACTTGGGGGCAATACATTGAAGCTAGAGGAAATGTTTTTAGATGTGAGATCTAATTTACAGTAAAAGCATGATGAAGGAGAGGTGGGAAGTGATTGGCAAAGAAAATAGAAATCCATCCATAGAAATGGTATGTGGCTGCTGTCTGTAAGTGGTCAGTAACTTCTCTTTAAGTGTTGTTCACATGTACTGAAGCTTATGGGCATGTGTCATAATGCCACCTGAGATGAGTTGCTTTGGTTACAGATGACTTTGGGACTGCTCTTTTGCTATTGTAGGAATAATGGGCAACATGTTTCTATATAACTCCTAATACAGGGGAGGGGTGTGTGTTGGGAAATGTTGAGATGGATTTTTCTATTATTTTTTTTGTCAAAGTAATATACAGTTAAAATGTATCAGATTAAATTTTGTAAAGACGGAATCAAATCGTGCTTTGAATACTTAGTGCTTAGGTATTTACAAGGCTGGCCATATTATAGGTGCTCAAAAAACCCTTCTGGGAAGAAAAAGAAGAAAGAAAGGAAAAAGAGGGGGTGGAAAGAAAACAGGAAGGGAGGGAATAAGGGAAAGTAATGAGTTACAGAGAGTAAGTAAAAAGGCATAAAACTCAGGCTTAATTTCACCAACAAAATGTAATAACAATACTCAGTGATATTCCTTGTTTATGTATTAGTTTGCTAGGTCTGCCTTAAGAAAACACCACAGATTGGGTGGCTCAAACAACAGAAATATTTAATCATAGTTCTGGAGGCTAGAAATCCAAGATCAAGGTGTTAGCAGGTTTGTTTTCTCCTGAGGTCTCTCTCTTTGGCTTCCATATATCTACCTTCTCTCTGTTGTCTTCACATGATGTTTTTTTCTGTGCAAGAGCCCCAGGTGTCTCTTTGTCCAAATTTCCTCCTCTTATGATGGAGGACACCAGTCAGATTGTATTAGGGCCCACCCTAATGGCCTCATTTTGATTTAATCACCTCTATGTCCTTATCTTTAAAACACAGTCACATTTTGAGTTTGGGGGGGATAAGGGCTTCAACATATGAATTTGGGGGTTACAATACAGCCCATAACATTCTTTCTAGTCTGTTTCTCTGCTTTTTTAAAGATTGCATCGTTGACGTCATTTTTAAACTGTATTTTTAGTTTACATTTTAATTTTAGATACTTTATCAGAGCTTTGCAAACAATGTATCAAGTTAAATATTACTTTTATACATTAACTAATTCTTCCATTTGGTCATATAGGTTGTTTGCAGTATTGTTTCCTATAATTAATAGTGCAATGCATATCAGTATTTGTTAAAATTTCATATTAAGTTTCTTGATGCTGGTCAGGGGTCCTTGGAGTTAGAAAGGATGTGGTCAATTTTATCTCCCATGGAAGAGTATCATGATGTGCTTAATAGACCTGAAATGTGGAAAGTATCCCTCTCTAAGCTGGATGTATATAAAAGAAAGAAATTGCTCCAGATGTGTACAAAGGGGCATTCACAGGCTTTTGATGAAGTAATCTCGGGCTGGGCTGAAGGTTATTTGGGCTTAAAGTTTTTTTTTTTTCCTTTTACATTTCACCACACTGAAATTGGACTTCATTATTATAATAAATGAAAGCAGCTGAATGGTGTAATGGCTAAAAAAAGAAAGGAAAAACATAACAGACTATCTTCTGATGTTGAATATGGGGTATAGCAAGGACAGGATATATATCCTGTTTGATGCTCAAAAAAAAAAATACCACTTCTGAGCGTGTGGCTGAGGCAACCTTGTCCAAAGTCTTGATTGGCATATGGAAAGTATATTTTCCCATTTAGCAGCAAGAGCTGCTGAAAATGTGCTTGGCCTTCCCCTGGGTGCTTATGGTAGCAGAACCCACTGTATCTTGTAATGGGCTCAGTGTTCTGCTGCCAGACCTAGCTAGGCTTCTCTTGGCTCTTCTGCTTAATGAGACCTGGCCTGAGGCCTAGAGTTCCAGGTGGTCTCACCTGACTCAGCTAAAGAGGTCTCAGGCCTTTAATCATTCCATAAACCTGAGAATACAGAGGAAACTCAAAGGGGATTTCTCTAATTCTGCACCAAATTAAACATCATTAATCCATTCAAATCATTCAGGGGGCCTTTTATTTTTTTGAAACTTAAATCAGGTGTCAGCAATTCTTTCTGTAAAGGGCTTGAGAATATTTTAGGCTTTGTAGGCTACATATGTCACCGTTTATATTCTTCTTTCCTTTCTTTCTTTTTACACCCTTTAAACATTTGTCAAACCATTCTTATCTCCAAGGGTCATACAAAACAGGCCACAGGCTGGATTTGACCTGTGGGTCATAGTTTTCTTTTGTCTTCCAAGTTGCACAAATAAGTATGGCAAATCTAAATGTGCTCTGTAATAGTACTTAAAAATTTCTTGTTTATTTTTGCTATTCCGTGTCCTCTGTATATAGAGCTTACCTCATGAGAAGACCACATTAGAGAGCCCTCTGGCACATTTCAGAAGTTTTGAGATTATTATGTTATATCTTATGTGATCAACTATTTTATACACTTTATAAAATTTCTATAATAACTTTTATAAATTTCATTATATAAAATATTACAGCTTTAGTATAAGTGCTTTATACCCTTTTTAAAAATGCCATTGCCATGGAATAGCTAATATCAGCCATTTACGTTCACGAGTTAATCATCTTCATTTCCCTTATGAGCACTGGGTACAGGAAAATTTGTGGGGGTGAAAATTAACACCTAGACTGATCAGAAGGCTGAAACAGTGTTTTTTCCATGTCATATTCTTCTCTCCTGGAAGCCATCTTCTTTCACATGAAGGCCAATGGTGTTTCCAACAATTTCCAAATGTCTATCTATATTCACGTGCATAAGTTTTCATTTGCTTGCGTTTTGGTAGCATTTCCTACTTAGAGTACAAGAAGAAAACTATTCACTTGAAACTTCTGTGAAAAATTAGGAAGGTGTAACGCAATTACCTCACAGGAATCTAGCCAAACTCCTAAGGCAATCTCTTCACAAAATTGGATCTTAGAATCTATAATGACAATGTTGGTCAGAACTTCAATTTTAGACCTCATCCCAAAGAAAATATTTTTAATTGGAGAATTATCCTCAAGGAGTTTCCTTCAAAACATGTTTTATGATTGCTTTTTTAGGTGAGTTTTAAGAGAAGAAATTTACTTGAACTGGACTGATCTATTTTTTAAATGAATATAGTGTACACAATTACCAGTTACAGATTTAAAGATAAAGTAAGGTGTCGCTTCATTGTATTTTACATAAAAGCATCAAATATCATGAACTTTTGAGTAGAATGCATTATTTATTGGTCAGTTATGATATTGTCACATAACTATATTAGCTATTAAACATACCAGCCCAGGAAAACATGCAAGTGAACTAAATTCTGAATGAATCCATTCCAGTTTTTTGAGGCAAGAAAATTCCCTGTTATATACATTCTCTGATGACCACTATGGGCCAAAGGAATTAGGAAATATGAACTACCCTGTCAAGCATAAACTCCAAGGAGAGAGCACACTTCGTATAGAACCTAGGATTGACTTAAAGATTGGTAACTATTTTAATCTTTTGAACACACACCCACACACCCACACATTCAACTGAGTTTATTGGGACTATCATAATTCTTTCAAAAGTTCAGTAACACAGGTTTTCTATGAAATAATAGGTACTTTATAGCAAATCACTTTTTCATCTCTTGCATTCCAACGGGAAGTGCTTGAATAATATCCTTGCATTTTATTCACTTAATTTACTTGCTTGAATCAGGTACTGGTCTTGCTTCCAGATATCTAAAAGTGGCACAGCTCTGCTTAACGTTAAGACACACCAATCATAAACCATAACGTTCAATCTACATTATCCCATATCCTTTATCAGGAAAAGGAATACTACTTTCCTGGACTTTGTGTAACACAATTAGTTTTCTCAACTTAGCAATGCATTCCAAAATATGTTAAAATCAAGGAGCTAATCTATATTCACTACTTGGCATGTAGAAATTTCTCAACAAATATTTGACATTTTAATCTATGCTAAAATAGGTAATAATCAATTAGTTTGAGGTCTGTCAAGCCTCACTTTAGTCTGTACTTGTATATGTGTGTCATCTATAGATTGGATGCAATGATTTTTCTTTCGAAAGTAAAAACACTTCATGTGAGAATAGTTTTAAGTCTAGGCCTTGCTATTTCTTCCATTGAAAACAGTGAATCCAGGTGGAGAAGAACTGGACAAGTACAGAGCCCAAATGGGTTGTTTGAAGAGAGTTTAAGGGGAGTTGAGAGTGAGGGAGAAGTATTTTGGGCACTGTACAAGATGAAGAAACTTACTTCAGAAATTTAACAATACATTGTGAATAGGATTCACCCTTATAATCCTCTCAAAATATTATCTAGTGTTCAAATTACTTTCTATGTATCTTTGCCTGTTTGACTTAAGCTAACAGGAGACTGTGAGGACCCTTGACTAACTATAATATGGGTTACATTTTGGGGGCCAGGATTACAGATCAGTACCCAGCTGTATTTCAGACAAAGTCAATACCCAAAAGCATATTTTCTTGTTGGTTACAATCTCATTAGACTTATGGTCCGAAGGGTAAAAATTTACCCTAGAAAACTTTTATGTTTTTTGGAATACTACTGCAGGGGAACGGTGGAGACCACTCAGAGACATAATGGGCTTCCTTATGAAATTGAAAACTAGAAACATGTTTGAAACTCAACCCTCATGGACATAGACTTTCTTAAATTGGAGCCCTTTGTGGATAATAGATGTCGCGGTAGCTATGTTTAGGCTAATTCAAGGCATTTGCTCGCTCCAGTGACAGAAGATTCCCTGGGAAATTGGCTGCTACTCTCTTTGCTTTAGAACTGCTGACACTGGCTATTTATTATTAGAAACTTTGGAAATTTTGGTGGAGTTCCTCGTGGAGGCCCAGAAAATTAATACTCAGAGTCTTGATTAGAGCATGCCACTTAAACAGTCTAGAAATGGTATCAAAGGCAGGCGAATACAAGGTGAAGGTCTGTAGTTCAACATTAGGGATAATTTGTGATCTGAAAGATACCCAGCTTCTGTTTTGTGATAGAACCTGCTTTACTAATGCAGAAACTCTAGAGGGCAAGATGGTTTGCCTGCATTCATGTGTTGAATGCCTATTTGCATATCGCCAAGATATGGTACTTACATGTTGAGCAAGGAGTGATTTCAACAGTCTTTCAGAGAAAAGTGTAGCAGTTTGTATAAACATTCATCATGGCTAGAGTCCTTTCATGTGTAGTCATTAACATAGCTAGAGATATAGTAATTTTAGGATCTATTTTAAACCTAAGGGCTACCTGAATTCTTAATATTGTGACGCTAATCAATTTTGAGTAAGAAAATGGGGAAAACATTGAGTTATTTGGGGAATTAAAAATACTAAGACCAAGTTACAGAGTTCATATTTAAAGTGGGAGGAAACTGTATAAATACAGATGGGCTTCCATCTCTGTTTTTTTTTTTTTTGCGGTACGCGGGCCTCTCACTGTTGTGGCCTTTCCCGTGGCGGAGCACAGGCTCCGGACGCGCAGCCTCAGCGGCCACGGCTCACGAGCCCAGCCGCTCCGCGGCATATGGGATCTTCCTGGACCGGGGCACGAACCCGTGTCCCCTGCATCGGCAGGCGGACTCTCAACCACTGCGCCACCAGGGAAGCCCGGCTTCCATCTCTTGATAGTTGTTTCCTGACAAGGCAGACACTGATTCGTGTGGGTGAGGGGGCACCTCAGCCATCATCAGGAGACTCCAGCAGCAAACCCCGGGGACTGTTTGTAGGCCATGACCAACTAAACAGCTTTCCTTTAACAGTGTCAGATACAAAGGGGAACTGTTGTAACTGGCCATCGGCTTCTCATTTTTTGTGGGTCCTTCTACGTAGGGGTGCAGATAGCCCTGTGTTTGCTAGAGGATCATCTAGTTGCAACCTGAATCTATGAGGAAAAGAATCCAGTGAATAGCAAACCTTTCTTTTTTTATGGCAGAGACCCTGGGATTAGGTATGGTGGTGGGTAGCCTAATTAACCGGTGCTTTTCCTGCTCAGCGTGTGCTAGTCAGAGACATGGGGGTTGACCTTGAATCTAATGGTAGTTAAAGTGTGCAGGGGACTCAGATAACAGATTTTTCTAGTTTACTCATTCACCTTAAATCCTGATGCCAACAGATGCCCGCCCAAGACAGTATGACTCACCATCCGTCCCCTCTTCTCCCCAGTACTGCCACCACCATTCCTCTATGTGCAAATCCTTTAGAAAAAAATCTGGTGCCCTCCTTTGTGGAACACAACAAATCTCCAAACCATTCTAGTGGTTCTCAGCTTGGCTGTGCATTAGATTCACTTGGAATACGTTTTAAAAATTGTCTGGGCTCCACCCCAGAGAATAATTAATTGGGGGAGGGGAGGGACTTGGGCATTGCATTAAAAAAAAAAAGTTCTCCGGGTGATTCCAAGGCATAAGTAAGATGGCTCTAACCAAAGCATTTAAGTGGGAAGGATGTGGTAGGTTAGGGAGGAGTTGATCATTGAGTGTTTACATCCTATCAGCCTTCCCTACCTTCTACCTACTTGGCTTTTGCTTTTTTGTGATATTGATCAGATTACTGTGCAGTAGGAAATTAGAGATGTTAGAAAGGGGAGATTGACTTACACTGGAATGAGAAACCGGCTATGGAGAAGCAATAATGAATTGATTAAAAGGTGGATGGGGGATGGGTAAGGTAGTTTAAAAAAAGTTTAAATGTTTTGTAAGCAGTTCTTTCTATTAGAAGTTTAGAGTATGAGCTGGACATCGGGAGGTGATTATGTCCAGAAGGGCAGGTTAGACACTGTTGTACATCACTCAAGTGGCTCAGGCTAGAAAGTTCGGAGACGTTTAGATAGAAGAGAAGGAATTTGGCACATCTCTAGGCATATGGGTTACAAAGAGATGAGGAAGTCAGATTTCAGGGGGGTTTACTTTGTTTTATGAAAAGAAAATTCCCTAGATTATTCTTTGAGAAACTAAGAAAAAATTAAGTTGCTAGCCTGATGTTTCTTTAAATGTGACACAGACCTGAGGTGGAGCCCTAATGTAGTTCACCTTTATATAGCTTGTATCTTTGTAACACGTATCTCTGGATCAGATAGTGCAAAGCTAAAATAGGAGGTTCAAATTTAATGCTAAAATATTTCCATCTGTCCAAGCATTCTGATTATAGTAGTTGCAAACTCCAGCCATAGTTATCCTATACTAAAGGTTTAAATGAGAATTCAATTGAAATAAAATGTAATGTTCACGTTTAAAACTTGCTGCAGTGGCCGAGGGTTAGATTTTATTACTCACAGCAGAGTTTTTGGACCTCGACCTCCTAAAATTTGCCTTACCGACACAACCAATAGGGAAATCCTTTTCTGAGGCAAAACAAGCTATAGATCTGAAATGAAATAGATAATCAAAATGCTGAAGAGGGAAATTTAAAAAAGCCAAAGGGAAAATAGGACATTTTTTTTTCATGAGCATTACTTCCAATGCTGTTTTTCAATATCCCAGGCCAATTTGGAAGTAACATAGTAGCTGTGAACAAAAGTGATATGACTGCTTGAGTTGCTGATTGCAGAGTGACAAAACTCGGCCCTCTGTGGAGTTAATCTGAAACAGCGACTTTCCAAAATTAGAACACTTGATGGGAGAGTTAGAGAGAAAGGGTGGGGGGGGACATTGAGCAAAATAAAAGCAAGTGGATTTTTTATGGACTTGGTTTCACTTTGGATTTGAGAGTGCCACAGCCAGAAGGGCTATTACTAGTGTGGCTATCACATCTGATCTTGTCTGATCAGCTATCTTTTGAGTTACAAGCTTCTAGATTCGCTTGTGCTCTTTACCTTCTGGGGTACATGGTGCTTTTGCAGCTGAAAAGAAGTTGTGTGTTGGAGTTTCCTGTGTCTTCTGTATGCCCCTGTAAGGCATAGTGTCTCATTTCATCTTTCTGTTAATCAGCCATACTTAAATTCAGTCCACTGAACATGTACCAGACCACTATACTAGGCTCAGTTTTTAAAGGTACAATCAGTTAAATAGCCAGTTGTTTCTGCAATATTATTATTATTTTGGTGTTTATTTGCCTAGTCTTGATTGTTGAGGTTTTTCTGAAAGCATGTCATAGAGCTGTTATCTTTTGCAAGATTAATGCAAGACGTATTACAACAATTCAGTGGATAACAAGATACATGATATTATTACTGTCCTTAAGGAGTTTTCAATTTAGAAAGTGAAGTAAGGCAAGAGGTGAAGAGCTCTTTTACTATATAAGCTTTTCAAAACCTATAAGCTCTGTAATCAAGTTCTAAAATAGTCCCTTTGTACAATTTTTTTAAAAGTATAATTAGTAAACTTTGATCTCCATGGTTGTTTTCCATGTGAGATTTTGTGGCCTTTTAGAAAGGCTTACTTTTATTCAAAGTAACAAAAATACGCGTTAAGTGCCAACTATGTGTAAGGTACCGCTAAGGACACAATGGCATTCAAAGATGAACCCCCCTGATTATATGACCATTAAAGTAATGAAACAGAAATGTATATGACTGTAAATAAGTAGACTCTTAGTTGGGTCCCAAAGTCAGTGATTACTGTGAAAGTCGTGTATCATAAAATTTATCTTTTAAAATTACATTCATTGCCCATGAATTACTGTGTGCATGGCTTCGTGACATGTGACATGTCCCACTGTCTTTTAGAAAGTCCAGTACAGTGCATTGTCTCCTCACCAGAGTGCTGTTTGGTTGGTTGGGTCCCGGATAAGTTGTTGGATTGCGTATAAGGTCTTAATACCAAAAACAAACAACAAAATAAAGCAAAACAGAAAATAAGACACTAATTGGAAAAAAAAAAACCCTTTTCCTATGTTAGAGCTGATGTGTTTATTTGAACGTTCATAATTTACATGCTGTATGATGTACCTTCACTGTATTAAAATACAATGACAAGTACCTTAGGAGAAGTACAAAAACAGGGCTGTGGGGTTTTAATGAGAAAAAGCTCATACCCTAATAAATAATTCAGAAAGAAACTTCATAAAGGACATTGAATTTGAGATTTTAAGAACAGATTTGATTTGACAAACTAAGCTTTCCAGTACAAGCGCATGCAGTCTGGGCAAAGCACACAATTTGCAAAAAAAAAAAAAGTTTAAATGTTTTGTAAGCAGTTCTTTCTATTAGAAGTTTAGAGTATGAGCTGGACATTGGGAGGTGATTAAGGGCAGGTTAGACACTGTTGTAAAGGAGAGAAGGTTACACTTAAGTGGAAAGGCCACTGGGAGGAGAGTGCCTTTGTTGTGGTTTAGTTATATCAGTCAACTGAGTTTCCATTAAAAAAAAAAAAAAAAAAAAGAAAGACCTGAGACAGAAGGAGTTTGTGCTGGATTATGATGGCGATAGAAGAGGTGGAACTGGCAGAGTGGTATTGGAAACAATAAAGTAGAGGAAAGACCCAAGAAATGTGTGGATTTTGTCTCCTACTGATATGATTGACATTGACAATGGGAGAGAAATTTGCATCTGAATCACTTTGGGTCAACTAAAGTCTCTATAATAATGGTAGAGTCACTTATTTGGATGGATGGATGCATATAGCATATAATACACAGAGAGATAACTAGTAAACTATTCATAAAATAACCCTTCATAATATTTTCCCCTTTACCTAGGATTCATTTAAAACATGGATTAAGTAATGTTCCAAATGTTTATTCCTTAGAGGCATATAGTACATTCCTTTGGCCTTATTATGAGCATCTCATTTGGCATTACATCTGCACTTATGTCTGTATGTTGTATCTAAGTTATATGTTTTATGTGGTTTGCATTACGGTCTCTTCAGTGAAAGGAAGTTAAATTCCTACAGAGGGACATAATTATAAACCTTTTTAAGTGATGAAATTTGTTAGCAAGCCTTTTAAATCTAGAATGTAATTAAGTTCATCACAATTACTTTAGATCAACAGCTCATCTCTGGTTATGTGGAATGTGCTTTAGGAATTATTGTGCCATTATTATTATTAATTCTCTATATTACCTGATAGAGAAGGAAGGTCAGTATGAATGTGTGGTTGAATCCATCCATCCGTCTGGCCAAATTTATCTCATCTTTTGACTTTTGATCAGATCAGTTTTGTTTGGGCTTTTCAGAACAAAAACTACACTAATTTAAAAAGAGCAAACTCTTCTCATTTTTTTATGAAGAATATAAGTTCTCACAATTTTATCAAGTTTTTTTTAAGAAATTCAATTCAGGATCCTGTTTGAGTCTCACTCCAACTCCAAACATTTTTTTTTCATTTTTAATAATAATACTAAAATTATAATGCCTTAAGGTATAGTTATTGATTGAATAAAATCAACTTTGTCATTATTTTCCTTTAGACTAAATTGACTAAAATACAAATACCCTAGAGTAGGGTTGGAGTAGCCAATAACAATATCTTAGATAATACACACACATACACACACACACATATATAATAAAACAGATAAGATAAATGAATGTTTTGTCATAGCTCACTGTATAAATTTCTATTCTCTGTGATTTGGGAAGTCAGGAAAATGCAGTCATTTTTGCATATGAAAACAATGCAACTCTTTCTGCATACGCTTGTTGATAGTTCTCTATTTAGAAGTATGAGAAACCAGTGTTCATTTAAAAAAATCAATATAACCCCATAAATAATAAAATGGTACATGTAGCATATCTTTCCCTGATCACTGCAATAAATATAGATTGTCCATAGTTGGATTCAAGCAATGTTTGAGTTATAACTTATTTATCACTCCAATTATCTTCTAAAAGGATACTGATAAATTTTGATTAACTTTCAGTGACTAGTTTAATCTTCAAGTATCCATAGTGCTTACCATGCAACACTAGATGTTCTTCGGACATGAACTAATGTTTCTAATATATGTAAGGCACTTAAATAACATATTTTCATGAATTTGATGCTTTTCCAGTGCTGTGATGGCAGTGGGAACCTCTGAATTCTGTTAAACCATATGGCCCTTAAGTAGCAGATGCCTAGAGAAATTGATGAAAGGTGTGAGCTATATTATCTGCAGAATTTTCCTAATTCTTTTTCCAGTTTGTCAAAACATTACATAAAAGAATGTTAGTTTATGAGTAACAAATCCTACATTTCAAAAGCCTGTCATATTTTTCTGCTTAGTATAATCTCTTTTCTGCCAAAGACTGTTAACACTTAAATTACAAAGCTGATAGACTGTTGTCTCATTGTTTACAAACGTCTAATATATGAAGGCGACTTGGTCATTTTCCCACCTCATTATAGAATTTCATGTAAACAAGTCTAGAAATCAGCATATTGAAAGTATGTTACATTGTAACCTAATTAAGGTGGCTCTTAAACATAGATTGTGACCCTCAGTAAGAAACATATTTTACACTGTGATCCTGACAATACTTGTGTATATTTTCAGTAGATATCTGTAACTAAAAGGAAAGTTTCACAAAACAGTGTTATTAATGTACTGATATTTTGTCTTCCAATTTTATTTTTTAAAATTAATATTTGTAATCCTATCCTCTGTGTACAATTTAATCAAATAGGTAAGTATATGTTCCTTTGTTGGCATTCCATATTTTGCTTCAGTTGTTTGTACTACTACGTCTTCCGTGAATTAGGATTTTAAAAATACTGTATATTAAAAGAACACAAAATAATTTTTAAATCTTATTCATAGTTCATTAGAATGAGGTAAAAAATCTTTATATAAACAGGAAACTTATATAAACAGGTTGTTTAAAACTATTCTTGACAATAGGATTCTTGACAATAGGATGATGTACATTTCTTCTGGTTCATGTTTAAGATTATGTGCTGCCTATATGATATCAACATGGTAAACAATCTAGAAATTAAATATTTACCTTTATTTCTTTTTGGCTTCAATCCAATTAAAATAAGGTAACTGTTTAAATTTCTAAAGCAAGAAATTTGACTGGCTATCTGATCAGTGTAGTCACTGAGATGACAATTGTGACAAATCGAAAACTGCTCTTTCAGAAATATCACTTTGTAATTATACTTTTTAAATTGGTCACCTATAACTGAAATTAGTCTGATCATAAGTCTTTATGTTGGCTAGATATATAGGTGAAAATTACAATTCCTTTTTCATTAGCATTTCTGAGTTTTAAGTCAATGCTAGAGTTGAGGAAACCTTTGGGACATCATGGAAGCTTCAATTCTGTATCTATAAAAATGTGCATATTCTTAGTGTTTTGCTCAGTGCTTTTGATTTATCAACCGGGTTAGTCTCTGTAGAATTACTAAGACTTACTCTCATCTTATTCACCATCTCCCACCCCAAGTGATCATTTTCTTCTATTTCCAGATGTAAGAAAATGAGACATGTTTCTTAAGGAAAAGATTCAAAACACCTCATTTGGGCCAAAGATTTTTTTAATGGAAAGAATATTAACACATTTCTTATCAGGAAAAAATATATATGTGTATACATATATATTATATATATAGTATATATGTACCTATATGAAGAATAAAATGAAATGATCCCCTGGCAGGAATACACTGAGGGTTGTTTATCTAGCACTCAGCCAGGTATCTTATATGCTTTTCTCTTTGAAAAGGCCCTTAAGGGTTTCACTGATTCCCTAGAATGTAAAATTTCCTTCACCCTCTGAAATCCCTAATACTTTCCTTTTGCAGAAATACTGTTATCTGGTCTTATGTTGTCTGTTCTCTAGAGTTTGTACAACAGCAAATTTTCTTTTTTCACATACTTTGGCAGAAGTTAACTCAGAAAACTTGTCCTGAATTGACTTTGTAACATGTCTATATACTAGTAACACTCCAATTATAAGGATAAAGGAGACTCTCTTTTGAGGATTTTAAAGGATTTTCCCGTTATACACTCTGGAAATAAAATGACTGGTCTGTGAGACAAGTTGCTTGATTTAAATAGTTTTTTCTTGAACACTATAATATGCTCCAAAGAACCAAGGATTCTTCCTACCTCTAAAAGCAGTTTCTAATTATGGGAGTAAAATCTAGTATGGGATCTCAAAAGTGGGCTTGCACTGGAGGAATAAAGAAATTTCATGAAACAGCATTAAAAGTAATAGTATCTCTTAGTTCATTTTTAATGTCTTCCCTCCACAATTTATACCTTTGGAAGTCCTAAGACACAGTATTACACATACACACACACTATACCATGCATATCTTGCAATGCTTTAAGATAAATTGAATAGAAACCTTGTCTTCAGGAGGCTTATAAGTCAGATGCAAGAAGGCAACATAAACTGATGAGTATGAAACACATGAATGGGTGGTTGGAGAAAAGAGAACCACGCTCAGAGAATAAAGACTCCTCACTGTTGGTGGGAAGAGGGTAGGATGTGCGGTTGAGGTAAGCAGCAGGGCATCATAGAATTCCTTCAGGGGAAGCTGTGACCGAGTTGTTATGGAATTCAGGTCATGCAATTTAAGAGTGAGAATTTTTCATAAGTCTGCATAGACCCGGAAAATGTGGGTCACTGTAAGATTGTGGATTATGTATTTCTTTTCAGACATCCTTGCTATCAGTTCTAGTACTGATGTAGATAGAGCTAGCTAAACAACAGATGGATATTGTATCCCAAATGCTCTTATAGAAAAATTACAAAAGACAAAACGATGTAGTCAGTATTTTTTTATGGACTTGATCATTCATATAAAACCATGATCTGTATTTTAAAATGAAGTCTCCATTTATGCTGCATGAATTGCAAACTACATTTAGATTTGTCTACCCGAATTGCCTCATGTCAGCTACCTCACACAGAGACGTACATGGGGACACACACACACACACACACACACACACACACACACACCCACACCCACACACACACACACCACTCTGCAGCAATGGCTTGCCAGTGACCTTAAAAATTTCCTCCCTGATCAGAGCCTTAATTAAAATATTACATTGCTAGATAACCCCTGCTATAGCACATCTGCATTACCTGGGAGTGGTGACATAAAAATCTATTTTCTCTTTTAACATATAATAATTGATTTTTTTTTCTGTTCCTTTGTCAGTGAATAGACACATTATAGGCCTGAAGAAATGAGAACCAAAACCAAATTTTTGATACAAGGTACTGTCTTAAGACATTTAGATCTTTCCTAATGGGAGAAGCCCTGGTGGAAAGCTGTTTTTAGGAGGCTGGGAAAAGCAGCAAGCTACATGAAGATTTGGAGTGATTAGGGAAGCAAGAGAGAGGGGAGCAAAGGGCACAAGGTGATACTAATGACACACTTTTTGCAACTGCCTCAGGTTAATCCTCTATCTTCTGGACTTTGGAGAACCACATACAGGGAGACCAAGGTGGGATGAGTCAAGCTATATGCTATTTGCTGTGGCTCAGGCTTCATTAACAGCCAAATAGGTAGAGAAAGGAGAAAACTGTCAAAGGCTTTTAAAAAGGATATGTTTGTGTAACGATACAGGGTATGAAGGGAGAGACAAGGGGTATAGGAGCCTTGAAAAGGATTTTTATAACATTTAGTTGGTGTCCTTGACTCATGAGTTAGGGAAGTGCAGCTTTGAGCAGTTGCTGTCATGTGGCAATGATTTTACATCAGCTGCCCGACATATCTGGTAGCAGCAGGAGGGAAAAGAAAATCTCTCTTCTGATTGAAATGGTTAGGGGATTCAGGGAAGAGGAACACAAGTGCCTGAATTAGAAGGAGAACAGGGATCGTCAGTTGAACTCCATTCTCTTTAGGGAGAAAAAATTCTCTGATGAATGCAAGTAACTGGGGCCTTGCTTCCCGCTTTTATAGCTCATCTTAGAAATGATACCCTTGCTTGCCTATTTAAAAAAAAAAAAGTTTGAGGCTTAATTCAGAATGACATCCGCATTTAGGCCATAAATGTTTGAAGCTTAAACTTAAAATCAAACTCTTCTTTCAACTCTCTGCAACATGAACAATCCCTAGGGCACTCCAAGTATTTTTATATGTATAAATTGCTTTTGCTGTTCAAAAGTTTTAAAAATTCAGCCTTTGTGACATAAAGAAATAGGCGAAGGTATTAAAAGGCTGGTAATCTCTGCAAGAGCTTTAAATTCAGCTTATGTCAGGCAAGCACAATTTAGTTCATATGTCTCATGTATCTAAGTCTCTTAAAAAAAAAAAACTCATTATGCCCCATGGAAAGCAATTGATAATGAGACCATCACCAATAATTGTTTGTTTTAGGCTGTGAAGTAGTGGGGCACTTTCCTGCCTGGATGGAATCAACTAAAAATAACCGTTATTTTTTTTTTTCCCCCTACGTTTGCAAACAGGATAGGTTGCAGGGAATAATATAAGACATTTAGGTGAAGTAAGAATAACACGGAATATTTTTCAGATGCAACAACTTGTGCAGTCGAGTGACTTTTACATCAAATTCCAGAGGGTTCTTTATTTTAATGATCATGTTTAACTTTGAAAACCTTTATTGCCTCTCTCCAGATGTGCACCCCACCTTTTCCAGACATGACTTAACCTGTCTGCATAACATACCTGATCTAGATGTGGCAGCCTCTCTACTTAATAGACAGTTAACACCCCACCTTCTCAGGATTCAGCTGTCTGGCAGCCTACCTCTCTTGACAGAGCTGAGAAGCAAGATTTCAACAACCCACAAAGTCCATGCAACAAAGCAGATGCACTTTTTCTCTTCTGAGCGTTGCCTTAGAATCTACGAAATCTGATTTTACTGACAATTTTAACAAGCTAACTGATCTGCTTGCCAAAACCACTGCCTTATTAGGAGGCAGCAAATTAGAAAAGGGATTGGGGCTGTTAGGACCAGCACAATGATAGCAGAGAAAAGTGACAACAAGGTTGTGGACAGAAAATCTATAAAAAGCCCACACAGAAACTCAAAAAGCACAAGAACTGAGCCATTTAATAAGGGTAAACAGACCTACAAACTTTTATAATCCCTCAGGGCATCACCATGCACTAATTGGTACTCCTGATGGCCACGGGTCATTAAGGAAATGTTACATTAGGTTCTGTAGTTTGATCAGTTTTAAGAAAAAGTATGTAATTCATTTAAGAAAGATTTTCATCCAGAATAGACATATTTGGGGGGAAAAAAGGTTTGGATGACTAAACTTTTGGCCGTCATCCTGTTTTTGTCCATTTTGCTAATTCATTATCCATCCAATATTACAACTGAGTCCCACTTACAAAATTACACAACTAGCAAAAAATACATTTATTTGGTAATGAGGCGGTCCAAGCTCATTTAGTATATACCTGTCTTCAAAATCATCATTTAAAATAAAGTCAGGGAATGTTTTAACATGGCTACTTGTGTTTAGGTGGCTAAATGTATTGAAAAACTTTTCTGATATGACTCAGGTTACAGGTTCAATTCCCATACGGGTCTGTTGTCTTTATCTTGTGCCTCCATTTACCCCTCAAATGGCACGAAAAATTAAATCCCTCTCCACCTCCAGAAACATAACCACATAATTACTGAATAAGGTCTTACTATCTACACACTTTAAAATAACATATGAAATAATGAAAATACATTTGTTCACTGAGTGATTTCATTTCCACAATGGAGAGAGAAGAACTAGCCTACACTATGCACCTACCTGTGGCAAACACAGTGCTAGTGGCACACTTACATTCTTTCAGTAAACCTAGAAGCCCAGTTTTCATATGAAGAAATTGAAGCCCACAAGGGAGACCATATCAAATGCAGGATATTCTCATTCCCTTTAACCCACTCTGAGGGAGGCACTAGAACAATCCCTATAAATGTATGTTAGTTGTGAACATTATGATACAAAGTAGCTTGAGTGAGTTTCAGTATGTTACTTTGTTCCCAGTTCAATTAATTTAGTGACTGAGACGTTGAAATAAACTGAGCAAAAGGACATAGCTGTAGTTTTCAGTTCTCTCCCTAGCTCTCTGATCATGGGCCAGTATCAAGTTATATTTTCTAGGCCTTTGTATCTTCTTTAAAAAAAAAAAGAATGAAGAGGAGCCTTCAACTACCTCTACCTAGAAGCCAGAATATGCTTACTTTATTATAAACAGTGAGCAAAATTATATATTTAATAATTAAGTTCCATGATCAATAATTACCAGACCATGTCTGAGACATGAAACTGAGTTAAAATCAAGTTAAGAACTTGCTTTTACATATAACACTCAATTTTATTCTTGCCTCTTGTGTCTTTTTCACTATTCTCAGGTGTGGTTGGGAAGGGGGAATCAGCCAGGCCAAAGGAAGGGGTTAATGAATGCACATTTTGACAGCTTTGTTCCTTGGGATATTGTGGACACATTTGGACAAGAATTGTCGCTGTTTGGACAAGAATGTACATCCTGAGAGAAA